>NW_026852806.1:0-616457 GCF_026571515.1 Ruditapes philippinarum
TTTCATTATTTAATTTTAACCATGAAATATGGTGCTATATCAGTCAAATATATTTCATATTTTTTTAAAATAAATATGAAATATTAATATGAAAGTAGGCGGAGTCAAAACTCATATTTATTTTAAAGGACTTCTTTAGCCATTTAGTTTGAAAAAGCTTATAAATACAAAACAATTTGTTGTCGAATATTGCTTTGAAAACTATCTAGAATGATAGAAAATGGTCTAAGTAAGAAAATAAATCCGAGCACCAATATCTTTAATTCATTTATTAACGCTGTACAGATGTTTAAAGAGTTGTTTACGTGACGTCACAATTTTCTATCATCCTATATAGTTTTCAAAACAAAGTTTTGACTTCGCCAACTTTCATATCTATATTTCATATTTCTTTGTAAAAATATAACATATATTTGACTGATATAGCACCATATTTTATGGGTTTACTAAATAAAGCACCATATTTCATGGGTAAAATTAAATAACATACTTATATTAATTAAAACGCCTTTTTTTTCGAAACTACGGAGCACTTATAATTTTGAAACACTAAATAACTGTTGCTTACGTGAAAAGTGGTAAAATACGATGTGACATATTTCATTACATGTATTTAAAATCAAAAGGAAATGATTATCATGATCTGGGTAAGTTTCAATAATCTAAAAAAAGACGAAAAGGTAACGTCAAGCTTTCTATGGGAAACGTTTTAATTGATTTTCACTATCATTTTAGGTCAAAATTCTTATTTAAGAATACACACTTTGGCTATTTAAATCTGAGCGTCTTATAAGAGTAAGGATTTAGACCTTTATTTCACTTTATAAACATACTGAATAGTATCGGCTATGCTATATTTTCATGTTCTTTTTTCCAAAATTTCATAGACGAGAATATTTTATAACAACTTAAGTATCATAAAATGTCAAACTTGCACGGCATAAAAAAATAAAAAGTATATTTAAAAATGAATATGCAATATCGTTAAACTTTTACCTTGAAAAGGAAATCAGCTGCACACGACCTTAGCCTGGTTTGCTCATGGTCTTTACGTACATATATAGTTCTTGTAATAAAACATTGATTAAGTTTAACACATATTATCAAAACTAAAATAAATAGCTGCAGGAAGGCAACTTTATCCATTGATAGTTAAAATAGTTAAACAATCACTCCTTTTTAATTCTTCCGAAGTTTACGGTTCCCAATGTCTTCTGAAATTGTCTTCTGTTTTGGCTCATCTTTTAAACCACATAGTAATTATTTTTTAATGAATTCCGACTATAGCTTAATCTCAAAGAAAAGAAACAAACCCATTCAAACGTTTTTTCATAATATTTTCATTTAAAGGAAGGGGTAAATTTTCTTTTAACAAGTTAAGCTCGACTTATCAAATTTCTTGAAAGAAAATAAATGTATTTTATGAAAGAATTGGCCTCATGTAATTTATTATACTAAACGTTATGAAGAAACATATATTAATATTTTGTATTGCGCATTTAAATATGATAAAATTCTATTATCATTTGTAATAATCTTTTAATGAAATTATCATGTGAAACTATAACGAAGCTTTTTCCCGAAATGTGAAATAACGAAAGTAACTGTTGCAAAAGATTACTCCCCTTTATTTTCGTATGGAGTATTTTCATTGGTCATGTGAAAACCTCAACCAACAAAAATACTCGGTACAAAAATAAAAGTGACCAATCTGATAAAAAATACACTCCTCAATCCCACTACACTTTTTGACATCATTGTTACAACAACTGCTACTTTGACCGATCAGTTTAGTTCGACAATAAAAATAAACAAATGACGCGACAAAACTTGCCGGAAATAACGTTATATAATGATGTTCTAGAATGACGTTTCTTCTATGGAAATTTGATTAAACATAAACGCTCTTCCACTCGAAATATAGTACTGCAGGTAATAAAAAAGAGCATATTCTAGGTCGATCAGAGTTTATGGCAAAATTGATTTATCAATGTGATCAAAACAGGATTCAACATAAGTTATTTAAGTTTTCAGCCTAAAACTATTATTGATAAAAATGCGTGGGCATAATTCAGCGAAGTTCTAGAGGACAACTTTCGTAAGTAAACAGTAAAATCAATCCAATTGTCTTTAGAAGGATAAAAAGGATTGTTTATGTCTTTAAAGTATATGAAGCATATGAATATCATAGCCCACTAACATTACCTTTTAGATTGGCACTTAAAAACAATCATGTTGTCTTTCTTTAGTTCTGTGTTTTATATTACATTGTTTTTATCTTTATTCAATACGAAGAATACCTTTAGTTATAGTTGTTTTATTATTTATCATTTCTCTCAAAAAAAGGAATGGAATGGTAATGTATTACGATATTTATCTTTTTTGTCGTTCGTTCAGGCCTAAGACGCAAATTATCTTCAAAAATGTATAAAATCAAGCGCATGACCTAATTACACACTACAATTACTTTTCTTTTTTATGTCTTAACGCCAATTTTACTAACTTTTGTAGAGAAAAAACAGTTGACAGAAATGAACAAATGTAGTAATTTACAATGTTTGAAAATGTCATCTGGTGGGTGTATTAATCAGTAATGTATAACATGAACGCCTCCTAATGATTTTACATATTTCAAAGAAATAATTATAAAAAACACGAAAATTTTATTCATAGTTATTAATATCAGTTAAAGACATGTATATATATATATATACAATCAACGTGTTAAACTGCTTACTTTATTGTGCTTATCTTATCACTTTTTGTTAAATAAATGTATATAGTCACATTCCGAGAATATTTTATACATTGTCTGAATATACTGTTACCTTTAACATATTGAAGTCATTTGCTGTAAGCAAGAATAATTTTATAAAATATTTCTTTCTTAGAATAAAAATATAATCTGCGCAGGCTGGTCTTGATCCATGCTGGCCACAAACGCATTACGTTGGTTTTGTCGTGACGCGGCTCACTTTTTTTCTTTTTGTTATCCCAGACACGTTAATTTTTCCGCATGATCCATAGTTATTTTGGTTGATTTCCAAATTATTTCTGTCATAACGATCTTTCCCTTTGCTATTTTTCAAGTTTTTCTCTTAGTATATATACAAACACATATGCATAGAAACACAAAATCATTAAAATATAGTATATATAAACAGACACATGAATACAAGCACAGATATATGAAAATATGTTATTGTGTCATCCAGAAAGAAACATTGAATGCTACTTCTATATATTCAATTTTGAATTTTAAACTGACTAGAGACATGAATTGCCCTGGTTCCTTAAAAAAAGACCACGTCCGATGGTCTAACCGAATGAATCGGTAATATGTGATCAGAAACATGCCCTTTCCTTTTAAAAAAACCTGAAAACAAAAAGGCAACCCTGAATAAGTTAACATTAAAAAAAGTAAATAAACGATAAAAATGATTTCAGTTTGTCTGGTCTAACTCCGCTCTCTAGGACTAACAAAATATTTTCGTTTGCTATTTAATTTATCGGAAATTTTGAACCATAGAACTGTCTTACTGACATTTTGTTAATTCGTTATGTTTCTTTTACACAAAGAACTATACAACCAGCCTAACGTCCTGCAATGTATTTTCTGTTCTTAAAAGATATGTGTCAGTTTTCTATTTTAAGGTATCCAAATTGTCAAGCTTTGATTCTTGCAGTTGCTGTATAAAAAAGAATGTCTGGATAAATCTGCTTAGACTTTAAACCGCAAACATTTATTTATAGACCAAATTCTAAATTCTGTCTCAAGCCTCATGCTAATTGTTATGAAAATTTTGAAAATTAATTGGAAAGTAATATGCGTTGAAGTAAGCAAATAAAATAATTTACACATTGTAAATGGCACTAATAACCAACTTATAACACCAAAAAGTGGTCAAAATATGCAAAATAACCTTAAATGTGTCAATCATGCAATTACTGCAAAAACAGTCATTAATAGCACAAAACATGTTGATCATTACTTGGATCTTTTTGACTTTTCTTATAATCTTAGTAAATTTTTCTTAAGTATAATGCTCCGCCGATTTCACTATATTTTGATCTGCGACATGTGTAATAGACGAAATTGTTTGTTTCTTTTTTTCATATATTTTATCATATATGTTATCATTTATTTTCAAAACATTATACTATATACATGAGAAATTCCATATGAGACATTCGTAAATAATACAATATAGGCATACTCTTACAAGAAAAAAACAAAGAAAAAATACCTAGAATATATAAAGATTAGTGGTTATCTTTAAAGACATACATGTATATTACCTTTATCTTCTTGTATTGATAGAACTAGCATGTAAGTTAGTGATATTTATAGGGTTTATCGTCATTTTTCAAGAAAGACCTCTTTGTCGAATTCGTTAGATTTTACTTTGAACTTTGTATGATTATGTCCCTTCGACCAGTTGGTTATCTGCTCACCCATGACGTTTCCCTCCCAAAATTAGGGTCACCTGAGATCATTCTTTGTGTAATCAGAAGTTGTGGGTCATTTTGACATGTATATGTGTTTTTCTAACTTCAAAATTATTATTAAAATCTTAAGGTTTGAGGAATTTGGTATTTGTATGTTTTATTCATTTGCTATCAAAAGTTCTAATGTTAACTAAATTAAGATATACTTTAATTAAAAGTGATTTTGACAGATAAGTTATATTCTAGAGTGTTAGAATTCAAGATGGCAGCATACTTTCTTGACTTACAGTAATTCATAGAAATCAATGTTTCTATTTGTTATGCACTGATTGTTGTAAATTACAGTTAATAAGCAAAATTAACAGCACAGTGAGACATACGGGTGTGAAGAAGCAGGAGTTTGATCCACAATTGTTATGTTATGTTATATTTATATGTATTTGACTATATATCTTGGAACTACATGTATAATTTTAATGTAATCATACATTGCATATGTCATGTGGTCGATATTCGTGTTTTTGAATATCGTTTTTATGTAACTATACATGTTGGTCCTTGTATATATATATATATATATATATATATATATATTATATATATATATATATAATATATATATATATAATATATATATATATATATATATATATATATAAATAAAACAAAAAACACAGTCCATGAGTTAACTTATTTAATTATTTGCCAACCGGTTTCTCTTATGATCATCAGGGCAAATGTGACATTTGCCCTGATGATCATAAGAGAAACCGGTTGGCAAATAATTAAATAAGTTAACTCATGGACTGTGTTTTTTTGTTTTATTTATATGTGACTTTTTTTCCGGCACTTGTTTTCATTTTTTTATATATATATATATATATCTCTTGTATTTGTCTGTTTACAGTCCGATATACAATCCATTATCCCATATCATTCCTATATCATTCCATTTCATCATCTCATTATAACAACTAATTTCTCATATTTCATTTTGACATAATTTGCATGCCGGGCCTCCGTTTTTACAAACTTCGCGGAAAATCCACCTCACGCATGCGCACTTTGATATAAATATTCCTATTGGTTTGCACCAGAAATTGTTATCTTATTTATTTATTTATTTATCAAGGCGTATGTTTATGTCCTTACAGGTAATTGTTGTTATTCATTATGTCTCATTATCATGCATATTTCCATTGATCGTTTATGTATTTCGGATCTGTATTTATGAACTTTGATATAAATATTTCTATTGGTTTGCACCAGAAATTGTTGTCTTATTTATTTATTTATTTATCAAGGCGTATTTTTATGTCCTTACAGGCATAAACAGACCATTTCCTACATTTGAAAAAGGACCATACGACACATATTATTTCATAAATAACTGGTGGTCACTAAATGCAAGTTCAAAATGTTGTTAATAAATTCAGGTAAATATTTTGTGTATTAATGATTTATTTAGGAAAGGTACATTCTTAGAATATTCCTAATGAAATACGGACTGATTTATTGATAATTAGATTTGTTATATTTGAAGATATATGTCTGGTATCATATAGTTAATGATGGTAAGGAATGCTTAATATGTATGTTTAAATCAGGGTTCGATGCTATGCTATCCAATACGCGTGCAAAGCAACGTGTGTGTGTTGATATGTGTTTAACAGTTGAATTCGTGGAATGTTTTGTTGTTTTTTCTTTTCACCAAACTATAGATTTTTTATGCTAATGTACCTTACTTAAAAGCATTCTTTATTGGATGAAGGTAGTTTTGTCTTCCTTCGGGTCGTGTGGATAAGCTAGAATATTAAAAATGCTCAATTATATGTATGTTTTCAGATATTAAATTTGGTTGCTTGTTATAACTTTTTTCAATATCTTTGATAGTATTTACTTATTGAAGATATATAATAAAACAAAAACACAATAAATGGATTAACATCTCAATTACACTAATAATTATATCCTTATTGCTTGATAAAACAAAATTTGTGAAATATAGTTCAGTTAGTTTCCCTGACAGTAAACTTGTTGCCTACTACAAGTTTTATATACGCAAACGACTGGAATAAAAAGGACTGACACTCGTTTTGGTTTATTGCGCATGTGTTTAAGAGAAGAGATTCCGTCATAGCGTCAAGTTTTAAGATATTTGAAATATTATGTATGTCCTTTAAAATATTGAGATTTACAACAGAATTGGGTTGATAAAATAGTGTGATCAGTGTTGTAAGATGGACATTCTAAGCATATAATTATGTGTCAATATATCACTTCTTTGAACGTTACATTTTAAACACATCTGGATTTTCAAATATGATATACTTGCCCATAATTTTGCAATGAACATACACAAAATTATCTCCTGAGCATTACAGTGTATTCCGTAAATTATAGCATGTTTAAGGCCCAAATATAATCTTCTGAAACGAATACAGACTTCATCTTCAAATTTATTTTCTTTATTCACAAACTGGAAACGATTTAACAGCTTTTTAACTATTATTTTTTCCACATCTATTTAGTAGCAAAACGACCATTTTTTGCAAAGTTTCTAAGTAATCTGTTAAATTATATTTTCTTAGAATTCTAAATATATCTGGTATATATCCTTTCTGAATAGTTAAATTTCCATTATCTAACATCGAAAATTTGTTTGCCAAAGATGTGTTGGCGTTGTGCAAAGTTTTCGAGAAAAATATTTTCTTTTGTCAATATTTGACTCCATTGAGGGCCAACCAAGCATACTTAGAATGCTGTCCGTATAGTTAATTGTCTATGACAAATCTTTTTCTTTCTGATATACATTACGATTTTAAAAGTATAGATTATTCGCGATAATTAACAAAATATGTTTTGTCATCATCAGATATGGCGGACACAGACAATTGGAAGTGCTATTGTGTCAATAAAGAGATAGATCATTGAATAGAGAAACAACAACAACAACAGAACACACATACGCGCGCGCACACAAAACACAAATAAAAAAGAACACGCACACAAAATTTAAAACAAAAATAATAAAAAATGTCAGGTAGATGGCAATTTAACGATTAATTTAATGAATTTGTCTCAGATGAACCATTTATGAATTCTACTCCTTCACCATTTTCCAAAATATTTTCTATAGAGTCCAATGAAGCAGAGAATTCATCATTGAAGAAAGTTTAATTACTGGGTGATGACGAACCTTTTGATCCTTTTTATTTACCTCCACCTACACCCACACGCACACGCACACGCACACGCGCACGCGCACAGAAGCGTATAAGACAGCTCATTGTGGAGGAGTCAGTTGATCCGTTGCTCATCTTTGCACATTCAAAATAATCGGGGTCGCCCATGAAACAGACATCGGTTGTATTCAGTCACTACCTCCTAAGAACACAATTACTCTCCATAGAGGGGGAGCATATATCAACAATTAAAAAAGACAGTAAATGCACTAAAGGAAACAATGACTAAATAAGGAATGAAACCACGATGTTCCTTTAGCTAAAGGTCACGCATCATCATGAAGACATGGACTGGTATCACTAACTGCCTTATACAACAATCAATTTTAAACCTATGACTATCAAAAGAATATTAGTAGAATATGTTTGCAATGATAGATACATGATCTACTCAACAGAAAATAATGGATCAAATTCTCTGACGTTTTGAAAATATATATCTTTATAAACTAAGTATAAGTCTTAGAGTATATAGTCTGTCTTATGTAAGTGTTTATGGTTTGGTCAGACTACATTGTAGACATCACAAATTAATAAACTGGTCTTGTGATAGCATTGACAAGCTGCAGTTGCTGCTAACACATTAAGGGCTTTCTTGTAATAATTAAAATCTCGGAAAGCAGAATGTATTTTTGCAAAGCAAATTTTATTTAGCAACAATAATGAAACAGATACACCATACATCATTTATGTATATTCATATATTTATGAAACCGGAGATACATTTATCATTTGTTCATAAAATACCCCTAACACATTGACAGCATCGTTATTTAAAGTTATAAAATTGCTTTCAAGACTCATAAAGAAATGTTTTAAAATACATGATGTAGAATTTAAACTTATAAAACCTTAACACTGTAAAAACTAATACATAAAGAAGCGTGGTTGTGACATATTCAATCAATGTCACCGGTCAATATACAGACAGGAGGGCCAAGATGGCCCTAAATCGCTCACCTGACCCATCAAACTCATCAGAACAATAACCTAGACAAGCATTCTGACCAAGTTTCATGACAGGTGAGTCATAACCACTAGAGTGTTACCAAGGATTATCGATATTTGAGCAGTGTGACCAAGTTTTTGACCCCAGGTGACCCATATCCAAACTTGACCTAGAAATTATCAAAACAAACTTTCAGACCAATTTCCAGGATATTTGGATCAAAACAGTAGCCACTAGTGTTAACAACATATTTTTATTTTAAGCTCCTGTGACCTAGTTTTTCATCCGAGATGACCCATGTTCGTACTCATTTGAGCAATTACCTAGACAAGCATTCTGACCAAGTTTGATGATAATTCAGTCAAAAATGTGACCAATAGAGGATTAACAAGGTTTTTCTATTTTTGTTAGCTCCTGTGACCTAGTTTTTCATCCGAGATGACCCATGTTCGTACTCATTTGGGCAATTGCCTAGACAAGCATTCTGACAAAGTTTGATGATAATTGAGGCAAAAATGTGACCGCTAGAGTGTTTACAAGGTTTTTCTGTTTTTAGCTCCTGTGACCTAGTTTTCCATTCGAGATGACCCATGTTCGACCTCATCTGAGCAATTACCTAGACAAGCATCCTGACAAAGATTGATGATGATTGTATCAAAAATGTGACCGCTAGAGTGTTAACAAGGTTTTTCTATTTTAATAGAGTGAAATAAGAATCCCCAAAGAAAGCCCAACACGTCAAAATTGAAAATGTTGCAGGCTCGGTTTGATTGAGCCTGTTCATGGACGGTACTGTCAAGTGCAAACTACCGACCACGCCCCCTAGCACCGGCTTAAGCAGAATTCAACATTTAACATGAACTGGTAAAATTTTGAATTTTGAAACATCCGCAGATGTGTTCATATGGCGGTTATCATGGAACCTTCAATGTGACACTAAATGCCATTCCATGAAAAGCGCCATATGGTCCCCCAAGTAAAACAATGCGTGTGCCCTAAACGAGAAAACAATGGGCGGAACAAAATAAAATGGAATTTTGAGTGGGGATCAGAGGTTATGAAGCCTGCATATCACAGATATAACGTCAAAAGACAAATTTAAAAAGCAGGCCTCATATCCTAAGGGTGATTCAACAGTATTCAAGTGAGGAATACTGGAACCACCCAACAAGAAAGATGCCGAATAGATAGAACTAAAATACCACAAGCACAACATTAATGTCGTGCTGAACGATCTTTAAGGATCGGAAATATAACATCCCTGATTGAATGTACGGGGCGACTTTTAACAACCTCCACACGGCACAAACAACGCTGATGTTGCGATAAAATAGAGTGAAATAAGAATCCCCAAAGAAAGCCCAACACGTCAAAATTGAAAATGTTGCAGGCTCGGTTTGATTGAGCCTGTTCATGGACGGTACTGTCAAGTGTAAGCTACCGACCACGCCCCCTAGCACCGGCTTAAGCAGAATTCAACATTTAACATGAACTGGTAAAATTTTGAATTTTGAAACATCCGCAGATGTGTTCATATGGCGGTTATCATGGAACCTTCAATGTGACACTAAATGCCATTCCATGAAAAGCGGCATATGGTCCCCCAAGTTAAAAAATGCGTGTGCCCTAAACGAGAAAACAATGGGCGGAACAAAATAAAATGGAATTTTGAGTGGGGATCAGAGGTTATGAAGCCTGCACATCACAGATATAACGTCAAAAGACAAATTTAAAAAGCAGGCCTCATATCCTTAACTCTTGTGACCTAGTTTTTCATCCGAGATGACCCATGTTCGACTTCATCCGAGCTATTACCAAGATAAGCATCCTGACAAAAATGTGACCGCTAGAGAGCTAACGAACAAATGTAGATGGACATTCAACGATCCTAAAAGCTCACACTGAGCTAGCTCAGGTGAGCTAAAAAATCATAAACAGCTGTAGTTTTACCACAGAAAAACAAGAAAATCACAAATAAAAGAAAAAAATGCAGGTTTTGTTTGATTGTCACAAGGACTTTCAAAATAACTCTCATTTTATAACTGGTTACCAATTAAAAAACTGATTTTTATATTAAGCATAAAATGGAAATGTGTGCAATATATTTCAATGTTTAAATGTAAACGATTTGAAAAATGATGAAGATTTGGACTATTTTAACAAAGAAAATGTTCATGAATCTATAACATAAATTCAAAATTTTCTAATATATACACTCGTACACAAACTTTACCATTCATATAGTATTTTATAACTTTTCAAATGTTGTGTTTGTATTTTAAGGTGTTTGCTAATTTTGGTGTTACAGACTAACAAACATATGTTTTTCTTCATCTTATTGACGATGAATTCAATTTGAAAAGAAAGCATTATCTGCATTCAGCTCACAAATGTGACATAACTGTATAAAGTACAATTGAATTTAGTCAGTTTTATAACAAATATAAACCACCATTGTATGATATATATGAAAAGTAAAAACAATATTAATGATTAACAGAAACACTTGTCATTTTTAATATATAAAGACAATTACTAAAGTGGGTCGAATCTATACGTCTAAAGTAATCGCACTCTTGTCATGATATGTTAAAAATCAGATGATCTGTTACTTGATAGTTCGTAATATCAATACAGACGACTGGTTGTATGGTACAAATACAATACATTGCTATGTTTGATACTCTCCTCAGTCTAACAGCATTTGTGGTATTTTACGTAATTTTATTGTTTGTTAGTGTTGGAGTAGTTTTCATTTTTCTCTTTTGCTTTTGTATTTTTAAGGCGGGTTTGTTGAAGAGGTCTTTGATTTTCTGTATCATGTATGCAATAAGATCGTGATCCGGACCAGTGCGATTTTGTTGAACCACTTCGTCGATGCTTGCTCCAATAATGGCGAGGAAAATGGTTAGGAAGAAATAAACGACAATCAAAACGTATAGTATGAAGAAAACCTTCGCCAACACAGGGTTTGTTTCATTTATTTCTGAGAATCGACTTTTTCCAATCATTGCAATAAATAGTGTTCCCATACACTGGTATAAATTTCTGTAAGATTCAAGTTGCGAACCAAAGAGTAATAATCCCAACCCACAAAACCCTAAAAATATCTGAACAAATGATAAGCCATACCAAAACAGATCTTTGCCACATTTTCTGAAGATATCCACGATTGCTTTCAAATGTTTAAGTGTAGACAGTACCTCGAGCATCCTTATTGTTGCTATAAATGCTAACACTCCTAGAGATAGCACAAAAGCTTGATCCCAAACCATAATATGACTAAAGTTTACAAAAATTTTATTATCCTTTTTGAACCTCTCGATTGTTTCTAATGAAAATCGTAGACGAAAACAATAAAAAACTACAGCCGTTGCAGCAACATTGAAGAGGACAAAGTCGAAAACTGGCCAAAACTTTTTGAAATATTCAAATCGTAGTCTGTATATCCTGAAACACATTCGGATGAAGAAACATGTGATATAAAACACAAACAATATTTCGCATACTAGAGTCCACGTTCCAGTCGCCCCATGGTGTGGATAAACACGTAATGGGTACGTGTTGTACGTTGTGAATGCACCGCCTGTTTGAGGAAACTCTGTCATAAACATATTGTAAACAAACAAGTTTGTAGAAGCGTCGTAAAGTGTAAATTCTACTATTACAGCACGAGTCTGACGATCAATCCATAGATTTTTATACAGTTCGTTGATAATGCCGATAGAATAATTGAGATTAACATGAAGTGATGCTATATACCCTCCGCCACCGTATGTTGTGTAGTATCCTGTCAAAGGTACTCCCCAGATATCTAGAGCTGGAAGAAATGAATCGGGGAAAATGCTTATAAAGATATTCATTAGTCAATCAAGAACTAGTTAATTCCTTGAAATTTTACTTCAGATTAAGTACATTGATTAAAATTCCAATTATCATACATGTGTATCATCGCGTTTTATGCTTGAATTTATAGTATATCCTTGTAAAGTTATGTGAAAGAAGGTTTCCTTAAATTATACATAACTGCCTCCAGTTGAAAACTTATCATTTTGAAATCGGTTTATAATTTCTGATTGATAATCAAAGCATATAAAAAAATTAATTATTTATAACCATATATTCTAGAATGACTTCACAGGTTGATCAGATTATTTTTATGTCCATATACTTAAACCTACACGGTCTGAATTTCCATGCCGAGGATGTCACATTATAAAAACTCTCGGTTAATCTGCATGACGGGTGATTCTTCCATCCAATACAATAGTTATTGTCCTCTTCATTCCATAAACGATATTCACCAAAACAAATTGGCTGGTCAATATATGGTATGTCACAAGTACCTACATGTATTCATAACAATATAACTTATGTCAAATGTGAATGAAATTTAAAATAAATAACTTCAACTATGTTAGGAATTTGGGCAGTATTTCTGTGATATAATAATGAACTTAATCCTACTGCTTCTGCGTTTAACATGAATTGTGAATATTAAGACATCAAAGATTTACCAAAATTATCAAGAGGTATCGATCTAAAGTAGGCATACAAAATAGTTAATAACTGCACATTACGAACAACAGTTTGCTTAATCGCAAAACAATTTTTAATGGCCTACTCTGTATTTCTTTCTCAATTTCATTCTGTTCTTTGCACTTTAATTTATATCTGTAATACCTTGTTTGGTCCGTAGCTGTCGTAGTCTTGGCGGCCCGAGTCTTAGATAATGATCATGTGTGAATTGTCGCTCTGTCCAGTGTAAGACAATGCCGTATTCGTCATGTTCACGGAATAGGTACGGGATCATTGTATCATTTATCCACTTAAACAAATCATTTGGTGATTTTATCTTTAAAAAAATGAAAATAAAAAACAAATTATATGCTACAAATATCTGAAAATATCTAATTCCGGTTCAACCTAATCCTTGAATGATATTATGCGCATTTGTCAAACCTATTAATAATCTTTTGATCTATTAACTTATTAGGTATAAAATCGCAGTTAATTGGGAATTTACTAAATTACTAAAATGCAAAATAATGTTTGTTTTACAAAACGATAACTCATTGAATCGAACTAATAATAGCTTCGTTTTTCTATATATTACGCTAGTTTTAAATACGAGTATGTTTAACCAAATTAAATACACCTGAAGGAATCATTTTATATTTGAATTATTTTTTAAATTAAAATCAATTCAGAATAAGACTTTAATCCAGACGACATTTAAACCTCTTGAAGCGTAAATCGTATAGAATAAGATTAAACAAAAAATATGTACCGAGTGAAACTTCTGGGTATCACTTGGTGTAACAAGTCTGTTGGAAAGGTGCGAATGATGTAGAAACGACCTGACATCTCTGTTGGAATAGCAGATTACTGACACAATGATAATGAAAACAAGGTTCAATTTAATATCCTTCAAAGAGTTCTGAAAGTTTGAATTTTGTCGTTGTTTTTCTTGCGCTTGTTTAAGATTATCTCCCTGAACAGGCATTGAAACATTTCTTGGATTCACTGAAAGTGGAAATAAATATTTTCCATTTAAATTCAAATCATATAAAATGGCTTTCAATGTTTAATTTGTTTTACTATATTGATACTTGTAAATATTAATTTTATGATAACATAAACAAAATAAATAGCTTAAAGTATACATCTAATAAAGTAATTGTTATATCTCTATTTTCCACTTAATTATTTTAAGCATTTTATCCTTTTTATTCATTCTTACAAATACATAACTTACATTTATAAGACTTGAACTCCGTCACAATAGATTTCAGCACAGCCACACTAGATGAAACAGTGTCTGTAGTAAGGTAAACAATTATATAACAATAGCTCGATATATAACAAACTGGCAAGGTATGACCCATACAGTTCAACCACAACAACAAAATAGAAGATTACACGAAATTCAAAACATTTTTGTATGAGTAATATTCATTTAGTCTTTTCATGTATTGAAACAAAGAGCAAAGTTAAACATTTCAATTTTATAAGGTCAAAAAAAATTTATAAATGAACAAATTATATCAAACCTGCATTTACTGTATAAACCTAAATCCAAATTAAACATATTTCAAAAAGAATGTAAACAGTATTAAGTCTATAAAAATTACTCACTTTCTTCCTCACCAAGTCCAAGGCTATGTCTATATTTGGTGACCGTTTTTGTGGCACTAGAGTCCTTTCTCAGAGTTCTCGAACGTAGTATCACAGCAAGAAAGAGGGAAATGCATACGACCTTCAACAAACATTCATATTACATGTTACAATCATGTAAATATTATGGTGAAACATATACCAATCTAAAACAGGTTCAGATGAGCAAATGTCAAAGACTGACTTTGAGGTTGCTTTTGTTGCTGCTACCGAATTTATAAATGATTAGCAATTAAACGTCTATTTTATACAGCAGATAGTACTTATTTTATATTAATATACATCTGAAAATTGTGTAAATAACATTTTTATAATAAGTTTTTTTTTTTTAAGTTTACCGTAAAATTAATAGAAATTAAAGTCTTACATGTACGTTATGCTCGTTTAATTGTTGCAATGATTAATTTTGCTATAATTGTTCAAAATTAATTTGATATCAGATGAATCAAGTCAATATTCTCTAAAGTAATCTGCTTTTTCATTAGTTTTACCACACCAAAGTTTCGCGCAATAACTTAGGAATACAATCATGTAAACTGAATCTTAACAGATCAACTTAATACTGTACGCACTATAAATGGGTCTATTAGTAAAATTGATTCCAGTAAAGACATGGTCAATGTTGTCAGCCACTCCTCAGATTTCTGTTTGCCCCACTCCATACTGTACAACAGAACAAAGAAAGCAGGAGTTATCGTTCCTCCAGCAACAACAAACCAAGCTAGATATATAAATCTGAAACGGAACATAAATACATAAGTATAACAATGAAACGATATTCTAGCAGTTATAACAAGAGCATAATATAAGCATAAGGACATGGACATACTTAATGTAGATGAAAGAATGTCTACATTCTGAACTGGGAAGGACATGGAACATACTTAAAGTAGTTGTGAGAATGTCTACTTTGATAAGAGAGGTTTAAGCATCGTAATGAATTACAGATGATAAAGAGAACTTAAGGAAAAATTACCTGATAATTCATTGAACTTGACGACGAAGAGAATAAAAGGAACAAAAAGATTGCAATGGGCCAGAGAAACAAATATTGAATATAGTATCTCACCCATGTGGCAGCCGTATACTATATTCAGACTGTTCTGTTTCCGTCAAAAGAGATGCTGAGTTTAGGAATTCTTCATGTTGTCGTGTCTCATTTGCCTTCTGTTTATATTTAGAGCCATGACTAGGACAGCAACAGCTGCAGCAGGTTTTTTCAGTTGTTTCCTGGTTTCTCTTTGTTCTTTTAAAAAGTTCGATAAGGAAACATACCGGTATAGTTGAAAACAAGGCACAGAAAACAGATATGTATATCTGAAAATGAACGAAAGGAAAAGGTATTAAATTAAATAACACGTTTTATGTTAAAGTTAAGTTGCAATCTCCGTTTAAATAAAAGTGGCAGGCTTTTTAAATCTTTTTAAGTATGTCGGTGATATAACCCTGCTTTTATGCATCCTAGCAGCAGAAATAAATATTTTAGAGAATCGTATTGCGTCAGAATAAAGTAAGAGTAAGAGTTTGAAAGAAAAGTAATCATTTCATGCATGTTTGCCTGTGATTTTCTACGACATCTAGAATAAATAAAAAAAGAAAAAGATTATTTAAGGGCATTGTAATTATTCGTTGTTGTGTGAATTAGTTTTGGATTAAAGTAATCTATGAACGTTAATATAAATAATATCACATAAGCAACAAAAAGTTACACACTTGTTGAGATGTAAATCGGAATGGTCCTATTTGTAGCAATGCTGGTGTCTGGTAGTTAGGCTCTGGGTTGAAATATAATGCGTTAGCTAACATGTTAAGCATTATAAACACGAGAGCACATGACGCACGCTGAACACGTGTGAAAACACTCATTGTTGGTCGGTAAACTATTGATATAAACATGTGTCCTTCAGAAAGTCTATGTCTTAAATTACCAAAGAATCTGGATTCCAGATTTAAAGATTGGTTTGTTGGTACTGGCGATAACTTAGCTTCTAGGCAGGTTTCAAGAGACAGCCAGGTTTCAAAAGGGAAATAGTATCTGAAACACACAAGGCAAGACAATACATTTTTGAATGACTTTATGGTCTTATTCTTAGATATGTGAACAAACATCTACATGGCAGAGCGGCATTCATGCCTATTGTCTTTAAAACGGTTATCCTAGTAAGAAATTATTACAATTTTTTGTCAAACAAGATATCAATGGGAGAAAGTTAAAATACTCTAAGAACTTCCTGTAAGTCGCACAACAAAGTTTCAAGGAAAATGGTGCATTCTCGTAACACATGGAACAACAAGCGTAATGTGGAGCTGTAAGTTGCACTGTCTACTTCCTAGACAAAGCTTCCACCATAATTAACTGCTCACAACTGTTAAGCTTAAGCAAAGTAAGAAAAGTGCGGCTCGTTGTTTGAAAGTACAGTTTAAAGATAAATATCGTTATGCAACGATTACTTGATTAGTTAACGTGAAAGGATAGTAATGAAACGATTGTAGACAACTTAGATTCAAACCCCCTGAGAATCAGGCCATTGTCTCCTTAAGCAACAGAAAATATATATCATTGCTTATTACTCGTTGGTTTAAGGAACTGACTTGTGGGTGCCTAAAATTCATTGGCTCAATACATATCCGATCATTCCGTATTACATGTATTAACTAAATTACTTTTAATTGGTAATACACATCGTCGTCATCTTCGCCAAAACTATTAAATTTTATTTGTTTCGTATATTGATACATCAAAACCAATAAAGATTTGGAAGAAACACAATGACTATAGAATTGAGGTTAACTTACGTTTTATGCCGTTGCAAGTCATATACATCGACTCGACTTAGGTACCATGATGCAAATCTGCCCTCACCACTATTGTCATGCCATATATGAAGACTCTGCAAATCACCTAGATCTTCATATGTCGACATAATGAACGACATTCCACTGCCAGTGCTAAACTCCTACAATAATTAAAATATTTAAAAATCAAGTAAAGGTATAAGCACAAACTCAACACTTGCAAAGTCGTTAAGTTCGTTTGATGAATGAATTTAAGTTTAATCATTTTGTTTTATCATTTTTTTTCTCAATTTTTTTTAATGTGATACAAATCATTATATTTAATAGATCATAATAATGACTGACTATTTAACAAGATGATAATAATAACGAAGACGAAATGGTTTCGTTTGTGTAAGTGTATACATAACTAAAGGTAAACTTATATCTTTATAGAAAGGTCATTTTTACACTAACCTCTCGTATACCATCAAATAACTCTCGCTGACCGGATATGTCATATTCACCGCTCAAATGGAAAGCAACACGAGACCTGGTACCTGCTCCTCTGCGCATGCCCGTAAAAACTCTTATCAAATAAAAGTATTCATCAGTGATGTAATTGTCGCGTAGTGGTGTTATGACCCACTGGAACCATTAGAAATAAAAAAAATAAACGGTAAAGTATTTGTTAACATAATACTTTACTTTTGCATTTGAATGCCTTTATCTAAAGTTATTCTCAAGAATTATAGTAATTACTGTCATTTGATGTAATTTTGCAGATTGACAAACAATTCATCACCAAGAATAATTCGCATAAAAGACATTTAATATAAGGAAAAAATATCTTAACTACGGCAAAAACAAAGCCTTCAATTAAACATATTACAGTAGGAGCCATCTTTTCTAACACTTCAGGTTTGTTATGTAAACATTCATAACCTACTCTTGACATTATTATGTCATTCTTTAATATTATCATTATTTACGGTTGTGGCACATTTGAGAACATGTTTATATCCTTACAAAATCGATCGTGTGGAATTATATCTGTCCAGATTGGTTATCTATCCATGTATAAACCTATGCTGACCTATGAAATATTTACTGTAACCTCGTAATGATGCATCCAACAGTACTAGAAACAGTGAGCGGAGCTGTTTAATCATTTCAAGTATATGTCATGACAGTTTAACAACAAACAACAAAAATGTTTTAACAAAGGTAAAAGAGAACCTTTAATTTATCCTTCTTGTCAAGTCGAGCGAAGATAATCACTGAAATTATATAGACGCTGAAGATTCCAGCAAGGGTGCCGATAACAGCAGCTTGGTTTAGCGGAGAAAACTTCAGAAAAACGTTTGAAAAATCAATAGCGTTTGGAGCAACAAAGAAAGAATTTCCAAAGACCATATCGGTCACTCCTTGGCAAAGGCAAACAATATTTTCTTCTTCTCGATGCCAATCAATCAGCTGAAGTAAACGAAGGGTAAAATAACAAGATAAGCATATTAAGAACGTTATGTCTATCTTTATAAATATATAAACTCCAGTGAAATCGATGCAAATTATGAATTCCTTTTAATATAATCTCGTATAAACTCTCTTGATGACATGCATAATCCGATTATTATTAAGATATTGGTACATTAATATGTTCTGTATTTAAGTTTTATCTGCAAAAATAAGTTATTGGGAACTTGTACAATCTCCATTTCTTACAGAACATTTTTGTCGTTGTTGTTGATTTAAAAAAAAATTTTTAATTACAAAATTCTATGCAAATATGTCCCCTAAATAGTTCACCAAGCAAAGGTTCAAATATCAACATTTTTATCTTTCATTCTTTTACATTGAGCGACTTGTTATCTTTGTTTTGACATCTCTGTATTCAGCGTTTATTCAGATATTTTACAAATATTGGCATTCATAACAATTAACTATCCAATGTTTATAATATGACTTTATCATAATATCCATTATTACATATACAAGAATATTTCTACTTTAAAAAAAATATTGCTATGCAAAAGACATGTTTTTGTACCTGACACTTTTTTGCATTCCATTGTGATTTTTCCTCTTCCCATGTTAGGCATCCCATAGTTACTATTGTAATTTTATAGTCAAATCTTTCGTCTGAAAAGTAATTAGTATGTTCAATATGTTCATATGGATCATTATAATATGCATTACATATACATACTTAAAAATAATCTTTGCGCTTTTTGTTGCCAACGAATGCTATGTGAAGGATTTTACTTTAAATGTTATCTTTTTTTCTATTTCGAGGTTATAACGTTTTTAAAAAAAAATTAAATTATAATAATAAAATTTTGGAAAATCTACGGATAAATTAATGTCGAGCCCTAAAATAATTAACGCACCGAATAACTACAATTATCTCCCCTTTTCCGATGCTGAACTGTAAAGTATGTATCGATGTGTTTTATATACAAAATTAACACGCTAAATGTCCTATTGATTACATAATTTTCTGCTTTATAGTGCGTTCTTTCATTACATAGGAACTATCAACTTGGTGGAAGATAAAGATTTATCAAGTATTCCTTGCGTATTTTTCGGAATCGTAACAATAGTATACATGAAATATAACAATTATAAAACAAATTGGCCGCTGTGATGAGAATGTGACTTTTTTAATTGCGTAATACGTCACGTAATATACGACCTCTGGTGATCCCAATCATGTTTGATGTAAGTAGCTATACTTATAATTGTAAAACAACAACCTTTGGTCCGACCATCCCCAAAGGTTTTTGAAATAATAATGTATTTATGTTTGTATCCAAATGGAATATAGGAATCATCTCTAAAACCTTCACAACCTTCAAAACCTTCACAAGCTTTCTGTTTCAATTAGGTCATTCAAATGAATTATTACGAATAATTTCCGGTATAAAACATTTAATACAAACTCATATAAACCTTTTGTTAAACAAATTTTAAGTCATTATTGTATACAAAATTATTTTTCGTCACAAATTTTAACAAAACCTTAAATTATATATCACTTTATTATTTCATTACAGTCAGTACTGAACGTTTTTTGTGTACATAGTAGGTAACTACATTCCATTGAAACGCTTTAGAAATAATAATTTAAAGAAATGTTAGACCAGCACAAAATGAAACGCTCGTACCTTCACCCTGTTCCACTACTTTTCTCTCTGAGCTTTCTGTGTCAAGTTTGGACATATCTGTTACAATACAACAAGTTGCATATAAGCCGCGTCACGACAAAACCAACATAATGCGTTTGAGACCAGCATGGATCCAGACCAGCCTGCGCATCCGCGCAGCCATGCTGTTCGCTTACAAACTCTATAACAAGTAGAAAAACCGAAAGCGAACAGCATGGATCCTGATCAGACTGCGCGGATGCGCAGGCTGGTCAGGATCCATGCTGTTCGCAAACCCATTATGTTGGTTTTGTCATGACGCAGCTCATATATAAATGAATGATACAACGCTTGTTAAATGGTGGCTGATTAACATTTCGCTGTTAAAACAAGTTTCATGTTTGCCTTTTTTTTTCCTATTGTTATTTAGTTTTATTTATTTATTTTTTTTTTCTTGCTATTTTTATTTTCGTATATTAAGTTTTCTTAATTTTACCTTTTTAATTATATTTAAATTTGCTTTTTTGCACAGTCCTGTTTTCACATTTTTTCATGGTTGCTTTTTGGATCTTTGCTCTACGGTTGTGCATTTATATTACAATTGTGCTATATGCCAAAGCAACGAGTAACATAAATAAATGACATCAAAATAGTTTGAATGGTATAAACCGTTGATTTAGATTTTCAACATAATTGTAAATGGTTTAATAAGAATGAAATATATTTAATTTAATAATATTTTCATAGTTATTATAAGACACTTACAATCAATAAGAGCATTATATGATTCAACAAAATAGGCACAAATATCATTTTTTTCATAAGGGACGAAGTTCATATTGCATGAAATTAGTTTTAGAGATATTATGAAAATCTATACATTTCTTTATTTCTATATACATTGTTTTACAGTTTCATATTTTGACACTTCGTTCTTCTTAAGTAATTCCGCTTTAATTTTTGCTTAAACACGTCTTTTTAAACTATAGCAAATACTTGCAATAATAATTGGCAATGAATATAAATGTATTTTTACTAAGCGACGAAATGCATATAATTATAATCCAATCAAATCGTAAGATATTGAAAGTTACAATATAAGTAGACATTGGTACTCACCGATTCCTTCAAAACTAACTGCCAAAAAGGTAACACCAGTGTGTTCTTTCATGCGATGTGGATCAATACACGTTTGCCAGTGATTGTCCCCAAACACACTAAATTTGAGATCATAATCAATTATCGATGGCGGTTCGCTGAATTTTATATAAATAAGGTAGCTTTTTAGATCCTGATTTCCGAGAGGTTGAACAACGACACAAACACTGTCAGTACTTTTTTGATACAGGAATCTATGGTACATAAATTGAGAGGCGTCTTCCTGGTCCACATGGGGTGTGATATGTATTGGTTTTGGAGTAATGACTCTTTGTTCAAAAGTTATATGTTTAGCTGATACGCGTTGCTCAGCTGTTTTTACGTCTAATCGTAGCACACTTGAGGTTATAAGGCTTGATGTTCCGTCATTATCATACATGTACACATTGTCCTTGAACTCGATTGCCTAAAAACAGATATCATTTGAATGATAGTATGTGTGTAATATATTGATATGATATTACACAGAGCATTGAATTATAATTCAGACATTATAATTCAATCTCCTTAATTGTGTTATGGATTTGTCTTGCGATAAACACTCGGCACAATTCGTTTCAATTTTTGGACCTCAATACCGAAATTACAAATATTGACCTATTTGACTTTTTTCTAGTAGCAAAGTTAAGTCACTAATAAAGAAGATACAAAACACGTCGTTTTTTTTTTAAATTAATTAACGTACATAGTAAAAGTCCTTAAAAAGCTTATCATAATTAATTGTAACATATTTTTCACAATAAACACATTATAAAGGAAAATAATATTCTCGAGAAACACAAAGATATTTCTTACTGAAACGGATACTTGTGTCTCATCACAGCTTTTATTGTCATGCAAATCAATATCATCCAGTTTGAAGGCGCACGATTTGGTACTGGTCTTTTCTTTCTTGAATTTGCATGCACTTGTTTTCTTCAGCAACTGTTTATCTGTGCCAGAGGCATGGTTATTGCACCCTTGACATTGCTTTATTTTGTCTTGCATATCGTTTGCCAAACTGACCGTTGACTTTGCAGCAAGTTTTGCCTGAAGTACAAGGTCTTGACAAAGGTAAAAGTGTAACTATTGAAAATCGCACAAAAATTAAATTCACACTCGATATGTTGTAGAGTGAGCGAGAGTGATCACGTTCGGAAAGTAAAGGTACCAAATTGTATATTTATTACTGAAATTAAATTAAAAGGGTTATATTTTGTTTTAATTTATACACAAAGACAACAGACAAAATGAATGATTTATTGGAATTAATTTTTTAGGTTAATTAAAAAAAATAACATTCGACTTCATTCGAACATGTATATCAATTTTATTTGTTGTTTCTGTTCAAAGATCATATAAACGGACAACATTCGCTTCTATTTCTGTAAAAGTATAAAATGTTAAATAGTACATTACATTCTCTTTCACTTCATCTATAAACAAATAAAGTTGACGCTGAATTTTCAAGTAAAGAAATGCTCTTTCTTGAGGTGATAAGGTCGCTGTATAGATATTTATATCATGTCCAACAACAGACAGCATGTCGTCAATCTGAAAGAAGAACGAGTATTTCAAATTGTCATCTACTCGACTTTTCATTTTAGACCGAGAGCTGGATTGAGGTCATTTTGGTGATTGGAAGCCATACTGTGTCGAAAACGTGACAAAAACGTACCTTATACACAACTAAATTATCGTGGTTCGTCATTGCATTTATCGACATAAAGAGATCGTATAGTAGTCATACGATAACAATTAAGTGAGTTCTGGAATGTGTTTATATATTGTTTTTTTCAAATAGTTTGTCTATTATTGTTTTTTGTTTGTTTTTCTTCTTTTTTCGAAGATTTTGCTTGAGTATAAAAGGAAGAAGACAGTGTGAAAGAAATGGTAGTTTTCTTTCGTTTCGATGGTACGTGCTCGTCGGTTGGAGGTCCATCTTCAGATGATTTTGGCTTAAGATTTGGCAAGTTTCTGCGTTCGTTTGAACTATAAACTATCAATTGCCGTTTACTTCATAATACATAATTGTTTGGTAGTTTTCATGAGGTGTATATATATATATAAAGCTATGTGATTCCTCCTTTACGATTAATGCCATACGTATGCTTTATATTAAAAAGTGTAATATAATAAGTGTATCCAAATAAGAATCTCACACAGATTCAGATTTACACATACAGTTTCAACACAATCATAAGATAAAACACAATGATATGTTCAAAATATTTCTTTAAGATACAAATGTATCAAATCAATTGTGGTTGAACATTCGGAAAATGTACATGACATTCCAACTGAACAGACATGCCTTAAAGCTTGAATATCTTTATAAGTTTTATTTAATCTTTTGTTCTTTTAATTTCAATTGAAACTGTTAGTTTTTATTGTTGGTACAGACATTTTTAAACGTCACAACATTTTATAAAAACGTTTTACAAATCAGTGTGACAAAAGTGAATAAGAAAATTGCGCGAGTAAATTTTCAGTTGAATGCTAAAGACTAATGCAAAATGACTATATATTTTTATTTTTAACATTTTGGTAGCTAAAGATTTGGCTACACAAATTTTGGTGATCGTTTTTCTGCGTTCGAGTCGACAATAACAATGATATACACCTTGATATATGAAATGTATATACATGGTTAATTTAAAATATATCATACCTGGCGCATCGCACTGTATATATCATCTGTTGACCGGTATTGGTCAAGGGAACTGGATACGCTAGCGCCAGATACGGTCATTGACATTCGAAATGTCTCTGAAACAATTATTTGAAATTGCACTGACAATGTTTTTAAAAGTCACTATAATGTAAATATAACATAGTTTCCGTGGTTGCATCTAGAGGTGTGTAATAATCAGCAACATATACAATTATCTATGGCAGTTACTCTTGTGCGATAATAGTACCAAGCGCCGTTCATTACTTACAAGATTTTTTTATACGACAACATTCGAGAACTTTCACGGTATAAATGATAACCAAGATTTCTATCCGTGAATTAATACATTTTACATATATAGACGTACCAAATGTGGTATGATCATGAATCTGTTTAATTTCATATATCCACATTCCGAATGTAACGAATTTTACATTTCGAACAAGACTTGGGCATTCACGTTATCGGCTATATGTCGTAGGTGCCTAAATTCTGATACCCTGGCACATGCGTTCCGGCTGTTAGTATCTGAATAGAACTTTGAATTGTACACAAAGCCGTTTACAAACTTTACAGAATTATAAATGCCAGCAACAGCTTTCACCAAGGTAAAATAATTATATTTGACAGCTTTATTGTGCTTTGTTTATTAGTATGATATAATATCTCCAGACCTTTTATTCAAATAAAATATATAGCTTTGGCGTAAAGAGAAATGCCTTATACCAGTCCCCATGGTATTATTAAAATAAGGATTGTATCATAAAGTTCCATAAACAATACAACAATAATTATATACTTTACATGAACCAAATTAAATAAGGAGATAGTATTCTCATTCATTAATAACCATGTTGATCTACAGCTTTAACTTGCATATTGTCACAGATAGCTAAATAATTATTGATATAGCTCTTCTTCGGCATATTTCACAGTATTTAGATGTGAACATCTCAAACCCCTTTCAGACATGATATGGATTTTTCCGAATATGTACGAAGAGAAATTTTAATAGATTGTGTACTTTTATTTCAGGATTTGCGTTCTATTTCTTCCCTTGTAGGTTCAAACTTTAATAATACTCCACGTGTGTTCGAGAAGAACTTGCGTTCTTGATATTGATGCGTGCCTGAGAAGCAAATTACGACCGCTCACTTTAATGACTAAATGTGCTTGTCGGATAGGGTATTATACTACGATAATAATGTACAACACGTTGTGTCTGGTTTATACGTCTATTCAAAACTACTAACGTTTATATTACAAAACATAGAAAGTGACGTACTCTAACGTCACGCATACGTCATTTAACGGCACATACATATGAGCGCAATTCCCGTCAGTGCTAATTGTATATTTAAACCATTTTTTGGGGGAAATACATTATTTAAAATGTTGTAATGATTTATAATCTATCTCGTCTTTTACACCTTACTTTCGCGCTCCCCGCAACCCTACCGCAATCTCGGCCTTGAAAGATTTTTAAGAATGAATATGTGTATTCAAAATATCGTATGAAAGAGACATTATATACATTTATTGATCTATTTTTATTACATCACAGGCATTTTGTTTAATCGAAATCTTAATATGTACCTTAAAGGACTACTTACAATATAAATGTATAAAATGTCGGTCCTATAATGGAATTAAAACTTAGGTGATTTAATGTTAAACAAGGCAGTCTAAAGGACAGCTAAATCCCCTTCCGCAGTAATGAATATGTACTTCTTGACCTTTTACCAGCCACGACCTTGATGTTATGGTGTATGTGTCTTAATGGTGATCATTTCTGTTAAGTTATCATAAAATATTGCAGCGGTTTAAATGTTATGGACGGACACGAAATGTAGTCTTTCTTACATCTGAGCTGTAAGTGTGACCTTGACCTTGGGTGTAGCAATTCAATTATTGCGCTTTACACATCGTCTCATGATGGTGCCCACTCGTGCTAAGTTATTTAAAAAAACTTTTCAGCGGTTTAAAGTTATTATGCGGACCGGAAATGTATACCTTTTAACACTTGATCTTTAAGTGTGACCTTGACCTTGGGGATGGCAACCCATTTATTGCGCTCTGCACATTGTCTCATAATGGGGATCACTTGTGCCAAGGTATTAAAAAACAGGAGGTTCTACTAATGGTGATCACTAAAAAATTCAGTGGTTAAAAAAATTGGAGAGGACACGAAATGTAGACTTTTTATTATGAAATGAAGACATTTTAACATTTGACCTTTTAGTGTGACCATGACCTTGGGGGTAGCAACCCAATTATCGCGCTCGCGCTCTGCACATTGTCTCATTATGGTGATCACTTGTGCCAAGTTATTTTATAAAAACTATTCAGCAGTTTAAAAGTTATGGAGCGGACACGAAAGTGTTACGGACGGACGAACAAAAGGATGGACGGACGGACGGACTGACAAACAGAGGCAATTCCTATAGTCCCCTTTTCCGCTACGAGGAAGGGGATTAATAAATGCTATTGAAAAGGCATAAGTATACGTTCAGCGACTTCTTCCAGTTCGTCCTCATTGTCAATACCAACATTTCTCGATCCAGTACTTTCTACAAGATTCACTAACCGACCCTGAAATTAAGAGAAAGAAAAGTAAATATATATTTCTTATAATCGTCTTTAAGCGTGATATATACATTTAAATTAGTTATGTTGTATCATATGTATATCTTCTACACAAAATAACAGAAATATAATCTAAAAGAAAAATTGACGAGAAATAACAAAAAATACTGTACTGTAGTTGCTTTGTCAATGAAGTCTGCTTTTGATGCAAGATTTGAATAGGCGTTTGTGACAATTGAAAACACTATTCTGTAGGTAACGTTCTCTGGGTGTTCGTTAAGGTTCGTAGAAATTTGTGTCACAGTGTCTGTCATGCTTTTGAGGAACTGTTAATTGAATATAATTTTTCTTAGAAAAGACATCTTCAAAATATATTACATCATTACTACTTTATTCAATAGCAATATCACATTGTTATATAATGATTAAAGATTAAAAGGAAATTAAAGTTTTAAGTTAATTTATATCGATAGGTTAAGACAGTTTACAGTAATAAAACCCAAGGTAAAAAAATCACAACGCCGATAACCAAAATAAAACGTAATAGACATAAGAAAAAGTTACCAAAATAAAACGTAATAGACATAAGAAAAAGTTATCAAATTGTTTTGTAAAATTAGTTTCTGCTAGACGACTAGTTAATTCATCAGACAATGTTAGGAACCAGCATTACAATGCCTGTATGATAATGAAAGAATTCGAAATAACTCATTCAATCGATAACAGAGTTATGTTTCAAGGTGGTACAGTAACTTTCACAATAAGGTCTAAATTCAGGAAAGTTTCATATATTTAAACAAGTCTTTGATGATGATTTTGGGAGAAAGAACTTTCCTCAAAATGTGTCTTATATTGCAATTAAGCACTTGTACAATGCTGCAAATGTATGTAACAATTGTAGGCTTTTACAGACTGTTGCACTTCTATCGCTGCTTTCTTTTTGCAAAAAAGGGACCTGAGATATAATTAATTTACACTTATATTATAGTGATGAACTATATAATGATGAAAGCCACAAAATGATAGAACATTATCATTATTTTTTGACTTCTGGGCTCTCATTATTGAGCTAAGCCAGTAGATGTAGGATCTATGAGAATCGATAAACACAAAGAATAAAATGGCATTAAATTATAAAGCAGAAGCATAAAAATCTTCGCCTGCTAATTCATAAAATAGAAACCTGGTGATCAGCACAATTTAGCAGACAAATAATGAAATTTGTGCATATATATGCGAATATGTATGTAATAAATGTAATGCAGATTTCAAACGAAAATCTAAAATTTGTTCAACTCATATATGATGATTAGAATAATTTAAAATTGTCATATTTTTAGCTCACCTGAGCAATGCTCAGGGTGAGCTATTGTGATCGCCCTGTGTCCGTCGTCCGTCGTCGTGCGTCGTGCGTCGTGCGTCGTCAACTTTTCACATAAACTACATCTCCTCTGAAACCAATGACTGCACATCAACCAAACTTTACAGAAATGATCCTTGGGTGGTCCCCTTTCAAAGTTGTTCAAATGGTTCCGGTCTGTTGCATATGTAGGTCACAGGGCCAGAAAAGGATTTCAAAAAACACAAAATTAAAAAATCTTCTTGTCTGAAAGTACATGGGCCAGAGCTTTGATTTTTGGTATATGGTATCATCTATGGGTCCTCTACCAAAGTTGTTCAAATTTTGTCCCTAGTGTCAAAATTGGCCCCGCCCCGGGGGGTCATAGGTTTTTCCTTATATGTCTATAGGTAAATCTAAAAAAATCTTCTTCTCTGATTTTGCAAAGGCTACAGATTAGATATTTGGCATGAAACATTGTGTAGTAGACCTCTATCAAGATTGTTCAAATAATGGCCCTAGGGTCAAAATTGGCCCCGCCCTAGGGGGTCATTGATTTTCATTACATACATATAGTGAAAACTTGAAAAATCTTCTGGTCTGAAAGTAAATGGCCTAGAGCTTGGATTTTTGGTATATGGTATCATCTATGGGTCCTCTACCAAAGTTGTTCAAATTTTGTCCCTAGTGTCAAAATTGGCCCCGCCCCGGGGGTCATAGGTTTTTCCTTAATATGTATATAGTAAAATCTAAAAAAATCTTCTTCTCTGATTTGGCAAAGGCTACAGATTAGATATTTGGCATGAAACATTGTGTAGTAGACCTCTATCAAGATTGTTGAAATAACGGCCCTAGGGTCAAAATTGGTCCCGCCCCGGGGGTCATTGATTTTCATTACATACATGTAGTGAAAACTTGAAAATCTTCTGGTCTGAAAGTAAATGGCCTAGAGCTTGATATTTGGTCTATGGTATCATCTGAAGGTCCAATACCAAAGTTGTACAAATTTTGTCCCTAGTGTGTCAAAATTGGCCCCGCCCCGGGGGGTCATAGGTTTCTAATATGTATATAGTAAAACATAAAAAAATCTTCTTCTCTGAATTGGCAAAGGCTACAGGTAAGATATTTGGCATGAAACATTGTGTGGTAGACCTCTACCAAGATTGTTCAAATAAGGCCCTCGGGTCAAAATTGGCCCCGCCCTCGGGGGGTCATTGATTTTCATTATATACATATAGTGAAAACTTGAAAAATCTTATGGTCTGAAAGTAAATGGCCTAGAGCTTTGATATTTGGTCTATGGTATCATCTATAGATCCAAAACCAAAGTTGTTCAAATTTTGTTCCTAGAATTAAAATCGGCCCCGCCCTGGGGGTCATTGATTTTCCCTATATGTATATAGTAAAAACTTAAAAAATCTTCTTTTAAAGAACCCAAAGAGCTAGAGCTATGATATTTAGCATGAAACATCTTCTAATGGGTGTCTACAAAGTTTGTTCAAATAAAAGCCCTGGGGTCAAAATTGGCCCCGCCCCAGGGGGTCATTGATTTTCCCTATATGCATATAGTAAAAAACTTAAAAAAATTTCTTTGAAAGAACCCAAAGAGCTAGAGCTAAGATATTTAGCATGAAACATGTTCTAATGGATGTCTACCATGTTCGTTCAAATAAGAGCCCTGGGGTCAAAACTGGCCCCGCCCCGAGGGTCATTCAATTAGCTCGACTTTTTTTTTTTAGATATATACATATTATATATATACATACATATATATATATATATATACATATTATATATATATATATACATATGTAATTATATATATATATATTATATATATACATACATACATATATATATATATATATATATATATATATGTATTGCATTTTTTGGTGTGTGTGTGTATATATGAAATATATATATATATATATATATATATATATATATATATATATATATATATATATATAAGATATATATATACAATATATATATATATATATATATATATATATAAGATATATATATATATATATAAATATGTATATATATATATATATATATATATATATATATATATATATATATATATATATATATATACATACACACACACACACACACACATATATATACATATATATATATAATATATACATAATATGTATACATATATATTTATATATATATATATATAGATTATATATATATATATATATACATAAAAAATCTTCTTTTAGAAAACCCAATAAGCTAGACCTTAGATGTTTAGCATGAAACATCTTCTAATGGGTGTCAACCAAGTTTGTTCAAATAAAAGCCCTCGGGTTTAAACTGGCCCCGCTCCGGGGGGCCTATATACAGGTGAGCGACTTTGGGCCATCATGGCCCTCTTGTTTGAGCATATAATCAACAGAGAATAGATCTAAACTTTGTTATAGTAAATTATCAAAGAAGAAAATAAATTGACCTCTTGCAATATTAATGTTGTAGGGTCCAGCGTTTTGTTCAGGGTCTCTTTTAGCGTGTCTTGAAAACTCGTAATGGAACTGTTCCCGTATTTTGACAAGTCCAGAATCATACCATTGCCTTTCTCGTTTAAAACATTTTGAACAACAGGCTCTTTTTCATTTAACTGAAATTTAAGACTGAATAACGTACCATGAAATTGATTTGCAAAATAGATAAAACTATATATAACTGTATTTTGTGAACAATTTTAGGCGTCATTCTTTGAAAGTGACTTGAGAAAAGAAAGGTTCATAGCAACGTGTTAATATATATCTTTATATAATAAATCAGGTTTGAATGTATTGCCTTGTAGCTATTGCGAATTCAATTTACAAATATTTAGTTCTAGTAATGGTAATGCAAGTTTGATATTCTACACAAAACACAATCTATGGCGATTGTAAAAAGAACAAAAGCCGGTTGAACCTGTCGATGCTCCCCGATAGGTTTTGGGCACAGGAAAGTATAAAAAAAAATGAACAAAGGGCAAAACTCCAAAATTAGGTAAGGAAGAGTTGTTTGTTTGTTGTTTTTTTTTGCACTGCACTTCTATTAAATGAGATCTATCTATCTATAAAGTTTCGTGATGATATCTCTTATAGTTTCAGAGTAATGTCCCGGGGAAAATGCAAAGTGTAAAAATGAACAAAGGGCAGTAACTCCAAAATTAGACAAGGCTGGGTTTAGGCGCTTTAGCATTGCAGTCAAATGAGATATATCTACCTTCAAAGTTTCATGTTGATATCTCTAATAGTGTTATAGTTATCCGCGGACATGCACTTCTACTCAATAAGATATACACATAACAAATCTTATAAGTGTGCACCTTTTTTATCCTTATAACTTTTTCGTTTATCAATATATTTTTACAAAAATTTGTGTTCTGACTATACACATTTCATGTGCTCAAGCATGTCAATTGAAATTATAAGGTACGTTCAGCCATGAACGAACGGAATTCACACAATGCACGAAAAAATTGTAAGAATGGGTGAAATAATATTGCACATAATATTCTCGGATACGATAGAGATCGACAAATCAGAAAAACACCACATGGGTAGATTATCTATACAAAAGCGTGGCATAGCCCTAAGATTTGTCAACGCTGGAGTACACCAAACAGAGGTTGGTAATATAATTTATTCGTTTAAATAATTATTTTACATCAGTTGCATTGTAAAAGCCGAAAATCATTTAAATTCAGTTTCTATCAAAGACGAACATAAAATGCATGTTTTTATTTAGTAATTACTTGTCTGTATCATTTGTAGGTTGCGTCTGGCATTGGTGTACACCAAACTACCTGAGAAGTCTTATCATTAAGTACAAAGCAACTTCTTTGGTAACCTAGTTTCCTCATAAACCATAAATTTATCTACAACGGTATGTAACATCGATGTTAATTAATAATAATGATAACATGTCTCTTTTTCTGTATTTATTGAAAATTTCAGCATGATCGGGCAAATATTGATACACCTATGAAACCATTTATACATGCACACTTATAAGATTTGTTAAGTGTATATACCTACAGAGGTTCATGTTGATAGCTCTTATTCTTGTAGAGTTATGTCCCGGACAAAGTTCAAAGTGTAAAAATAAACAAAGAGCAATAATTCAAAATTAGGCACGGCAGAAATATTGTTCCTGTGCACTGCAAACCTACTAAATGAGATCTATCTATCTGCAAAGTTTCATGTTGATAACGCTTATTGTTTAAGAGTTATGTCCCGGACACAGTTCAAAATTTAAAAAGAAACAAAGCGCAAAAATTCAAGTATGAGGCAAGGCAGAGTAACGGGTCTTGTGCACTGAACAACTCCGTAAGGAGATCTATCTTTCTACAAAGTTTCACGCTGATACCTCTTATAGTTTTAGAGTTATGTCCCGGACAAAGTTCAAAGTGTAAAAATTAACAAAGGGCAATAATTCAAAAATTAGGCAAGACAGGTTCTTGTGCACTGCACACCTAGTCAATAAGATCTATCTACCTACTAAGTTTCATATTGATACCTCTTGTTTTTTCAAAGTATTTGTCCCTGACAAAAAAAAGTGGCCAGACGGATGGATAGACGGGCGGACGGACAAAGCGGCGACTATATGCTCAACCTTCGGGGAGCATAATAAATTCCATGTTGCAAATATTCATCAATTTGATTATGCTAAGACTTACCTCTATGAGGTATATATTGCTGCATACAGCAGAGATGTAATACATTGTGATAGCAGTTCTATCAAAGATGGACTGCAATTTGTCTAAAACATCGGAATAGTCACCCTTGATATAGTCACGAATCATTTGAGCCCCTGATTCAGTCGTATCTACACCATCTACATCAAGAACTGGTGTTGACTAAAAGCATGATAAGTAAAACTAAATATTGGTATTTAATTTCTCAATTAAAAATTAAGCTTTTTTCTACGTATAAAACGTGTCATTTAATCAATGTATCAATTCAAATTGTGTACAAACACTTACTCGTATTTCAGTGACTAATTGATATAGATTAACAAGTTTTAGGATTTAGGAGCTGTCGCAGATAATTTCCAATAGGACTAGGTCAAATACTATTTGATATACCTGCAACACAAGTGGAAAATTGCAAAGTTTTACTATGTCAATGGCAATAACTCTACAAATACTGTAGCTAAAGAGACTTCAGCAAACAGGTTTTATAGTACTGCTAGACCTGTTCGCTAAAGCCAATCCTGTATCGAAAGTCAACCGGAACTGTGACATATTTATGTCATGCTGTAATTCAATCAATTTGCGTTATCTGGACAAAGGCTATTTATATACTGGTAGTTAGATATAATTTGTACTCTTCAGTCTATATTTTTGAACAAAAAGGTTAAATTGATAAAATAATGCCTCAAGGTTTATCAGTGCGTTTACTTTTAATAACATTCGCCTAAATGCTGCCGTAAAAGTCACGTGACTTGCAAGAAGTTAGGTTCGTATACCTTTGCATGACCTGTGACCCAATTGAAAAAATGGCTTTGCAATTATAAATAACGGTGTATTTATTCAATAACAGACGTTGTACCAAAACCATGTTGAATTCATATTGTTTTGAGTGATGATTCATGAATTATTTCATAAATATTATATTTATTTAAAATGGTACAGTACTTAAAATAGTGTATGGTCCGTTACTAAAAATAGATGTTAGAATTCCCAAAGCTTGAAGTCCCACGAGATTTCATTTGAAAGCAGACTCAATATTGGTAAACAATTTCTACATATTTCCCTAACAAATAGTTGGGTACACGATGTCATTAAAAACTCTCAGTGCCCAACTTTACAAGCTGATCAACTTCTCTTTAAAGATTCATGACTAGGTCAAATATTTTTGATTTACCTGCAACACAAGTGGAAAATTGCTAGGTTTTACTATGTCAATGGCAATAACAAATACTGCAAGAATCCCCAGATGCACATGTTCACATACTGACCAACGTTTCTATAAAGTCGCATGACTCTAGGTCAAACCTTTTTTGACTTATTCGCGGCACAAGCTAATAATTTCAAATCAAATCAATGGCAATTACTCTTCAAATATTAAATATATCAAAGCAAGTCCCAAGGTGCACAACTACACATGCTGACCAACTTTTTTTGTGAAGTTTCATGAAGCCAGGTCAAATACTTTTTCAGCTTTGCATGATAAAAACTGAAAATTCCCAATTTTTACTAAGTAATGAGCAATAACTTTGACAAATCTGAAATTATCCAAATGCTAAACCTCATGTGCACAACTTCACATGCTGATCAACATTATCAACATTCCTGTAAATTCTGTTAGGCTCAAGTTCTTTTAGAGCTACATGCGACACAACAGGAGAACGCACGAACAGGGTAAATCTAAATGCCGTCTCCCCTATAGTGGGGGCACAAAACTAATTACAACGTCATAATTCTGACAAAAATCATTAAACCAGAATATACAAACGATTTGCACAACTAAAATAAGTTTGGATGAAACTGCACCAGTAGTTTTTGGGGAGTAGAGTCCGAACAAGTTTTGTGACAGACGGATGGACAGACGATGGAGAAGTGATCCCTATATTTCGCCGCTTCTCAGTAGCAGGCGACAAAAAAAGTAGAAAACGCTGTTTGTAATAATGTTTTCTTTAAAATGACTTCTCAAATCTTGCTAACCTTATTAATTATTATTCCAATGTGTTAGTAAAACATTATTTTCAAACTCTGCCTTATTGAGATTTCGTAACTGAGGCATTTTATATTTTTGAAACATTTTAAGTTCGAATATATTTGCTTCTAGATGTTTTATTACGCATGAATGCTTTTTTTGTGGTGTGACAAGGGATAGTTTCCCAATTATGAAAAACGATTTTTGCAAACTCAATATGTTTTATTTTGTCCGACGGGCATTGACTTTAACAGACTTCTGCTTTCCTGTTTTACACTTTTACATTGAACAGCTAAATAGTGGATACTGTGACTACTCATAATGCAAAAGGTTTAGAATTATTCTTTTCAAAAGAACAATGAACTCATATTACAAAGGTTCTTAATATGAAGTTAAGATGATTCATACACCTGGATTTTTAAAAACGTAAATATTTAGGGTATTTGAGTTTCTATTACAATTATTGCTTAGTGCATTTAATGTAAAGCATTCTATCTTAAGATGTAAAGATCATCTGAATGTTATGAAATGTTACTTCCTTACCATCTGATAAGACCTTTATAAAGTAATAACTTCATTTTTATGTGCTGTTACTTGTGTGACAGTAAAGTTACAAAAGACACTTCAGTTACGACAGTGACAATAAGAATACATGTTACTTTATGGTTTTATTCATAATAGTTAAGGGATCAGTTAATACTTTCACTGTTTATGATTATATTACAAGAATGACACAGACTCTAGGGACATATTTCAAATTTACAAGACTATTACGAAAATGTTGGAAATGTATGTTTTACATCATAGTTGACTAGCTAATACATAAGACAATGCAAAAAAAGTTGAATTGTCAAAAGCTGTGTAAGTTCTTTTCACAAATGATGTTATGTGTGCATAGGTACAGCACATATTGGCTCTAAAGGCATCTGATATAATTTTGAAGGGTTTTTATAACCGTCAAAAACAGGAGACTGTTAAACTTACGATAATTCAACTTTATTTTTCGTGTCCATTAGCATTTTTTAGTAAAATCTCTTATTATATATTTGTATATAAACTTACAAATGTTTTGACTTAGGACATAAAAAAGCTGCGAAAATATAGAATCACTCAACTAATCAAAGCAGCTAGATTAAGTCTTTACAAATTGCTAACTTACCGAAATGTTTGGAATGGTATATACATTGAAGTTATTGTAAATATCTGCTATACGGACGTTGATTGACGTTTCGTAATTTCTTTCCCAATTTCCAACTTTAAGCACGATTAATACCTCTCGGTCACCTGTTATAACGTTAAAAGCAAAAACTTCAAAAGAATACAAAATGCAAATAAAAATCACTTTTAAAATTTGTAAAATTTGGCAGAAATACATTATGTACAGATTCGGTTTTGTCGACATATTTTTTTAGGGAATGAATCATTGTTATAGAGACTTGACTTTACGGCCGCCACTTGTTTTGCATACTAGTATTAAAGCAGACATTCTTTCGTAAAGCATATTAGCTAACCATACACATTTTACCAATTTATTTGATTAAACATGAGATGTTGATAAACAATAGCACAGGTCAGTTATAGATATTTATAGGATAACCGTGCATTCATTTGATTGACCACACATCAGTTTAAATAACACATTGAACGGAACGAAAGTTTTGTTACTATTCAGGCAGCTTTACTCGGCATTTTCCAAATGGTATTTCAATTATTTTGTTGAAATCTATACGTAAAATTCTTGAGTAAATGGCAAACTGTTTTGCGAGCTAGTCTCCATAGAATCTTGCTAAATTGTTTGTTTACAGTTCAATTCCAAGTCAGAGCTGAAGATTGGTCAACATCAATGTCAGAGACCTACGATTGCAATCTAGAACACATGTGTAATGTTTCAAGTGATTGTTACCAAATGTTGCGTTCAATATTTGCATCCATTAAGACCCGGTCACACCACCCGAACGGAACGGTAGGGAGAGGGAAACGAATTTCCACAACGCCCGTCACCTTGCACAAAATGGAAAAAAAATCAAAAACACGGGCGTTGCCTTGGCGGTGCACCGCTGAAGCCGGCGTTGGTATAGCGTTGTTGCGACGGGAGCGTTTTAGCGTCTGAGGATGAGCCATAACCTTATAAGTCAATGTAGGTGAACCTACAATGGCAAACAGGAACACACTGTACAATCCCTTGTAGTTGTAAATTCTGAGCCAGAGTAACGAGGGGCTTTTCAGGCCACTTGCTAGCCATCAATTGCACCGTGTGGGGAAAGCTCAATCTCTGGTACCATTTGTCAGCCAGGTGTCTCCATCCTTGTTCAGTTGTTGGGCAAAACAAGAGTTCATGTGTGTACTCCTCAATGATGGCCTTTACCACTTCTCTGACTACCACACTGATGGTGTTGTGGGGAACCCTCCAGGCGTATTGCATCTCTCTGTAGGTGTTCCCAGGTGCCGTAGGGATTGCTTGATAATTCGTGTCTCGCTTGATCAATATCGGGGCCAGCCTCTGTACAACTATTAAACATGGCTTGTGGCATTCTCATGAAGTGCTGGAAGGCTTGTAGATCCTCATTCCTAAGCTCTACCATCAGCGTGTCATACAGTCCATGTCCATGCTTTCTCAGTATCCACTGTCTGACTCACACAACTATGCCACTCCTTCTTCTCTTTCTTTTCATTCTGTCAAAAGCTTATTGCAATCTAAGGAGGTTCTTATTCTGCTGCTGGACTAGTGCACCAGTCATTGCAACTCTCTCAGAATACATGGTAGTACAGCATCCATGGTAGTACAGTTTTACTGTAACTTTGAGCAAATTCGATGTAAATCAGGACTGCAGACAACGGCAACTCAATTCCAAATAGACTCCAGATCCATTTCTCCCCGTATTTATAGCCAAATTCTGGTCCCGCTCCGACACCACTACACTATACAAACGCCAAACAAAAGTTCATCACCACAGTCGATCGTTGCTTCAACGCCCGACACCATTCAAGCAATCCCATGTCCGCTCGTAAAACGCTTACAACCGCTCCATCAAAGTTTGTGCAACGTTTAATCACCGCCCGGGCAAGCTGGCGTAGCAGCAGTGGTTCAGCGTTCAAGATGTTTGCGTTGGCTAAGCGGACCAAAGTGTCTACGACCTTACGTCGTCTAGGGGTGCCAAACTTTGACTGGGCGTTGTTGGAGAGATAGTGAACTTTCCCGGAGCGGAAAATTGCCCGCTCCTCACCGCTCGCAATATTTTGTGCAGCTCAAAACTTTCTGAGCGGTAGGAGAGAACATAAGCGGTGACTGAGCGTATATGGCGTTGCCTTAATGGGGACAACTTCTGGTGAACGGTAACGAGCTGTAATGAATTTTTTTCACCGCTCCAGGAACGCTCCAGCAAAGTTGTTGCGGTATGATCGGGCCTTTTATTTAACACCCTACGTCCAAAACTCAGCCAACGCTAAACTGACTCCTGAAAACGTACTTAGGAGATTAAGGCTAAGAATTAAAGCTGGAATTCTAGAAATAATTGTATAATACAACAGGGTGTGGTACAAAGCAATAGTCATGTCGATTTGGCAAAGGTGTTTGATTCTATAAAAAGCAGTGTTTATAACCTAAGTAAATGAAAAGGAATCGTACAAAGTTATAACAGTACTTACCCCGTTGTGTGATTGGCTCCTCTTCAATAAAAGCGCCAACTGTTTCTTGTATAATTGTATATGTAAGAAAAGGGGTTGTATCTATGATGTTGTTCATTGTCAGCCTCTTGCTTCGGATTTTCCATGAATGACATTGAAGTTGAACCATGTCGAATGCAGACACCACTACCAACATAAAATACATATCTAACCCTTAACTTGCTTGCACAACTAAAAGTTATAAGCTACTAAAGTAGAGCCAAATCAAAATATTCGACCGTTGGTAGCTTTTGTATTTTGATATTGAAATCCCTTAAAATGGTGAATCCATATTTTTGGGTGTCTGTCAACTCAGTTAATTTTTCTTGACAGTTCAATATATATTGTGGATTTTACAATATATGTCAGAACAATGTTGAAATAAAAATTACTGTAGCCACGAATAATTACCTTTGTTTTAGATAATTACCTTTATTTTGACAACCATACGAAAACTATGCTTAGAATAAAAAAATATCAATAAAAGTTGTCCCATAAGAAAAAAAAAGAAAAAAACTGACAACTTACCATGGTCTCTATCAATAATGCATGTGCCTCCATAGGGAACATTATCAAATGTTCTTATTACGGCAACAATGCCTGTCAATTTTCTGTCACTTGTAGTGACCTTGACTTCGAAAATGTAAGTAAAACCTTCATCTACGTTCTCTTTTGGAATTGTTATTGATGTCTTATCTGCAATATAGAAAGGATATTTCAGACGATACAGCTTAATTTAACTTAAAAGTTGAAACTACGTCAAAAATCAACATAATTATAAACATTAAGAAATTGTATTATAATTGTCCTAACAAATTGTAAATAATAAAAACTTTAAAAACGGGAAAATACACAAAAATTTTTATGTGTATACATTATAATTGTAAGAACAATTTGATTATTCACACGTTTTATGACTAGTTACTACAAAGATGATAATATTAGTTTAACGAACAAAATCTACCTGTATTATCAATCACATCTTTTACTCGAACAAAAGAGCCATTTTGCCAGTTATATACGTTCCATTCATAAATAAAATAGTTCCCACTGGCGGTCGTCTCTATCTCTGTATCAAGTATCAGCTTGTCAAAATTAATCAAGCCACCATGCAAAGCAAAGCAGTTGTATACGCAGCTAATAAAAGACAAAATATTACAAACGACATAAGAAACGTATTTCCATAAGTAATTGAAGTAATAGTAGAAGCTGAGCAGTCTGACAAATCATAAAATTATATAAACAAGCATTACAGACAACTCAAAACGAAACTAAATTCAAAAAATCAATAAGCTTGCATATAACAGTCACCTACCTTATTGATACAGGTAGAGCGTTTTCAACAAATTTTAAGACTTGAAAGACTCTTGAATGGCTGCTTCCTTTTGACATCGTAAAGACAGCAACACCATAGGAATTGATTGGAAAATAACCTGTCCATACCTTAAGAATATTCACATTTCCCGTTCGTAATTTATATCTTTTACCTACACCTAAAATTTGTCTGTTAATTTGATTATACACTTCCATATCAGAGGTTTCTGTAGAAATAAGTTCAAAAGTCCAATGTGAAACTAACTTTGAATTATTAGTATAATTTAAGCCACGGACGGTATCATGAGATTCAGAAGCATTCACATAAACGATTTTGCCGTGCGGGACGTAAAGAAAGTCACCGCCTGAAATAAACATATACAAATCCGGAAATGTAACTTCAAGTACAATAAAATCATTGAACCAGGAACTCTCTAATACCACTTCTAAGATGGCAACATAAGTGCCTGGTCTAAGCGTGCCACCAGGAAGTACTATATTACCGGAGTGTGGTTGACTGAAGTCCGTAAAGGACATCAGTTTATTCGAAAAAACTTGTATAAATCGCCAATGAAACTCAGCACCTGCACATGTTTTATTTATATCATCATAGCTGTTTATCTAAAATGAAACAAAAATGATATTATCTTGACGGATATTTGAATTGGACAAAATTTAACTTTTTGTTTATCATTTTAGTATTACCCACTTGATATTAAAATTGACAAATCATTCAATAAGCTATTTTGAGAACTTCAAGTGTTCAAACTGGTTCTTTTTGAAGTCATATTGCAAAACGGTAAGTTACGGACAGAAGAAATATATAAATTAAGAAGTATAGATATATATCGGCAACAATGTTATCCAATAACAAAAACAAAGTCTTTGTGAAGCCATTGAAATTTAAAAAAAACACATGCAAGAGAATAAAATGATTTACTTCAACTGTTTTGTCAGCTAAAACTCGTTTTGGATGTGTAAAATCCCGGTACAAATCATCCAAGAAATTGTTTGTATTCATGCAGCATTTCGTTTCCGGACAACGAGTTATTTTTCCATGAGACTCTTTACATTCGGTCTGAATTTCGTATACTCCATACTGCAAACAATATAAAAGTTGATGTCACAAAATACTAAAACTAAACATCTAAAATAAGAAATAACATTAACATAACTGAATGATATAACATTCTATGAACAATGTGTTATAATAAATATTGAGATATTTAGATCTTAATTTAACTTAATATTAATCACTTGAACAGTTTGTGTAAATGAACAGGACAGAACAAACTTAAACATAATAATTATATTACTCTGGATTTGTACAAAATGATGTTTGTCAAAGAATTTAAAGTATTGTTCTATTTGATTTATATGTCGAATGTTATTTCATTTTTAAAGATGATTAAACTTTTTACAAAGTAGAGACCTTGAATTTTTACATTATTAAAAAATTCAATACTTCCGTTTTACCTCATAAAATGAAGAATATGTTAAGAATATAGATTCTTGTCGTAGATCTGAAAATATTCGGTCAACAGATTCTATTTCTCTCTTTTTTACCATCGGCAAAAGATCATTTCTATTACCGTCACATGTTAAGAAATAGGAAAATTATTATCTTGTCACTTTGAACCGACAAATAACTACTGAATGAAACAAGAGCACTGCTAGGCGGAGCATTATATGCCCGAAAGAGATATTTTTAAAAAGGACGAAGCATTTGTAAGACAATGGAATTAAATAATTTTACTACGACGGATGGACAGAATGATGCCAGGGATATAATATAATATAAGTAAATTTTTAGGGCTTACAATTAATGTACTCAAAATAAGTGATCATCCTATGAAGTTTAACAGTTATAAAACTGTTAACAATATTAAGGTAATTTGATATGGACCTTTGACGTTGTGCCTTCAATATAGATATGGATCTTTTATTCAATATAGGTAATCATCTTATGAAGTTTGAACACTGTAAGGCAAATGGAACTTAAGTTATGCTCCGGAAACTGTTTTCAGTTTTAAGGTCATTGTGACCCTGACCTTTGATCTTATGAGCCTAAAATCAATAGGAGTCATGTATTGGACATGGCTGTTCATCCTATAAAATTTTACAGCTGTGGGTTGATTAATACTTAAGTTATTGAGCGAAAACCGTTTTCAGTTTTAGTTTTAATAATGACCTTAACCTTGTGACCCAAAATTAATAAAGGTCTTTTACTCAATATTGACAATCATCCTATGAAGTTTGAACACTGTGGGTCAAATGGAACTTAAGTTATGCTTCAGAAACCACAATTTTCAGTGTAAAGATCATTGTGACCCTGACCTTTGATCTTATGACCCCAAAATCAATTGGGCTCTTTTTCCAAATAAGGACAATCATTCTATGAAGTTTGAATATTGTGGGCTAAATGGAACTAAAGTTATGCTCTGTAAACGGTTTTCAATTTTAAGGTAATAGTGACCTTGACCTTTTACCTTGTGACCCCAAAATCATTAGGGGTCTTCTACCTAATAAGGACAATCATCCTATGAAGTTTGAATACTGTGGGTCAAATGAAACTTATGTTATGCTCCGGAAACTGTTTTCAGTTTTAAGGTAATAGTGATCTTTACCTTTGACCTTGTGACTCCAAAATCATTAGGGGACTTCTTACCAATATAGACAATCATCCTATGAAGTTTGAATATTGTGGGCCGAATGGAACTTAAGTTATGCTCCGGAAACCAAATTGCTAACGGAGAGACGGATGGACGCCAGGGGGTATAACATAATATGCCCGAAATTCTGTCGGGCATATAAAAAAAACCAAAGAGAAGATATGGCTATATATTTGTTTTTATCTGTTGTCTCTTACAACAAATGCAAAGCAACAAAGACCTGTAGATCATTGTATTTGATCCTTAACGAAACTTGCCCGAAGGAATAAAATAAAGTACACATTTAAAAAGTGTTTAAGAACGTTATAGCTCGGGCTTTACACAATAGTCTTAATCTTGTAGAACTCGATGTGTAAAATGTTACTTACATTTAAGTACGTGTGGTTATGTTTTTCGGTTGAATACGAAACATTCAAGTTGGTCTTGTTCCCATCACCCCAAAGGATCGAGCAGGATACAGAATGTGCAATACAGTCAGCTACCAGCAAATCCACGGTCACAGTCACATTCTTATCCTTTTGGTTAGTCTGTCTTTCGATATTAATTGCTTTTACATACTTTATACAACTGTGTCCTTAAATTGTAAGAATTTAGTGAACGAGTAATAAAGTGTATAATGCGCAATATTGGCTGTCAAAAGATAACAACAATTGAAATTTGACTGAGAAATACTTTTAAAAAGCCTTGTACGAAAGAAATATGTTTGTATATTTACTAATAATGGCGCATATTCAAAATCATTGCTAACCGTTTATCATCGTACTTAAGGTACGACTATCCTACATATGTCCTAACGCATTAACTCCGCCTTGAACAGTATTCAAATAGGCTAGAACTACTATTTACTACATTGAAACTTAGGATCGTGGGTTCAAACCCCAGAGAGGTCAACTTTTTTTCTTCTTCTTATTTCTCTTATATCCTTTTGGAAAGAAAAACGTGTTTGAATTTAATCATTTATTTAATATAGGTATTTATTGGCTAAAATAATGCTAAATTTAATGACAAATATTATACCTGTTATTTTCAAAGTGTAATAAAATTAAAACTAGACGGTAAAAGTATTAAATATTTCATAAGATCAACCAATATACTTTTAAAAAATTTAGGGAAACTTTAAAAAAAAAGGCACTCAGTTTAGTTAATTTAAGGGATTTTTAATATGGCCCTTAAGTAGGAAAATGGTCAAACACGTCTTAAATATGGGTGGGGTAGGGTAACATTTTATACATATTTCATAAATTTTTAGTAGAAACAATCATTCTGCTTATGTGGATTGTTAGCTGAATGGTACATTTTGTTTCTTACTAAAAATTAATAGGAAAACATTTTTCATAAGGATGATATGGTAGATTATTTTAAGGTTCATTAATTCTGAAAAAGTGCCATTCTAATATCCCAGCTTCTGTTCAGAAAGTGGCTATAACTCGATTTCTGTACGGTAAAGTTTGTTTAAATTTTGCTAACAGGTATCCTTTAAAGTAAATAATTGACCTATGATGTCAATTTCCGAGTTCCTTATACATGTACATGTATTTCCCGTTAGGGTGGTCATACCTTAAATAAAAAGCAAAGTATTTTGTCCCTGAACATTCTATTTTGTTAACGTACAATAGTCATATGTGTTAAATAACAGATAATTCTATATTACAACTTTGAAAATTGACCATAAGATAGTGTATTCAACACTTTATTATACATGTACATAAATCTATAAATTTTACTTTCATTAAATAAAGATTAGCTACCAGGTGCAGTTTGGTATATAGTTTTATTGGGCCCGTTTGATTTATCAGGTAATATATATATCACTATGACACTGGCACGTTTCAAGATCCTGTATTAACCGTTGTGAGCGTATAGCTATGACTGCAAGACAAAATTATGTCAATATCGAATTTATAAATGTATTATTGAAAATTTGTTTTATTGGATATAAAATAAAAAGAAATCTATAACTTTTCTGCAGTCGAGTATATAGATATTTAGAATATCACAACAGTGTAATATTAACAAACACTGCAAACAAAACACGAACATGTAGTAATTATTATTTCAAACGTTTCGGATATATATTCCTCTCGTGTTTGCAGACTTTTCTGAAGAAACAAAATTATATCGGACAACCAATTGCTTCAAATGTGATTAAAATATGTAAATAGAAGAACCTAGTTCAACTCAAAGAAGTATAAAGTAATGTATATATGAAAGGCAATTTTGATAGAAACAACAAAATGAAGGGACAATACCGGTAATGATGTTGACATTAGTATCATTGGCAAGGACAAAGATTCACTGTATTCCAACAAGTATGTATGTAATATTTCTTACTTTTTGTGTAAATATTATAGCCTGTGTCGCTGCAAAACCGAAAGTAGGGTGTTTTTATGAATTTTACATTTATTTTTGACAATATACTGCCATTTGTCCGAAGATGGCATGTATATGAACATAATAAATATGTATGATGCATATATAATCAAGCCACAGATTCATTTCAGCCCGAAAAATATGTCGAGGTGACGGGCGAGGCAAGACATGTCGACTTTTTGTAGCTTATTGTGAAGTTGCAGTACATGGAAATCGGGCACATGACAATTCAGCACATTAATAAAACATTCTAGTGTTCCGTGGTATACATCTTTTCTACGTGTCGTACCTCCTTTCCTTATTACAATGAAACTTTACTGCATTGTTATCCATCGCTGGTTTGTTTTTTGCAGAGAATGACAGAGAGGGTACCGTTTGAGAATATTTCGCAAAGAGGGTACCGATATGGATATGCACCGTGATATTGTCTGATTTACCTACACAGAATGCGGGAATAATCTATGCAAAACACGTAACCCGAAAATGTGTACTGCTACCTCTTCCAAATATGGTTATACACATTTAGGCTATCGTGTGACGTCACGCAGTGTGTTGGGCGGAAAAAATGGGCGGAGCACTAAGCCGGTTAGATCGCATATTGAGTGTTCTTCGTAAATAAGAAAGCTACAGTCGCTTCGCAAGCTCCGCTCCTTTTTAGCTTTCTTATTTACGAAGAACACCCAATATGCACTCTAACCTATACAAAGATTAGCTACCAGGTGCAGTTTGGTATATAGTTTTATTGGGCCCGTTTGATGTATCAGGTAATATATATATCACTATGACACTGGCACGTTTCAAGATCCTGTATTAACCGTTGTGAGCGTATAACTATGACTGCAAGACAAAATTATGTCAATATCGAATTTATAAATGTATTATTGAAAATTTGTTTTATTGGATATAAAATAAAAAGAAATCTATAACTTTTCTGCAGTCGAGTATATAGATATTTAGAATATCACAACAGTGTAATATTAACAAACACTGCAAACAAAACACGAACATGTAGTAATTATTATTTCAAACGTTTCGGATATATATTCCTCTCGTGTTTGCAGACTTTTCTGAAGAAACAAAATTATATCGGACAACCAATTGCTTCAAATGTGATTAAAATATGTAAAAAGAAGAACCTAGTTCAACTCAAAGAAGTATAAAGTAATGTATATATGAAAGGCAATTTTGATAGAAACAACAAAATGAAGGGACAATACCGGTAATGATGTTGACATTAGTATCATTGGCAAGGACAAAGACCTCGGTATTAACTTGACATCTTATTTACAATTTGATGATTACATTTGTCTAACTGGAATAATGAATTTGAAGGGCACCCGTTCCTCAACAAGTGAAGTTGGTTATAAAAGTCGCCATATAACCTTTATCGTGTTGGCGCGATGTTAACCCAACAAAAAGTAAATAGAACTCTTACAATAGTTTGTATAATAGGATTTAATTTTATCCGTATGGATAAGAGACAGTTATGTTATTGTTCCTGTAAGAAGTTCTTATGAAACAAATAACAGACAATTTAAAAATAGACAACTTGTGGAAAACAAACAAAGAAAAGAGAGATTTCCAGACAAATAGTATCATCGAATAACGAGTTGGGTTTGAGTTAAAATCAAATTTAGATAAACACTGCAGTAGAAAAGGTTCTAACTTCATGAAATATACTGAAATAGACCAACGCCGCAGCGGAGGATAATACACGGGATCTAAAGGGGAAGGATAGTCCATTCCGGTTTCACAAGTAATCAATGCATTACATTTCTATTACTGCAAATATTAAAAACAAATTGCAAACCGATCGGTTTATAGTTTTCAATGACTGCTTCTTCTGCGCTCGCTTTAAAGATTGGGTTTAACTGAAAACCTCTAGACTTATTTATGATAGGTGACTTTCGTAAAGTGCAAACATGTAAGCCACATATACTGTGACAAACGACAACGATAATACAAATCATAATGACTGTATTTCACTTATAAATTAACAAAACAATCGAAAAATACGAACGCATTTTCGCAAACCTGAATAGTATGTTTTTTTATCTATTTTGGTAAGGCCTGTCACAAAACGCTACGACCGTTTGGGGTCGCGGACAAATTTCAAAGCACTTGAAGGACGAAAAGACATATGAGGGGCTTATGAGTAAATGTGGTGTTTTAAGAGCTAGATGTTTTTTTTCATTAGATGTCCAGTGACTATCGATATAGAAAAAGAAAAAAATACAAATGATTTTAGGGCATTTAAGTCAATGATGCTGACATGTTTTCATCATGTTATGGTTGTTTTCTGAATACTGAACAGTTACAACATCTATGAAGAAGGTATCTTTTTAATTATTTATTTCTTTTTTTTTCTAATCTCTTTTTACAGTTGACTGTGTAATGAAACTGCCCTACAAAAGTGCAATAATTACTTAAACAAATTTATTTCATTTATCAGTTATGCTTGATAAATAAGAAATGTTTCTTTTCTTACTTGATTTGATTGTAGAAAACCTTGTTATGTCAAATTCATTAGTCCCAAGTATTACAAGGTTTCTGTCACTTATCGATTCTGAAACAAAAATGACAATATTTAGAGAATATCCGTCGGAAGTGCTTTCGTTTCTGCCATATTTTAAGTGTAGTACAGGTAAATCTGTGTGAGACAACACATCCTATATGTTACATCATAATTATTTTTTTCTCATGACAAAAGTTGTCATATTATCACATGACATAAGTGATAGGTTAAAAAGGGAAAATTTCAAACATATTAAAGTTCTGCGACACTGTCTAATGAGCATGTTGGTATGACTATGATATTAATATATTGTGTATCAATATTCACTTGAGACATTTGAATATTCAATAACCTTTTATTGGAAATAAATCGGATTCCAAGGTAAACCATACGGATTTATTTATTTTAATGTATGGTACAGCGGTATATGTATATGTATAACTTACCAGCATATCACTTGGCTTACTCGGACAACGTGTAAGACTTTCAGTCAATTGAAGATTGTAGATTCGAATCAAATAATTTTTTTACGTTTTCTTGTACGATATTTCTATTATATTTTGCAAAACATGACCACTATTTTTTTTAATTTATGCATGTGAGTCACTAATAGTACGATTTTACATACTGAATTTAATGAAATGAAAAAATTTGTATCTATCAAGATGATGAAATTGAATAAAAATGAATACTAGAAATGAAACATACATTTTATCCAATCGTTTTTCATATAATTAATAGAAATTACAAAAAAACAATTTTGCCCAGGATTCAACTGCTACTTGCAACTACGTGGTCCCATTTCCGTCGTTCTTACCACTAGGTCATTGAGCGGTATTTATCGATTTGAGAATCGAGATCTATACTTTCATTAAAACATTCAGCGAAAAAATCATAACAAATCACAGAAACTAATCAAATACTTCACGAAAATTGATGACTCTCAGGACAATATTGCCAAAGAATATTTAATCATAAATGAGATTTAATTCAAAACAAAGGTATCATGTGACAAAAATATACTTTAAACATAAAAAATAATACCACAAGAAACCTCACATACTGCCAATCCCCATCGAGCAGGAGAAAAATTATGAAAAAGACTGTAGTTCAATACACACACTGACATTCATATATACATCAAAGGGAATTACCTTAAAAGTACAAAATGTGTATTTTGAGCTATTCACGCCTGAAGTTTCAAGCTGTTTTCTCTTAAACATTTTAAGTTATATCCTGAATGAATTTTATGAGTTATGGTCTGGATAAAAATTATCCAAGAAAAGGAACAATTGGCAATAGCTTAACAAGAAAGAGTGAAGTGAAAATTTATTGTGCTTTCTGCAGTGCACTCCTTCTCAATGACACATATCCACCACACAGTATAAAGTTCATATTCCAAACTTTAGGGAAAAAACATGGAAAGTAATATGGAGCAGTCTTCTTGTGCAAAGCACTTCTTCTTTCTACTATAATGTTTAAATTTGATATTTCAAATACTTAACCAGTTATGATTCGGACAAAAATAAGCAAGAACATTACAAAGGGTTACTTCTTTAAAAAAATTAAGGGTAGAATTTCCATCCTTGTACACTGCACTCCTACTCAGCTAGAATACTCACATTTATTACAAATTTTGAGTGAATTAAATGTAAAGAGCTAGTTTTTTTTCAAAGCAGTTATTCCAGTTTGAAAGCATGTTAAAGAATTTACAATGGACAAATTGGCAGATTGAACATAGAATTTATCTTAACTTTACATTATAATTTAAAAGCATTAATTACCATTTTAAGGGAAGAAAATTGAAGTCAATAACCGGTTTTCGAGTTACCTGCCCTTGAATTTGAAATGTGGCCTTATTTACAATTACTCATAATACAGATTAGCAAAAACTTTCTCTGGTTCCTTTTTTATTTCATTTTCATGTAGTTGACTTCATATCAGTTGATTGTGCAAACTTTTTATAACAAGAAGTAAGTAGATTTTTATTTTTCTCCTTAAAATTTCTTTAAAAAACAGTCTGTCTTTAAAGGGTTGACAGTCTCCGTACTTAAACTGAATAGAAACAAATATTAATGAATACCTTCAGTAACCATAATGTTCATTAGGCTTATCTATAAGTTATCTGTCCTAAAGATAGCCAGAAATAACAAAAAGGGCAAATTATTGGGAAGATAACTTGGATATAAGGAAATGACTTCCTTTGTTCCGCTTAAAAAGTTTCTGTTATCTTTTTAAAGATCATGTAAAATCAAAACAAATTTTATTTTGCCGTTGTCATTCTGCTTGACTTATGTCACAGGGTCAAGTACACATTGTCCGTATTGCTAAGTGCCGTATATTTCGTTCTGTTCGTGTCCATGTTTGCCTCTGTATATTTATATGTTAATGTCCATGTCCCTTATTGTTTTCCGTAGTTATTTCTTCAATGCATATACTCATAGCTCATATCTCATATCCAATAGCCTTTACCTATAATACATAATAGTACTTTATAACCTTTTAAAACTCTTTGATTATCTTTTCTCGCTAATATTTCAATTTCACCGCTATAACGCATGCGCGCTTGGACTGAGAAATTGTGGGCGCAGGCCACGGTTTTGTTGTAGTGAAGAATAAATATTTTGAGTAGCGCATACTTGTTTTTTGACAGACCCCTCTACCCTAGGTCCAAAACTCAAAGCAGAGTCAACGAGCCCTTTGCTTCGTTTGAGCTGCGACACTTATTAACGTGTAATACGTCAAACTCATTCTAAACCTTGCATCATTTATGTAAGTCAGTTGCATAGATTAACTAAAATGTTTATACATAAATATGACTTCTTACCTTCGGTATGAAGATCTTTGAAAGGTTGTGATTCTGAAAATATATATTATTAGAGAAATAACACAACACATTGTATCAAAAAATGCAAAGATTATATACATCCGCCAGTTTTAAATCATCAATTTATGTACTACAAAGTGCTCAAATTAACTTTACGTATTATACGTCAAACTTATTCTACAAATATCTCTAAAACCCTGCATCATATATGTAAGTCAGTTGCATAGATTAACTAAGATATCTATACATAAATATAACTTCTTACCTTCGGTATGAAGAACTTTGAAAGGCTGTGATTCTGAAAATATATATTGAAAGAGAAATAACACGAAACCTTGTATCAAAAAAACTGCTAAGATTAGATACGTTCGCGAGTTTTAAATCATCAATTTAATGTAGTGCAAAGTGTTCAAATTAACTTTATAGAAAGAAAATGTGAATTGAATTTCGTGTATTATTTCGTAAAAATTACTTTTATTTATTTATCAAACTTCTCAAAGTTAACGTTGCTTAAAGGTGGCTCACACACAAAAAACGTCATTGACAGGAAAATGCATTACCTGAGCTACAGTTCTTTCCTGTCCATCCAGGCTTGCATACGCATGTGTAATCATTAACTTTGTCAATACACTCAACAAAATTCTTGCACTGTCCAATACAATCGTTTATATCTAAATAAACAAAGGTATGTCAAATGGTGTTAATGGAAACATTAATAAGAACATTATCTTCTTTAATTAGGGTGGTTAAATAGTACCAGAGTGTTAAGTAACGGTAGTATGAAACAAGTATTATTATTACCCCTCATTTTTTTCGTAATGCTAATTTCCCATAGGCCTCTGGGAGTTATTTTTGCTGTTAATGCAAGTGTACCACGTGACTAAGAATTTTGTACTGTTACATAGGTAACAGTATTTTTAACAGTATAAAATCTGGTCACGTGGTCTATTTTCTAAATAAAATGAAATAAAATGGCCGCCATTTTTTTCTCGATTCATTCTTATTTTCAACGTTAAACCCCGATAGGACATCAATTTCTTCTCTGAAGTAACTATGAAACTCATAAAATTTAGTTGTTTGCAACCTGGTGTGCTTTTCGCGTATAAAATATCTTTTTGTTGAATAGTCAAAAAGTGAACATCCGTTTTCAACGGAATTAATTGCAATGTAAATAATTATGTGTCAAACTGGAACATGCAGACGATTTAAGCATGCAACAAAGGATTATTTAACAATTTTAATCAGTGGATATGGTGGACAGACATAGGATATCATCGTTATTTTGTCTAAAACCATGCTAAGAATATTCTGGAAACAGAAGGATCAGATTTCACAGATCATAACCGTGTAAATGGGTTACGCCTCGGGTAACAGTATATTCCTCGGGATGATATTTTTACTGTTACCCACAAACCCATGTGTTATTTATATACTGTCAGCATTTTTTATGTTTCTCGTACTGTGTGAAATTAAGTTCCTTTTCAATTGATTGAAGTAGCAATTGGTTAAATTTGTGCCGTTGTACAGTAAAGTTTAAGATTTTATTTTACTAAACATGTCATAAGAGCGCCACCTGATATTAATATAGGGGAAATCTTCAAATTACTCTAAGCGTTTGATTTATATTAAACTGTGTTCACTTTGTTATTTGATCGTTAATGTAAATCTTTATATGACATAAAATATATATATTCGCCACAAAAAGACAACGCGATGCAAGTTTGTGTTTTAGGTTAATCATAGTCTTTTTCAGAAATTTGCTCTAATGTCGTTGAACGACATTGTTCAGAACAAACAAATATTACCTATAAAATAGTTGAAAAGTAACTAATGAAATTAATTTATAAAAACTTTGGATTTTTTCAATTCATTTGGCACTTGTATTTTGATTTGATTTAATAAAGTTTACCTAATGCAAACACGAGTCCTTAGCTTCTGTTTCAAATGATTCATGTCGTAAGAATGACAGTTAGCTCGTAAGAACAGTAAAATACACAACAGGTACAATCATTACATAACTCCCAAGCGATTGAAGACTGGATACCTGTCGTTAAGCGAAGCAATTTAAGTTAATTGAAAGGTGTACTTACTGTTATCACAGTAGGTACCATTCCAGCCGGCTTTGCAGTAACATTTAAAGGTCTGTTGTAAGTTTTTACATTTTCCGCCATATTTACAGGGACTACTGACACAGAAATCTTTTTCTGTAAATCAATAACATATTTGCCATTAAACCGTTACTTGATGGCTTCATTGAAAAAAATATTAATGCTGTAAGAGTATAAAACTATTTGCTCATTTGCGATTCCTCACATAAATATCCCTACTTTAAATGAATTTTTAAAAAGATACACATTGGTTTTCTACTGCTACTGCTCTACTGTTTTTGTTACAGACAAAATAAATAAGAAGTTTATATATCAAAGGAAAGCATCGTTTATGCATTGCAGCCAGATAACAAACCCCCATCCTTACACTCTTCCATCTACCCGATTAAACCAAGCCACACAAAACAACCCGAATGCACCTAACGAGACATCAAACATAAACAGATAAAAAATATGGAAGAAGTAAAGGAACTCACTTCATAATAATTCAAAACAAATATTCTTAAAAACTTAAAATTATACAGACATGTGAACCTTGCACTAACAGTGGTCTTGCTGAAAATTTGTTATTCAGGCAATTCTAGTTGCAATACGCAAAATTATTTGTGAAGAGAGGGGACGTAGTGGAAACATTTTATCGGAAACGAGAATAACTAATACAATGAGAGTTATTTTACTAACAAAATTGTCATTTAATGATAAAAGCTTTAAAGGAGGCAGGGTAAGCCCGGAAGGTAATAATCGGCCCATTTAAAAAATGTTGTTTCTTTCTTTTGCATTTGGATGAACGGTTTCACTTAAATTTTAACCATAAAATCAAGTCATCGTTACTATAAATTTGAACCCTTCTTTCTCTTCTTATCTGGCCTACTTTTATATGTTTATATTCGTGCTTTTGTTCAGAGGGGTGATCACATTACTGTTTTTTACTCCGGCCGCAGCTTATAATCAGTCATGTGACACTCAAACCAGTGAAAATTATAGTTAAATTTGTTTCTACAATTATGGCAAAAAATATGTATTCATAAGAAATTTAATGAAAGTGACTATCACTGGAAAAACGGTCGCGTCTAAAATTACTTCATCAAGGTTATATATTGAAACAAATTAACCAGGATTAAAGTCATTCAATAATCGCGTTCTGTTTAAGTCAACAAATCGAGTGTGTCAAAGAAACAAAGTCAGGCATTTATAATAAAAAACAAAAAAGCGCCAAGTCTCAACTATTAGCCATAATGTAACGTTTGTGGCAATTTTAATAGTCAGAAATAAGTTTAAAACCTGCTTTATTCTCCTAAGTGTGTTATCAAATAATTAGCTTCAGTTGTGAATATTTAAGCGTAAAATCCGTTTAAAGGGTATAAACCAAAACTTGTGGCTTGGTGCTTTCAGTGAGAATATAATTACTTGAATTAATGGAAGATTTTGTTTAACACGAACTGGATATAATTTTGTAAAAAGGCAGTTGTTTTTTTCTCTGAGTACTGATAAGGATATAATAAGTACCTAGTAATATATATATGGTATGCCATGTCATATTTTCGCTCCTAATTACTACAAAATGAAAATGCTATCGTATTATCGTGTGTTTTTTCGGCGCCAACGGAGCGAAAATAGCACCAATCAGCTTCCATAATCTGGAAACTTAGCAGTAAACATAATGAGGCAGGAATGTGTTAAAAATGTATTGACTATGAGGCTATTATTGCATGACTATATTAAAAAAACTCAAAATAAAGAGGAAAATAGTACACGTGTTCAATAATCTCATAAGTCAGTATCCCTTCAATTACCTAAGCAAATTTGGCATATGCATTGTTCAGGACGAGTTTACAGCCAACGGGGACTATCAGAATGTAACATGGGTTTTGCAGCTGTGCATACATAGAATACGTATTGTTCTCAACAACGTATAATAATTTAACGCTTAAACTATTGAGGTTTTGACAAGCCGAGTTGCTTCGAGAACATAAGCAATATCATAACGATTTTTGGACGCTAAAAATGAAGTTAAATGGCGAGTACAATTGTTATTTGATGGGGGATTTAAGGACTTGTATAATAAAAACAAGTCTCGATGGAGTTCAACATAAGCTTGGCATTAATGTTTTAGACTCAGAGGATGAAAACAAGGCTAAATTGAGTAGACTGGATAATTAATAATTAATTGATTTTTGGAGATCACATATCATTATGCAAAGGCTGAAGATTAATTAGTTACGATTTATTGAATGTAAATAAACCGAAATTAGTTTTTGAATTAAGAATTAGTGTAATGTACTGATTTAGGACTTATGCTTTAGTCCTGTATTTGTTTAATTTTATTATTGCAGTGCATGAAAATAAACATTGAGTATAAATAACTTACCTACGTTCCAGATTTTTGTTAAAAAATATAGTTGAAAAGAAGCTGCTGTTCTACATTTAGAGGTATCGTCACATTTTGTTTTTTCTTGACACATGGTTGAACATTCAGGGTATTTTTCTGAATACCAAAAATTAACTCGGTCTTGTTTGAAGCTTGAAACCATACCACCAAAGTGACAATATGATGGCATTACCATGTGCTCATACCATTGTAATGTACCAGTAACTGTTGTACGTAAGCTTTTGTTCTGAGTGTCATATGCTTCCACCTGCAATGTAAATATGTAAGATGTAAATATACCCGACTTATCCTAAAAGACATTTCTGATATATTTTTCCACTGTTCTGAATTTTAAATTCTATATATTTAATACAAAATGTATTACTTTTAAATGCAGAAGTAATTTTTGTAAAAATTGAGTTGAATAATAATATGATGCTTTCTTCATATTTGTATTTCTTGGTCACTTAAAGAACAATGACAATATGAAAAAATCTGATGTTATCAATTGGAGACATTATTTTCAATATGTAGTAAATTGTATAAGTTCTGGGTAACTTACGAATGCTCTAACTAATGTATGTTCCAGGTCATTGATCACAACCGGAAGGATGTAATCTGGTTGCAATACTCGACTTTTATCATTGTCAGATTGTACTAAAATATCAACTAAATAAACTGAATTGCCATGATCATTGATGATATCAGAAATTTGCAATTTTTTATCTAAAGATGTCCACACTTTATTTCCAGCCATTTCTAATTCCTGAAGTGTTACGGAACTGTGAAGCACATCTTTCAGATATATTGAAGAGTTCAACAAATCTCCAAGTTTAATGTGTGTCGCTATCAGCTCTAAAATTTGAATGTCCCGATCAGATTCTTTTCTGATACTAAAAATTAGTGCAAATGAATCATCAAGCCACTTTTCATATTTAATTTTAAGCAAACTATAGAGTGAGGAAGACATTCCAAAGGTTCGGTTAAAATCAACTATATCACCAGATAAAGTTGGCTTTTCTGATACCAAGTCAACCATTTGTTCAAGCAATCCTGTAATAATAGACACACACTCAAATGTTTTAATTGTCAAGATATCTACTTTACCAATTTCAGTATGTAGTTCATTGAAGGTTCTATTATCAAAGTGTAGGTATGCAGCCGATTCCTCCATTTCAGACACTTTATCTTTAATTGTATCTAGCTGTTTACTTATGTCTTCGAGGTATTGCAGTAGTTGTGGTGTTTCCTTTGATTTATTTTTGTCGTTGAGGAAAGAAATGTTTAGGTTGTTTGCACTTGTAGCAACTGTATAAACAGAGCTTTTAAAAACGGTGATACTGTCATTGAGTGCTCTTCCAGATTTATATAGTTCACGTAATAAGAAAAATATTGAATCACCGTTAAAAATATTTTCTAGTTCCACTGATTCATTAAATAATTGAATATAATCAAATGCTTCTTTAATAACAACAGTGTTTTCTATAATTGCATCCAGTGTGATAGAAGTGTCTATGAATTCATGAAAGAAAATTTTATCATTTAACGGAATTTCAGCTTTCAAAGAGGTATTTAGCACTTGTCCGATAGGTAAATTGTTGTCAATAACATATCCTATCGGCAAATTTGTATCGAGTACATTCATTAGAGTAACTGTTCCATCTAAAACTATTCGAAGTGATTCTGACATCCCCATAATTTGCTTAAGGGTAGATTTGTTTTCACATTTTATTATGTCATTAATATAGGTTGTATTAATGACTTCTCCAACAGTCAATGATTCGTTTAAAATGCGAGTAATTGTCAATTCCTTGTCAATCAATTCACTAACAGGAATTGACTTGTTAATCACAACATCAAATACATGAACAGATCTGTTAAATAATTCAGCGATTTTTGTCTTATCGTCCATTTCTATTCCCGGTACCGTTGGTATGTCTACAGAATCATAAACAAAGGATTTTTTCATTGTCGTTCCATACATATCTGTTGAATTCCAAGCATATATCTCTATCGACCCACCTGTGATAATTGCCCTTCCTGTTCCGTACCCAGCGATCAAAGCTTCTACAAAAATACATGCTTTGCAATTTATATGATTTAATTTATCCGAAATCACTCAATATATTTCGTTCAATTATTGTTTAACTTATTATTTTCACCAAAGGTAGTGATGTTTTCGTGTCAATGAAAAGGACAAGATCTGCAGTGACGCTAGCATGAATACATAAAATGTTTCAATTACAAATAGATCTTCGAACCCCGAATTATTCTACTTAAAAAAGTGCCTTTGTGAGTTTTTACGCCAAAAAAAGTTGATTCGTCAAGTGAAATCGTTTACCAATGAATACACACAGTGTGTTAACTGGATCCCGATAAAATCATTACCCACTGGCTAAATTTTGTCTATTGGATATATTATGCTGTTCAAAAGTTATTCAACGGATAAAATGCATTATCCAATGGTTACTTTTAACCAGTCCTATGACCACCGGTAAATGGTCTCAACCAGTGGTTAGTCACCATCATTAAAACAGTAAAAAATCATAAAAACTTGTTTAAAATCACATTTATCTTACAAAGGTATGCTTATTTTTCGCTTAACTAGAACAATTCATATGAATGCATAGGATCATATAAAAACTTTTCTAAAACGTGCTTTTATTTTTAGAACCCTTTTTCTATCTCATTTTGTTGTTGTTGTAGTTCAGAAAATTCAGTTAGACAGTCATAAGTTTCTTATTTTTAATGAAACATACAGGTGTCAGTACTCATTTTCTTAGTTAGAGCATAACCCTTCTAATGGAAGTAATTTAAATTTAAAATTTGAAAAAGAAAGTTGTTTTATGTGTGTCTGAGGGAAAAATATATCATCGATACGTTAAGGCCTTTGATATACTTTTTGTTTAATTCCAAAAACATGAAAGCACAGACATGCAAAATTAATTCTTTGGGAGCTTCCTGGTCCTTAGAGATTTATTATTCGTCAATAAATAAGCCATTTTGTTTCCAGAATCACTAACCGGCCTTGTTTCAGTGTGGTGCTTAACCAGTGGATAAATACGCAATCCACTGGTTAGGTAGCCAGGGTACTATCAAACTGTCTAACAACTGGATAGCTGGCCGCTGGTTAAGGATTTAACCCGTGAATAAGCTATCCATTGGTTAATTTTAACCAACGTTTTGAACAGTCAGGTCCTTGACAACAGGGAAAGTGTTTTTTATCTTTGCCTATAATACAAAAGAGAAATAACATCAAACACTTGACAATCGAAGTCTCCTCGTACATATCAGATCAATCTTTTACCAGAATTGTATTCTTTAGAAACAAGGAAATATCTATAGAACAGTTGCGATGTAATATGATGGGCAAACATACAAGTTCCAAATTGCAAAAGGATGACATTTATTGCTTAAACTATGCATTTTATTTCAGGTTGATTGCGGTAGCAAGTGTTATTAATATAACCTGTAAAGAAAAGTATGGTTAAAGTGATTGACTAACCAGATGCTTTCCAAAGTAAAATACTTTTTTCATCATATTCATATGCAATATAACCGGTTTTCTCGGGTGATTCGGCAAGCATTCTTATTGGTGCACCTATAAACAGAGAAAAGCATTTTACTGTTAAATCAATAATTAATTTGTGTTTAATATAGGCAATAAAATTTAGAAGAAAACGTTTGGAATGATGTTTACAGGCTATATGTGTTGGCACAAGTAGCAAAAAGTCGTAAATAAGACCCTACTTTAAAGCTGACTTTATTTCATTTGTTCCATGTGACATGTGCTTAAAGGCTTTCCTATATTTAATCAACGCTGAAATTGTTACCATGTCAATAACATGTAAATAATTGCTTTAATCTTTTCTCTTTTTCCTTTTCTTCAATTTTATTTTTCTAAAACATATTTTCCTTGAAATATTTGGCTAATCTGGAAGCATGCAGCTTTATATTTAACATGTAAATCAAAATCGTCATAAAATGTACAATGGTTTGTATTTCTTCCGTTTACAATTCGTTTTGTGATCTTGACCGACCTGATTTTAAATGATATGTTTGTTTTATACCTATCGAATCTGAATAAACGTCCCGAAAGAATTTGCATTTCGAATAGATATATTTCATTCTTGATATGACGAGTTCAGGATACTTTCCAAAACCATGCGTTATTTCGATTTTCTCAAAATTGCCAGCCACATATATAGTCTTTGTAAAAGATGGCTCCGGCAAACTTTTTGACTTCCAGGCTCGAATTCGGACTTTCTTCGTCAAACCATCCGGCAGCTCGGCTGAAATAAATATAGACTGACGTGGTTCATGAGATCAGACACAAAGTTGGTACATTTTATTTAAACGTTTAAATGATTTGTTACAGAATCACGCTTAGTACGCTTAGTGACATGTATGTTCATCTATGCAACAAATATAACAGCTTAGACGCTTAGGCCATGATCGTTTACTTTTGGCATTTACAGTAATTTAAACTTCTTGAAAACGTTTGTAACTTAAATAACACAATATCTATGTTACCATATTAAAGCATACTTCTTAGGTTTGTACTGTAACAAAGGTACCGCATGTAACATTTGTAACAAATGAGTGAAATTTTATAATACAGATGCTTCAATTACTAATATAGATAGTATAAATAAAATCCTGGGACAGTATTTTGACTTGTGTCTGATTTTTCCCTCAAATATATTATCCAATCATGTAGCTATACATAGACTATGTAGCTGTAGGCCGTAGCATAGTGTATAGGATGCCGTTTCAGGTAAAATTCTATCTATCATTAACACCTTATTCTATTGTAATGTTAAATATTTGACTGCATTGACCAATCGCAATGTACAATATCGATTAGACAACCATGTTATCATTGAATCGTATATTCGAGTGAGAAATACATTTGAATAATTGCAAAATATATATTGTTTTATATATTTTTTCTGGCAATTTTTATAGCATCGTGTTTGATATATATGTTTCTACAATATTGTAGGTAAATATGTAAATCTGTTTCGTTAATAATGCTTTTAAAGATGTTTTTCTATGCGTCTTTGTGTAAACTATTTTTTACTATATACGTCGCTATATTTGTTCATTGTTTACATTGACAATATCGATGAGACAACCATGTTATCATTGAATTGTATATTTGATTGAATAATTGCAAAATATATATTGTTTTATATATATTTGCCAGTAAATACCCGCGGTCAGTGCAGCTTATAACCCTCAATCCTCAGTCGACGCACTTATAAACCTTATCTACAGAACTATATGACATATATATGAGAATCCCAACTGCATCACTTAACGGTAACAAAACCTTTTTATAGATGTGTTAAAGCACAAGCCCTAAAAATATTCAAAACTCGGAATAAGTGGAATAGCATTGATGTTAAAATGCTCTTACATAGGTGATACAGTATTGACATGTGTACACAAACCTTACGAGAATTCGTTATGAAATAAAAGTTTATTACTTAATTATTACAAATGCTGTGTAACATGTGTTACAGACCATGACTTAAATAGGTCGTGAATTGTTATGGATGTTAAAACATTGTTTTTTTAGTTACACAGACTATGAATTGAAATATTCCCAATGAAGTCATTTTAACTTGCTATAAATATTACTGAAATTGCAAACATTACATATATATATTACTCAGTGGAACGATTGTAACAAATTTCAACTGTTTCAATAATGTATGAATATTTTGTTTCCCACGTTGGGTGCCTAAAAGAAACACAATTGTAAAACTTAGCCTTACATTAAATTCAAAATAAGGGCTGTTTGACAAAGAAAAATATTCATGAAAGTAACATTAAAGTGTTTTATTACATATTTTTTAAAGCACGTTACCTGTGAATTTGCACTTTCCGTAGTCTCTGTTTTTATTTCGAGATATGTCTATGACCTTGACCACCCGGTTGTCATATACATACATTACTCCATTTTCACTGTCTGGGTCGTAAATTCCACATGTTGTTCTCCAACATCCAGATGGCCTAACCACTTGTGTTCCTAAATCTGTGTTTTGAATTATGTGCCCTAAAATATTAAATGATTAATTACGGAAACCAGGTATAATGCTATTTTTACCATTGATAATATAATGATTGCATGACATGTATTGAAGCGTTGACATTCAGTTCGGTTGCAAATTTAATCACGTTTTTACCGTTCATAAAGCACATATGAGCCGCGTACGACAAAACCAACGTAATGCGTTTGCAACTAGCATGGATCCAGACCAGCCTGCGCATCCGCGCAGTCTGATCATGATCCATGCTGTTCGCTATTAGTTTATCTACTTGTAATAGTGTTTGTAAGGAACAGCATGGATCCTGGTCAAGCCTTCGCTATATTAACAAAAAAAAGTAAATGCTGGGAGTTGATGACTAATATCATTCCAATATATCCGGTAAAAGTCAATCTTACTAAGGTTAATGTATAGATATGAAAACTCAGCAATAAATTATTTATAAAACTAATTATCATGTCTGTAGAAATCGAACATACAAAGTTATTTCGGAATTGGTTATTATATACATGTTATTGTACGTCAACGGAATCTATATTTTTTTTAATTGATTTAGGTATTTCTTTCAATCATGCTATAAACGAAATAGACTTTATTTTCCTTTCGATATCAAACAATACATTGCTTATTTTCATGATAAAAAGATTGAAACTTTGTTTGTGCCTACATCCGAAGTAAAATTCAATTCGTAAATAATCATCGAGATGTCCTTATTGTTTCCTAACAAAAAGATAAATTACTGGTTAAAACAACTTGCAAGCAGTGCTCAAAATGCTTAGGTAAGGTACTTGAAAATTGACTTAGACATGGATTGGAAAACAAACAATATCATTTGCGGAATGTGTTCCTATGGCGATAAAATGCATGCCTTTAGTTGTACACATATTTAGTATTCTTACTTTCGAGTCAACATTTTGATTATTTTGTTTTGATTTTGATTGTTTTCTTTTCTTTTATTATTAAATTACTTTACTAAGACGACTATTGGTTCCCTGAATTTTTCTAAAGCTCGGTTATGCATGTACAATGTTTATTACATTTTTTTTGGACAAGAAGGGCTGAACATATTTTTTCGAGATTTATGCTCCATATGATGTAGGTCTAGCTTACAATATCTATGCAAAATACAGATCATAAGCTTGCTCTGTTGTGTTTTGTTTTGATTTTTATGACCTAAAACTGAAAAGCCTTGTAACGCTTTTTATTCAGATCGGACTTCGAGTAACTCAAAAATATTAGCTCTCGGAATATTTTTTTAATAATCTTGTGCAAATCTTTATAATTTAAATGCCCCAGCCGATCAATTTAAGAAATTCAAATTTTATGTTTTGAGATTTTTAGAACACAGTGGAGTTTCTTGAAACTAGAAAAAAAACGAAAAAATTGTCACTGACATGTAAAATATACATGTACATCAATTCTTTCAAATGCTATTAAAGATTACAACATAACATATTATTTATTCGGCATAAAATGTCATAACATGCATAGCCATATCAACATATATTACACAAACATATAAAGTGCAAGTAAATGAACAAAGAAGTCGTTTGTAAAAATATCTCTAACATTTTAACATTTTTGTATGTATGGCATACCTGAAGCTTGATATATAGGACCGTTATCACTCGTTTTGAACTGAACGTCCACCAGTAACGGCGTCTCATGGAGTCCGTGCAACACTATCTTTACAGTTTCTGTAGAATTCATATCCGGTAACAGATCTAACCAACCTGAGTTGAAGTCTGGCATTTTCAACATTCCATCTTTAAATATAAGAACTCATGACCTTTAAACTTACAGACTCCTTATGTCAGGACAGAATATTGAAGGAAAACTGTCATTGAATGTCGAGTTTTAGCACTTTTCGTACTAATGCGTTTTCGTATGAAAGTGACGTGCAATTGAAGGTAGATTGTTTAAGTAGACGACAAATAAGGACGTCTTTTTGTTTTCATAACTTTGACTTGACAGTCCACCAAATAGAAAAATGTTCATTATTTTCACTTATACAAAAAGAGTTAGAGGTATAAATCATACATAGAAACATACCTGGACCCAATAAATAAATTGTGAGTTGGGCAGATTCTTCATAACCATCAAACATAAAGAATTTACATTTTTTACAAATGAATAATAAAAGTTGTACCTATATGACTTATCAGTTTATGATTTAAAAACGTATGAGAAAAAAAGGAAATAATTTTATTAACTGACAGTAGCTGTGTATGCGTCACGATTATCCAATCAAAACTGACGTTACAAAACGTGCAAAATTATATATCAAATATATTTATGAGCCCTTGATAAAGTACTGTTATGATGTAAATCAGATCAAATGAATTTAGTTATGAGTAATTTCAAGTTATTTTATTGAAAGAAAGGTTTGATCGATACTACTCGATCCGACTTCCCGATTGCTAAATTTAACAAATAAATTCCAAATATAATTAGATTTTTACGTTTTATAAGTATTTACAAAGTAAAGATGACTTACGTGTCACGTGAAGTAAGCCAAAGAGTAATAATCGCCATAGCAATGACCTGAAACGGAAAATGAAAATAAAGCATTTTATCGTTAAAAGTACCAGTTTCATTTACCTTAAGAATACATGTAACATAATGATTGCGGGAGATTTATGTTTATTCGGGACATCATTAACATTTTACCTGTTTGATATTTACAATGTCTTGCATTGAATTTAGAACAGTCTATTTTAAGTTAAAGGGATTACGATATGTTAATACAAAAAGTAATCTATCCACAGTATGGATCCTGGACAGACTGTACATTTGTGTAGGCTGGTCTGGCTCTATACTGGTGGAACATCATTTTGGTCCTTGCAGGTTAAGAGTTAAAGTTATTTATTGAGAGTAATCTTGAGTGCAAACAATGACATATAAAATATTTGAAAAATAAGATATATTTAATAATTGTCCAAACCGTCCCTTGTTTAACCTACATAATAATGAATGAGCCCTTGTCAGTGTTCTAGACAAGAGAAATAAATTAGCAAATGAGCATCATTGAGCAAAACATATGATTGTATACACAAATCGAGCAACAGAATATGTCAATACTTAAAGAAATGACAAATTTAAAGCAAGATATAGTACACGTTATTTAAGATTGTAACACAATAAGACATTTTGTGAAATACAATTTGATGCGGTAGAAACAATGGACACAATAAGCAATATATGTGGCATTATGCTCATTTTTTACCGTCGAGCAGACATAAAGTAGCTGGTTAATTCACAGGATTATAAATGGGGATTGAACAAAATTTGACAATATTTAGAATAAAAAACAGAATTGTCTAAAATATAAAAAAACTGCCTCACTAATTCTATAAATTGAACATTACCGATACTTTCCAAAAGATATGTATAAAGTTATTGGTATCAAATTTAATTGAATTAATTGTAAGCGGAGACGAAAAAGCAGCTAAGCAACAAGTTTCATAAGATTTAGTATAGACCAATAACTTGCTTAAAGTTGTCGGCAATAACTTCTAAAGTATTTATAAGACGGCCCTTCATTCATGATTGAGCGCCATGGAATGTATATTGTCTTTTAATCAAGTCGTATCTTTATTCCTTTCAATTGTTTAATTAATGTGCACTAACTGTACTACACATTAGCCAGCAAAACAAAATTTAATTGAGTAAAAGAATATGATTTTCAAAACGTCACTGAAATTGAGCATAGATATATTGTTTTTTTGGCTATCTTATATATTTTTTACATTAATAAACTCCTAATACTCGAGAAAAATGTTTTGTGATTATGGAAAACCTTTAAGTACATGAACTGATAATGAAATGAAATTATCTTCTTTAATATGAAAATCAGACTGAAGTACAAACATAGCTTTTGTATCGATGCATCTAAAGTGCAACTACATAACTTGATTCCTTAAACTGATAATATAATGGCTAACTTTAATATAAAGTCATCAGAAATACGGGACATTCTTACTTGATTTTAACCAAAGCTGTTGGCCTAGACCAAATAGGACACGTACGTATTAGTATTTGTTCTTATACAATAGATATCTTCATGAAGGCATTTTCCAAACAAATGGAAGCTAGCAAAATGTTATGCCTCTCTTTAATAGGCGATTCGTCAGATCCATCAAAATATAGACTTATTGCACTCATAAGCTGCACACGCAAAGTAATGGAAAGAGTAAAGTTCAAACACTTATACAATCATTTCTATATAAACAACTTAATATATCCTTTACAGTCTGGTTTTCTCCTTGGTCACTCTACAGTTGATCAGCTTATTTACATGTATCACAAAATCGGCGGCTCCTTTGATGAAAGACAATCCCTCTGCATGCCAATTTGCGACATTTCAAATGCATTAGTTTTGCCTATGTCATTACAACTAAAAGTTTCGTAATTTAATCTGCAGATATTGCTAATTTAAAGAACCTGTATGCTGTAATTAAGGTTGTTAACACACAAAAGAGAAATTTCATAGAGACAAGAGACAATTTATTTTCAATCAAATAAGGCTTATAAGCCCATGATGACATAGTTACAGCATATTTACATATTAACATTATATATTTATATAATTATGCTTCTAAAACATCGAAGACTATGTAAAATATGAACTGCAAACTTTTGTCCACATTATATGTAGCCATATATACATTCATTTCTTATTGAAAATTTTGACTTAGACTTTATAGAAAATAAATTTCTAATAACGTCCCTTTATAAACATGAAAAGTAGAATCGGTAATATCTTTACAAATAATGCTTTTTAGAACTTACAATATTGATAAATCTTCATTTAAGCATTATATTTATGTTTTAAAACCATTAAAAAAATGAGTTGCAGGATCATAAATGCAAATTATGGGATCAACGAGGGCCGTGGATCGGTGATGCGGCCATATCAGATCTCAGTGCATCAAACATTAAAATATTAATTGTTTATTAACATATAATTATCGTTAAAAAAAGATATTGCCATAAACGACTGAAATCATTAATTTTGTATCGATGTAAATAATTCTATTTCGGCATTGATTAACACATTTTTGTTTTGTAAAATTCTCAACTGGGAAGGGCTTAATATAATGTTGTAAGAACTTGTTGCCCAAGCCATTTGTTTATGTTTTACTGTTCTATTTTTGATGGTATATTTGCATGTATATAGGCAATTAAATATGGTTAAACTTAATATCTTTTGAAGATAGAATTCGAAACATTATAAAATAAATGTAGCTTTTGAGTCCTCCCCAAGAGAAACATCAAAACCCAAAACAGACAAATCAAAACGTCAGCCTATGTTACATTATTGTTTAATTACATGTTTATGGCACCCTAGACAGAAACATCTAACTTGCAACGTGAAAAGTGTGAAAAGAGCTGCTTCAAGATATGTATGTAACAATAATGGTTTGCAAAACAGTGTCAGTCAGATGTTAGAAAATCTTAACTGCCCCGCTCTCTCTTATCCTCACAATTCAGCATTGTATATGTTGATCATAACCATTTTATCCCAACTAGAAATTTGAACTTTCTGATTCCTGATACCTCAGTCCCGTACTCATTACCACCCCATCTCCTACTTTCCTAAAACTGTTATTGGAATAATCATCCAAACCAGGTAAAATCGTGTCCCAGTCTAAATACCTTCCAAGGATAGACTGGTAACAACATCCCTTTTCTAGTCCCTTCAAGCACTCTTGCACTCTTTTATCTGTAAACTTGTATCTTTTTACAAGCATTTTACTACTTTTAACATAGTTTTTGTGACAAGCGTCTCCAAGTTATATAGTCAGTCTTGATGGACCTTTCCAGTTTTTTGTAGCGGAACATTTAGCCACACCTTTTTCATTCGTTGCAAGGTCAACTGCTCACAAACAGTATCACAAACATAACCATGTGTTCTTTTGTGCAAACCAGGTTAACCAGTGCCTATGTATTATCTCAGAGTAGCAATTGGATAATAAGTTAGCCAATTTACATAAAACTGTAAACACTGGAAAGGTCCATTGCTCAGGAGTATCATGTAGATGTAGAAAATTACTAAAATGTAGCAACAACTACGTTCGGTCGTGATGCTTTTCAATTATAAAATATATATTGAACTTTTGCTACTTTATTACATTTTTTTACATTTAGCGCTATTGTCGTCAGGTACCTGTAACAAGCACCTAACATGCTGTAAACCACTATTTAAACGTAATAAAACTCATGTTTGACGTTCCTAAAGAAGTAAATATTTAATCATATCTAAGGCATTATGTGCGTTTTAGTATTTCACATTTATGGGGATATAAAATATAATCTAAAATGAAAATGTGATATCTATTTACATTGAAATGTTGTTAAAATGCACATTTGTCATACCGATTTTCATAAGAAAAAAGATTTTTTTTACATTTTCTATGCACATGAATGCTGCGACATTATACATAAATTATAATGTTATCAAACAATGTCATAAAGCAAACAATGATATACAGACTAGGGCAGGTAATAAATGGTAGTTTGCTCTTTCTTTTTTTTCTTCTTTTTTTCTTTTCCCTTTTGTGCATCCTTTTGTTAAATTTGCATAATATCTCTGTAATTAATTAAACTAGCAGTACGGTGACGAGGCCATGAAATATTTTCTTTTCTAGAAAATATAAAGAACAGTTTTATTTAGTACTCAGATTGGAAGCAGCGTTGGATAATGAATATAATGCATTCTGCATAATCTCTTTAAAATATTCATGTTTTGCATATGTCTGTAATCAAACAATAAAAGTTATAAAGACAAAGAAAGCGTCTGTTAGACTAGACTTTCATATGTGAGGTAACTAAACATTTTTTTCTTTTCTTCGTGCATTCTTTCATGCCTTCTAACGCAATTTCAATCAGGCTTTTTTTATTCATTCATCAATTAATTCACTCGCTCGCTCATTCATTCATTCATTCATTCAGGTCATTTATTCAGTCAGTAAGATCTTTAATCCTCCATTTATTATTCTGTTCGTACATTTCTTTAATTATTCATCCATTTGATATTTGCTTTTATGAATATAATTATTTTATTGAACAAAAGGCAAATGCCTGTGAGTACATATATACAATCATATAATGCAAGGTTTTTTTACAAAATAATCAGTGGCAGTCCAATTCTATATAAATCATCATAAATGTATTTAACCGTAAAAATATCAATCATCACTGCATGCAATCATTATCATTTTGCAAACTATAAGAGGCAATTGGTGAAACAACAATATCAATCAATAAAATATAAATGCTTTTATGTAAATCTTCTCAAATTTTCAAACAGTTATACAACTATTATAGACATCGTCAATACGATTTTGAAGAATACAGAAAGTATACGTGAGTATTCAACTTCGCACACGCATGCAAACACACACACACATACACACACGCGCGCACACGCATACAATAATATTATTTAATATATCAAAATAGAGTCTTCCACAAAAGAAAAATGTAAAAATATACTATATTGTGGAGAAAAGTGACTCGCGTTTAATTTAAAACTATGCTACGGCGTTCAATGGCTTTAAATAAGTATATCGCAAGATTGGTATTTATTTGCTTTTGGTCGCTGGAAAGAAGTTCAACAAACTTTGGAATGTTCGGTCTTTTTCGAAAATATTGTTTTATATATCTAATTCTTAAATCTTTATATACTTCTATTCTAAAAGAAAATGAAATTCGTCTTCTAGTGTGTTACATAAGATACATTTGCGTTCATTTCTCGGAATCGGATGCGGTTTATGCCATCTACCGGTTTCTATATACAATCTGTGTGACGATAAACGAAATCTTGTTAAAGCAGCTCGGTAATATAGTGATATTGACTTGTTCAAAGTACCGGAAAATTTATATGTGTCGGCCCTGGGTGACGCTTTAACTTCAGACATCCAGGTTTGAATAAAATTATCTTCGAGTCTTTGTTTGATTTCTGCTATAAAAATGTTTTCATTTCCTACTTCTTGCAATATCCATGCATGATTTAAGCCTAGATTTTCAAGAATTGTTCTTACAGACGTTGCCCAATTAGTATTTTCATTGTTTCGTTCAATATCTTCAAGCATCAAATTGTATGTTTGTTTAATCAGTTTCACGTTATCGCATTTAATTATCTTTAACCAGAATTTTAAAACTTGTATTATTCTTTGTTGTTTTAAAGGCATTCTACCTAAATCGCCGTATACAAATTTAATCTGGGTTTGTAATTTTACCCCCAAAATATTTTTAAAAAATGTGTGTGTATATTTTCTATTTTATCAGCTTTATTCATGCCCCATATTTCACATCCATAACATAAAATAGGTTTAATTAACTTGTCAAACAATTCAATTTTATGTTTGATATCTATATAAGTAAATTTCTGTAAGTATTGTTTCATTTTGAAAATAGCTTTTAATGCTTGACCTGACAATGCATCATATGTGTGTTCGAAAGATCCCCCACAAGAAAAAACTATACCAAGATATATAAATTTATTCACTATTTCAATTTCAGACCCATTATACATAACCCTAATATTTCTTGGTAATCGTCCACCCTTTCTGAAAATCATCACTTTTGTTTTATTAATATTTACGGTAAGTTTCCAACGTTCACAATAATCTTTAAAAATATCCATGCTTTTTTGTAAATCATCTAAACTTTCGGTTATTATCACAATATCGTCTGCGTATAAAAGAAATCCTTCACGTAAAAGTGTATCTTCAATATCGTTTACATAAATTGAGAAAAGAAAGGGAGATAAGCAATCACCTTGACGGACACCCAAAGAACATAAAAAGCTTTCACTCAATGTGTTGTTTTGAGCTTTCATCCTAGACTTCACATTTTGATACATAGATCTTAAAACAGTAAGAATCTTCCCTCGGACACCAATATGAATCAGCTTTAACTAAATATTCTCTCGCACTAATAAGTCAAAAGCTTTGGTAAAATCTACAAAACATGCGTATATTTTTCTTATTTTCATTTTAAATATGATTAATTAATCCATGTAAAACAAAAACGTTGCCAATTGTGCCCATATGTGACCTAAAGCCTGTTTGTGATTCTATACACACTTGATATTTTTCCGCCCATTTATTTAATCTATTATTCATAACTCTGGTAAAAAGTTTACCCATAGTACTCAAAAGAGTTATTCCCCTGTAAATTAGGGTCCCCTTTTTTAAATAGCGGAATAATAAAACCTCCCGACCATACAGAAGGAAATGACCAGTGTTCAGTAACTTATTGAATAACGCTTGTATGTATATGACAAAATAATCGATACCGTATTTAAAAAATTCATTTATGTAAAGATCTGGTCCTCCTTATGAGTTTAACTGTTTTATTTTATTTTATTATATATATATATTTTTTTTTTTTTTGTTATTTCATTCATTTTACTTATTTTCATAAAATTTTTAATAATTTTTGTAACAGTAAACTATTGTGTTGTGAGCAAATAAAGTAAACAACGCATTGCAAACGGCATTTAAAATCCACGTAGGTCAAAATATGCGAAAAAAGCCCTTGTAATTATTACGTAAGACACGTCACATACAAGTAGTAGAAATATGATAACTACTTGGAAGTCGGTCATGAATCGCAAGAAACATGTAAATTATAAGTTGTATTCTTGAATCTTTTTACTTTTCTTAAAATCCCAGTACATTTTTATTAAGTTTGATTTTCTTGGAATAGTTTGGCTCATCTAGAGGTACGATGCTTTAAAGAATAACAGATATTTATACGTATTAACCAGCTTGATATTGCTTGCTTTACTTAAATAATTCGCTTTTATAAATACATTAACAGGATTTAAATATCTGCCGTGTGATGCGGTTCGAACCAGGATATACGTCTCGAGGCTTGCCCATGTGCGGGTACCTGAGGGACGGATGTTTTAGTAAGAACCGCAGATATATTTCTTGTATATTCTACCAGTTTTAACACATTTTAAATGCTTTACTTCAATAAATCAATTTTTTCAAGGAAATGAAGTTCTTTTCATCCATGTAAGCGTATGAAAATACAACCTCATTCATAACGGTGAAATACTATCATCTCAGACACATTTTCATTTTTGAATGCAATAATGATGTCATTTCAACGCAGTTCATTGTATTTCATTTTTTAAAATTGCTAAAGTTGAATAATTTTGAAATATGACAGTCAGTTTGATTCTAATTGCATAGCTCTCGATCTTTCTTATATACAGTCTTAACTGTGATATATTCTAGTGTAGGTGTTTTAGTCAAAGGATTGCATTGTGAATAGGATAAAGTAAAACATTAACAGACAAAATATGGCATTGATAAGTAAAATGTATCAAATGTTTCAGCAAAGTATATACCATACCATAAAAAGGATACATTTTAACCCATCCGCTCATGACAAACCTTAAAAAGCAGGCCCTCCATCACAAATACATTCGGCACCACATTGGTTAAAAAATGCCATATGACTAAAAGTCCTAATTTTCTGCCAAACTCTTATTCTTAAACCTTCTTTGTGACTTTTATCGTGTTATAACATTATAAGCGATGTATCATTCTAAATAATATTTGTGTCCGGTAAAAACTTGGTGGATTAATTGAAATATAACATTAAATGGGAGATAAGGGGTTCTGACGTCTGTTTGCCATACAAAGCTGTAAATACAAAAATAAAAAAGCAGGCAACATGTTCTAAAAGTATAACTAGAAACAACCGTAGATAACATTTCAAACTGAAAGGTCGAAAGAAATAGCACAATACGGCCATCATACAATAAACACTATCAATTGATAATGTGACATTAAAACAGTCAAAAGAGGAAAAACCTAGATGTTATGTGACACGAAAAAGTATTGTGACCGGGAATAGATAGATATCTTTAAAAAGATCTTTAAATGAAAGATATTAAACAAAAGTTTTACGAATTTGCTTGAAATATTTAATATTGAGATCATCTTTTTTATTCATTTATTTATTTATTTATTTATTTATCTATTTATTTAGTTATTCATTTATTTATTTATTAATTCATTTATTTATTTATTCACTTATTTATTTATTTATTTATTTATTTATTTATTTATTTATATACTAACTTATCTTTTAACATATATCAATTTATTGGTAAAAAATCTCGTCTAGATGTCTTTTAAATATCTATTGTAACAAAGAATAATGAAAAGGCAGTCATTCAATAAAAACATAAAATGCATATTTAGGTGAAAAACAACAAGAAATTATGCAAGGAAAAGGCTTGAACCAATAAATATAAAAAAAAGAAATCTCACTTACATATTGAGTATTCCGATGCTTGTTTCTAGTCTATGAACGGCCGAGAGTGTTCCTGGATGTATAACTTTAAATTTTATTGTCCGCTGACGTAAAACAAGCAGATTATATTTGAATAAAGTATTATTAATTTTGAATTGGAATATAACGCTTCAATGGTGTAACCAAGCCTCCTATAAACTATGTATAACAGCACCAGATCAATACATCACGACCAAGCAGCACACAGTTTGTGGTTGTTATTTTTTCTATTATTATTATTATTATTATTATTATTATTATTATTATTATTATTATTATATGTATAATGTGTCCTTCAATGTGATAGATACAAACTAATTGCGTCAAATTAATGAAATAGATGTCACGCATGCTTGATACTGATCAAGTTTATGTTTTTACAGTTTTTACAAATACTTGTTTGCACGACAAACAAAACGCCGCGAGATCGCAAAAACATCTGATATTTTTGATGATATGGATACGGAGTTCTTACGGCAATCATGGCGTTGTTACGGAGCTTCCACGGCGTTGTAATGATTACATATGCAAATCAAAGCATAGAATGCGCTGAGTTTGTTTGGGTCTCAGAATGTCAGAAAGGTGAAGGTTGTGAGATAATAAACCAATTTGTTTTTGTATAGTGCCACCAATGCTGTTACCAGTGTTATAACTGTAGTAAATTGACTATTAGGCTAATTGCAACACTGATATTCAAGTCAATGATTATTTGGCTTGAAAAATTAAAAAAAACAAGAGTTGCTTTTTCTGGGCTTTGAGCCCCTGAACGAGCGTGTAACCTCTTAACCACGGGGAATTTATAAGATAACAGCCTGAAGAATATCATATTATTCTTAATTAGAGTTTGTAACCCTTATTAATTTCAAGATATTTTGTTAACGGTAAACCTTCTGTTTAACACTGATGTAAATAATCATGGAGCTTAATATAAGCATGTATATATGTGAAGAATTACACAATATTAGAAATCTTCGACCATTTTGGAACTATTTTTCTTCCCTGAAAAGGCTTAAAAAATTAATGCGCCTGTCATTTGATAATCTTTACATTGTGACTTCCCAATTTTTCGACTTTAGCTTACTTATAAAGGGAAGTAACCGCTTCTAAGAGTTCGGACTACTTTAGGTTATTGCAAATAAGTATATCAGGGTCTGAAATTTCGCTACCATTATTTATTTGGTCTGATGACCCAAACAAATAAAAACCTTTCAATGACTTTCCATTTAAAGCGTTTCCTTGATGTAACTTTGTTTCCTTCTCCAGCAAGAAATACTATTTATCTGATTTAATTAGGTTCAGGTCTTAAATAAACACTTTAGCCAATCACATATAGAGAATATTAAATGAGTGAGTTCAATAAAATCACCATTGAACCTGTACGAATACAATATTCTATTTATCACATACTCAAAATAAAGACTGATTAAAGTGAAAAAGAATAATTTTCCATTTAAGCGCTTATAGTGTAACGCAAACATTTAACGCGTCTTTACACTATGCTTGTATAACTCAAATAACGTCGCGTCAAAATTCATGCACGGCCGTGCAATACTATATTTACTATATTTTACGTACCTAAATAGGAAAAGTTTTCCTATTGAGGTACGTAAAACATATTGACAGATAGCCGACCCATCTGTACTTCAGTACTTTGATTTTCAGCTTCGCACTAGTCACGTGGTGAAGTGTCCTAATAACTGGTAAGACTATAATATATCTATCATTATTACACAAATATTTCTTTGTATTTCTATCAACATTTTCCGATGGCAGAAAAAAACGTCCGTTTTATAAAACATCACATTGTTTGTTATATGACATCTTTTGTTAATTTTCATATTCACCAGAAACAAAAAGCTCAAAACCATATAATATTCTTACTTAGAACATTTGGAAATATGCAAAGCAGAACCGTGAACGACAACAAAAAAATTCATAAATTATTACAAAAAACTTTTCCGCTGTAACAAGCTATTTATTAACAAAAGATATTCATAATTTATTGCATTTGTATTGTTGTAATTTAAACGGATTTGATAAATGTAATTTTCAAACTTTGTTTGTTGAAATGAAATTGAAAAGCAGTATTTCAAAAGCTTGTCTGGATTATTCAAATCCGCCTATTTTTTAATAATTGGACGTTGATCATCACTTGTATTTTATTATAAATTGCGAAAGTCAATGTTGCCAGGTGAAAGAAACCTATTATTACTTAATTGAAATTTGAAAACATTGAGCACATATACATTTATGGTGTTGTTTTTTTAAACTGGTTTGATCTTTACGACTTATTATCTCATAACTTGTAATTAAAATAAAAAGAAAAAATATGCATGTAATAATAATAATTCACGTTTATAATGCCGCTTTTCAGTGGATAATCGTGACGTTGATAAGTTATAAAGATTTTTGACAAGTTACATTGCCGTATATTAACGTTTTATAAATATAATTTTTGCGGCGTTCTTGACAATTTATTTTTTGTAAATACCCTAAATGCATCAGTTACGTAACTAGTTAACCACTTACCTAACTAATTAATTAAGAGGTTAACTAGTTATGTAACTACCTAACTAATTAACCTCTTAACTAACTAGTTAATTAAGAGGTTTACTAGGTACGTTACTAGTTAATCTCTTTATTAACTAGTTAGTAATATGGTTATCTGGTGGCACAAATATGCCACCATAGGTACCTTAAGATTTTGGTCTCTTGAAGCTAGAGGTGAAAATAAAATTTGCATGATTCGGTCTCTTAATATGGCTTTATTGATAAACTATTTATTAAAAAGATACATCTGCTTTGTTTTTAAATTTCAACGACGAAGATAATGGAATCAATGAACCCGTAAACAAACAAAAGATAAAGAAAACTTCGAGGTATAGATTGATCCACATCCGATATATTTCTAGTTATTTCAGATAGAATTATCTTACTACTTACTGGCGTTCGCTCTACACGATCACGCCAGTATCCGCGATGAAGGTTGTGGTCCGCCGCAGGTCCTCAACGTCTCCGTACAGCTTCTGCTGGAGTGTTGCACCTCGGGGCCACGTTGCTCCTCGCTCCTGGTCGTGACTTTTGCATCTTTGGAGGATATACTCTGTAGTCTGGTCCTCTTCTCCACAGGGACATATGGGGGACGGCACCAGTTTGTACTTCCTGCACATGTGTGCATTCAGTCTGTTGTGTCCCGAGCGAAGCCTGACCATCACCACTTGTTCTGGTCGGTTTAGCATGTGGTAGGCATCCGCTTCCTGTCTTGTCTTGGTGAGAGCCTTGATGATGGTGGCTTTCTCTTTGTATGTCACCTGGTTATCTGGTTGCTCCAACTGGGCTCCTAACCTAGCAAGCTTGTCAGCCTCCTCATTTCCGGGCACTCCACAGTGAGATGGTATCCACTGAAGTGCAACATTACAGGACGACCCAAGCTTGTTCACGGCTTGCGCTAGTTCAGGGACATTGTTGTTTTGTAGGGCCTCCAGAACTGATCTTGCATCTGTGAGGAAGACTACAGAGGTGATCTCTTCTGGCGAGTTTTCTATCAAAAAGACTGCCTTCATGAGTGCCTCAGTCTCTGCTCTGTAATTGCTGCAGTGCTTCCAAGTGGCGATGTAATGGGCTGTTTTCTGGCCTGACGGGTACGTTATGTGAATACCACCGCCTCCATCCTTAACGGCTCTAGTGGCTGACCCATCTGTGTATACATGGGTCCATGTGTCCGAAGGAGAGTCTGCGTAGATAGCCGCAAGTGTCAGACTACACGATAGAATTATCAACCAATGACTTTGTAATTGGACAATGTAATGACTTGAACACTCGGGGTGTTCTAAACGGAAATCTATTGAATAAGGTACTCTCACGCTTAATTAAAGTAATGTATTAAAGGTGAGTCGTTCCTTTAAACTTGATATTGAAGCACGTGTCAATATATATTTCATAAACGTTCCTTTTTACGTTTTAGTATGACAAAGCCATCTAATATTTGTAAACTAACCCTTAACATTATGAATGTATGGTGAACAATAGATGTTTTAAAATTGCTTCACTAGTTTGTAAATATTTGATAAAACAAGACCGAGTAATAATGGCAGTAATGGACCACATATGATTCGGAAATTAAAAAAAAAAGTAGTCTGCATAATATAATAGATAACTTGAATCAATCATGAAAGCAACACTCGCGATCATTGCATAAATAAATATTAGATTTGTCACGCGTCCACAAAATTGCAAGGATGGCATAATTTCAAGCATGCCTAAACGGAATAATTTAATCGATTATGAATAGTTACGTGTGCTGTATTCATTCATTGTTTTATTTTATTTATTTTAAATATGCTGTACGTGATAACCATCTCTAGATACTTATGGCTAATTGTGATCGTAATCACACAAATGAATTTAGACATGGTATAAAAACGATCACTTGCCCTTATTTAGTTCAACTTCTTTGTGATTGTATTACTGCATATCTAAACTTAAATCGATCATTCATTATTGAACATTTATACACTTTTTAAACACGCATTATCTATTTCCTAAATATAGAACCAACTGAATTACGACTTAAACGAATCTTTAGTTTAAAAGGCATCCGACTTAACCACTCGGAACACCGCTAGAATTAATTGATACTAAGTTAATGTTGGAAATCTGAACATAACATGTATTTTGTGTTTTCATTCATTCAAATGTCTAAATATTTCTAGATTTCAAATATTATGTAAATTTCAAAATGTTTGCGCGAATATAATAATACAAGGCAGTTTGTAATGTACGTGTATTAGGACCAAACTTATTATCTTTGAATTTGGTAAAACCATTTCCGTTGTTTCTACGTATGCTACTATGCCCATCTATGTTGCTATCTCTACATCTTTAAAAAAACATCATAAAAATTACTTTCAAATGTTCCAAATTTAATATATATAAGTAAATAAGAGCAAGTCATACGTTTTAAGTTAAAAAAACAACAGTAAAGTGATATTCGATTTGGCTAAATTATCGCGATGATGTCAATTTGTCATATCTCGACCCATTACTTCATTAGCATTTTGTGAAAAATGGCTGTTTTCATTTCGAAGCCTCCTGTTACAAGTTCAAATTGCTATGATAACGTAAAAAGGATTCGATACTGTTCAAACTTGAAACACATGTTGACTGTACTATAGCCTTTGTAACCGCATACCCAATATTAAATTTCCTGTTACCATGTCAACGAGGGAACATCTCAAAATTGCCGACAATAACTACTTTGCGTTGATTTTTTTCACCTTAACTGAAATCAAATTAATGCAACTTCTCAATGGATTGCGACAGAGTCAAATTCTTTACAGCGTTGGTTACACGTTACCTTAAGGTCGATCTGGGACCATTTTCAGCCTCTCACAAATCTAAATAATTCTTGGAAACAAGGGTCTGTCGACCCCCTTCAAACCCCTAAACAGAAAGGCGCACATCTGCCCCTGGCACCCCTTTGATGTATTTATTTGATTGGGGATGGCGCCGCAAATGTGATCGCTTTTTCCAACACCATTTATCAAACGAAAACAAGTGTTTGGGATCTAAACCGGGTAAAGCTGAATAGTCGCAAAATGACCTATTCTGTTTTGGTGTAACGCAAACAACCAAAACTAAAAACTATGTTCGAAACAATATAATACTTCCAGATACTTTCTAAGTAAGCATTTCTTAGAACAATTCTTAAATACCAGAGACAGAGACAGAGTGGACATGGACAGATGATTAAGCTAGCTAATAAGAGAGTATTCTAGGTAAACTTAGAAACGATGTTGTTTTTATTTGGAAAACATATGGCACGCTTGTACTATGAACGTCATTCAAATAACACATTTTAAAGTAAAAACTAACTACAATATATGCGATAACAGCGTTTGAAAGAATTTATCGACATGATAATGGCAGTTTTAAGTTATAATTAGAATATAAAACATCAAACTTTAAAGCGCTGCTTCATTAAGAATGTCATAAACACCGCAATGCAAGCGCACATGGATATTAGTATAGGTCTTTGAATTGCTTGACTGATTGATTTGTTAATTATCGACGTTCTTTGCGATCCTGTCGCTGACACTGGGATGTTAAGACGATGCGAGTGTAGGACAAAAGCCCCCCCCCCCACCAGCTTTTGTCCTATGTGTAACTTTCATGGGGGGCTTTTGTCCACCTTGTCATTTTTAGATGGGGGGGGGGGGGCTTTTGTCCGAATCCCAGACGATGCTTATATAGACCGATTATCCTGTAATCCAATGGCAAAGGGAGAAATGGTTTGTGTCTGAGGGGAAATATTTCAAGAGAGATCATTATCATTCGTCAATTCTTAAAAAAAATATTATTTAAAGACCGGCGCGACATTTTCCAGGTACTCTGTAAAGTTTATATGACAATCATAACAAGTTTTTTGCATCTATCATTTGCATTTAAGTTGTAAGCATATCACCACTTTTTACATGTGAATGAAATACTTGAAACACATATACATTATTATATACATGGACTTAATTTGAGTAATTCAAAAAACATACATGAGAATTTAACTGTTTATTTTTTCAGTCAGATTTCGCAGCTCTACGGTCTGGACTGACTCTATATTTCTGCCATAAAAAAGTTACTATTGAAAGTTAATAATTGAAATATAACATTACATTTCACACCCAAAAGAATTTAACCAACAAGAATATCATACCGTAACAAATTTTAATCAATTATTTACATCATACATCTGTGAAACCGGAGAAACATCAGGAATTTACATTTTTAAAAACGAAATTCAAATAAAAATCAATTTGTTGAAATCGACGATACAATAATCAGTTTGTTATGTATAATGTTCATTTAGATAAAGTTCATAATCTATTAATTCATTGATCTCTGTAAAATAATCATAACTTTTTGTGTAAGATTGAATTAGGTTTTTTTAATTAAAATTTAAATTTCTTTTTAGAAATTATCGTAAGGCAATACAATAACATAACGATATGTAATAACAATGTAAAATATAAAACATTTCAGTAAATATAAAAAACATCGGGCATGAATATGTCATTTTTACGTTTAGCTGGACATTGGTAGCCATTTGCACTATATAAAATATGCATCTAAAAAAACGGGAATCGACACCTTTTATAAAATTACTAAAAATTTGGAACGTCTTTTATGATAAAAAAAATTAAAAAGGACTAGGGTATAAATGTGATGTATCAAATTAATATATACTGAAATCAACAATCAATACCATTTAAAACTTCTGAAGAGGTGTACTATGTCTAGTGCAGTGACAAAAAATCAATCATAATTAAAATTAAATATCAAAACTACATATAATTTCCTTTTCTTGTCTGAAATGTCTTCATCAAAACAAAAAACAACAACAACAAACAAACAAACAAGAAACGATTTTACGTCAATTAAGGCGGTACCGTCTACATGGCAATTAGCGTACATAGCTATGAAATAGGTCAAAATGATTATATTGAGATTTAGAAAAAAAAATTTTTAGTCGATATGAAATCAGTTGTAATAAAACCCAATATCACTGATATTACGATTATGATAAAAGGAAAGAAGTGGATGGGGTAAAGATCATTAAGATATATGATGCCTTGTATAAAAAAAAACGTAAGTTAAAGTCATTATTGATAATATATCATACAATTTCAGCGTAGAAATGAAGCGTAGAAATTATCTAACAGTACTACAATGATACGAGCTGGATAAATGTATTAATGTGGTGATTCCACCATAATTCTCGTAAAAGTGTATTCAATTAATGTTAAAGTGACATGTTTTCGCTGTCAAGTTGAGTTGAATAAGTTATATATGTGTCAAGTGATTCACTTTTATAATACTGATTGACAAACAATAATGCAAAGTGTTTAGGATAGAATATAGAAACTTCCTAAAGACTGTCCCAACCTTTTTGAAAATTAACCATTTACAATGCTTTACGAACAATATTTATCTAAATGTCCGTTGGTCACATGGAATTATTTGTGCATATCAAAAATGTCAAAATTTCACCAAATTATGGCAAATTGACTTTAACCTGTGCACTCACAATTTTCAATAGGATAGACATAATATCGGTTGGGAAAAAAACTAAAAAAAATCATAAATTGAGTGTTTTTTACTTTTCAAATTAATAGCCGTATGATTGATCGTCATCCTTGACCATTGTATTGAAATTGACACCTTTCATTGGTCTTAAGATAAATAAAAACATGAACAATCAACAGTGAAATATAAACAATACACGTTTACAGCATTTAGATTTAAATAACGGGTGCTTTGGTTGCGAAAACAAGCAAAAATTGTCTCTTAATATACGTTTTCACGTCATGTTTAAATGATATTAAATTGGCGATTGAAATAGATCTACATATATTGATAATACAACTATACATAAAAAATAATGTAAACGCATTGGTGCCACAAGTTTTCATGCATTTTACATGAGTTTTAGCCTATTTAGATACTCTCAGAGCGGAGGCAATGCAGTGGCCATGTTCTTTCAGAAATTCAAATCAAAATACGACGCAACATCACTGCAAACGATAAGTTCAACAAATATGATAATAGATTTGGTGGTGGCATTAGAAACAATCTCGTTTGCAATCAATATCAACGGAAATCAATTAGAAATATTAAAGGAAGTTCTAAAAGCATAAAAACATAAAATTTGAAGTTCTTATATAGATCAGCTGGGGTCCTTACAATAGAAGGACACGCAAAAGATAATTTATAAATATACTCAGGAATAAATTGAAATTCGTATTTTTGTGCTATTCTTTTCCCAATTGGAGTGAAAAGTGTTGTAACACTTCTCAATTAAGGGTCATTTTTCATTGTGAAATGAAAAACGAAGTGAATGTGATCTGAAAAGTTATTGGTCTAGACCTACATCAAAGGAAACATAGATATCAAAATATTACCTCCTTTTCTGTCGTGTACAAAAAACCTCTGTGAATTTGTTTTAATATATTTTTTGTATAGGTGTACCACCATAAGAACAATGAAAATAAACAAAACAATCATACATAAATGAAAACTTCGACTCGCACGAGATTATGACAGGTGCATTTGGTAGCTGATTTCTGGAATTTCATATCTACGTGTTTTTGCCTTTGACTTTTGAGGGCGCCGACACGTAGACACAATATATTTCTGGCGGAATAACTATTTTTAAATAGGCGAAGACACGATATTTTCTGCAGAATCATCGTGTCGGCGGGAAGAAATCTTTGTATCGGCGCCCTATGCGTCGTGTCGTCGTTTCTTCGCCTAAAAATGCGAAAGGCGAAGATACGGTAATTGACCAGTTTACTGTGTCTTCGACTTTTGGGACTCAAAAAATTGGCAAATTTGGGGACTCGATAAATTCTCGTGTCTTTGCCTATTTAAATATCGTTATTTCGCCATTAAAATATCTCATTTTAGTATCAGCGCCCAAAAAGCCGTAAACAATGACATAATAAGTAAGCATATTATCGTGACTTCGTATTTTCGCCTTCGAATTTTGAGGGGCGAAGACACGAAATGGTAGAAATCATGATCAGCCACCATAGGTGAAACGGTTTTCAAGTGTACATGATACAAAAAGTTGTATATATATGCGAGGAATATTTTTGTAACCGTGGTATTTTCTTTTAACAATCATAAAGTTTTAAAATTATAAATATGCAATGTGGTTGATTTTACATTTTTAAATTTTACATTTAAAAAAAATGTTCTAATTCTCACACAATTTAAAACAATTTTTGATATCTGAACAACTCATTCTGTAACATATAGTTTTATAATAAACTGTCAACATAACAGTTCTGGGACGACTATCCCAAAATATCATTAAACTTATTAAAAAATATAATATAAGTGTGACATGCATGATTCCTCTATGTCATGAACATTCAGTCTAAAAGTATTTGAGTTATTTTCAGTATTTTACTTGTTTGCTGATGTCGGAGCGGTTTTCGCTGTTCTCTCTCGCTGCTTTTTCATGCTTAGTTCTGGTTTATTTATAAAGTGTTTGATTTTACTTATCATGTATGCTATAAGATCGTGATCCGGACCTGTGCGATTTTGTTGAACCACTTCGTCGATGCTTGCTCCAAGAATGGCGAGGAAAAGGGTAAGGAAAAAATAAACGACAATCAGAATGTATAACATGAAGAAAACTTTCGCCAGTACGGGGTTTGTTTCATTTATTTCTGTGAACCTACTCTTTCCAATCATTGCTATATATAATGTTCCCATACACTGGTATACGTTTCTGTACGATTCAAGCTGCGAACCAAAGAGAAGCAATGCCAATCCGCAAAACCCGACAAAAATCTGGACAAATGTTATGCCATACCAAAACAGATCTTTGCCACATTTTCTGAAGATATCCACGATTGCTTTCAAATGTTTAAGTGTAGACAGTACCTCGAGCATCCTTATTGTGGCTAGAAATGCTAACACACCTAGAGCCAGCACAAAACCTTGATCCCAAAACACAATATGACTAAAGTTCACATAAAGTTTATTATCCTGTTTAAACTTCTTGATCGTTTCAAACGAGAATCGTAGCCGAAAACAAAATAAAATCATGGCTGTCGCTGCAACAAGAAAAATGACAAGATCATATACAGTCCAAAATATTTTGAAGTACTCAGATCGTAGTCGGTAAAGTCGCAGACAAATTCGGATGAAGAAACATGTAATATAAAGCACAAACAATATTTCACATACAAGTGTCCAAGTTCCTGCAGCCCCATGGTGTGGATAAACACGTAATGGGTATGTGTTATACGTTGTAAATGCACCACCTGTTTGGGGAAACTCTATCATAAACATATTGTCAACGAACAAGTTTGTAGACGCATCATAAAGTGTAAATTCTACGATCACAGCTCGAGTTTGGCGATCAATCCATAGGTTTTTATACAGTTCGTTGATAGTGGCGATAGAATAATTGAGATTAACATGAAGTGATGCTATATAACCTCCGCCACCATATGTTGTATAGTATCCTGTCAAAGGTAACCCCCAGATACCTAAAGCTAGAAAAGGAAATATGTTAAAGCTTGTGCACTATATACATGTTAGATCAATCAAAAATTTATAACCCTGTTCTTTTTATCTGAATTTGATAAATTACATTACATTATCTCTATCATTTTTAACAACATTCTGATTTTCTTTTTTAAAGATTTTTTTTATAAAAGATCTAAAGAGAAGTATATTTTTATTGATTGGTGTGATATTGCTGAAGTTGTTTATGATAATGGTTCTTTGAGACTAATAGATGACAGTTGTTTGTCTATTAGTTTCATCACAGGCGCATATTTGACTTTCCATGATATTTTTTAAAAGAGATAGAATTTTTTTGCAGTTGTAACCGAGCATGTAGGATAGACGTTTCTCTACTTCTGACGTTACAGAAAGTTGGACATTATTTAAAAAATGAAAGAATAGATGCGTTATTGATGTTTAACGCTTATTAATTTCAAGCATAGGTTGTTGATGAAGAACAAAATTGGAAAAAGGTTTAGAGTTACAGAAGACATGTTTGATATCATTGTGAACGTAGCCAGCCGTCATATTTTTCTAATGAGTCAAAGGTAAGGAAAAAAAACTGAAAAAACATTAATCAAAGATATGTATTTAACGTATTATGGTTATATGCCAACTGCATTGATGCACTTGTCTGTTGTGAACAAGTTGAAGATGTGTTTATGCAATATACGTTCAAGGACTTTGTTGGAGGCACTAAGTAGAGAGGTTACTGCCAAATAACTACTTATATATTGCGAACCGTTTTACTTATGAATGGCATTATCCTGAGCAATTATGTTTGAACTGTGCGGGAACTTCCCCTGAATGTCAATAGTTGAATATATTGCAGAGAGGAGTAACAGATTCAACAAATAGTTGTTGCAAGACGAAATTGTTGACATGGTGTAAACTTGTAGCTTTACCGGAATTCTGGAGTATAAGGGCGTCTATTATTTCGGTTTCAGTGACTAAAAGGGAGTGCAAATGTGGACACCGTGGATCGAGGTGTTTGGATAAACTTTAGTCGTTTCATTCAGTTTGTGCTTGGAAGACATTTTTAGATACGTTTGCCTTGTATATGTTTGTATATGTTTGTTTTAAATATCTGATTGTTATGTTGAGGTGTGTAAATTCCTAAGGTGTGATGTTTGATTTTATGAATTGTTGGATAACCGTTTGATATGTCTGGGCTCCTAATTGTTGTTGTTGTACTAATTTGTTTTACTGTGATTTATTGGCATTGCGTGCAAGTGTTGTGAATGAGTTGTTGCTTGTTTGAATAATGTCCAATTTTATTTTTATTTTGTTTGTTTAGCTGTATCATATGATTATTTTTGTTTGTTTTTATGTCTTACTTTGGAGCGACTAATCTGCAGTTATTTGTTTAGTCAAAAATTAATGGAAACTGCTAAGGACATTAGCCTTATTCTTACACGATTGGAATTTCCATGCTGAAGATGTCACATTATAGACAGCCTCTGTTAAGCTGCATGGGTAGTTTTTCCATCCAATACAGTAGTTTTCGTCATCTTCATTCCATATTTGATATCCACCAAAACAAGATGTCCGGTCGATGTAAGGTATGTCACAAGTAACTACAGGTAATCATATAATTGTAATAAAATAAAATAAGTAATTATATTGTAATGTAACCTTATAAAATGATCACATGAGAAAGATGATGTCAAAAGTAAACCTTATTTAAAATAAACGTAGATCAAGGCCTTTTCAATTCACAGGAATTACATATAACTAGTCCAAAATATGCAGGATCTTTTCTTTCTCCGTTACTTACAAAGTAGTGTTTCAGTGATAAGGTCATATTTTGCATGACGTTTCACATTGAGAATATTGAAAAAAAATCTTAAATTAAAACATATTTTTCCAAAAGTTTGATCTCTTCAAACTTATCTTAATCTTCCGTATATATGTCAATTTAAAGTAGACATAACAAAATCGTTAATCAATCTCTTTGTATTCTAATTTTTTATCAGAACTGTTTGGAAGTTTTTCTTTTTTTAAACTCCGAATCATCTCAATTTATACCTTTTAAGAATGCAGATGTATACAAAGAATCATGAATTCTAGATACCTTGTTTAGTTCGCAGCTGTCGTAGTCTTGGCGGCCCAAGTCTTAGATGATGATCATATGTGAATTGTCGCTCTGTCCAGTGTAAGACCATACCGTACTCGTCATGTTCACGGAATAAGTAAGGAATCATTGTGTCATTTATCCACTTAAACAAATCATTTGGTGACTTTATCTTAAAAGTAATGAAAATAGAAGACGTATTAAATTTATCGATTTTGCTAAGAAGAATAGAATGGCATCATGTATTTGTGGTTAATTTGTGACTTGAATGTTTACGTGTAATTTCTGACCTAAGTTTCATTTTATATTAGGTTCCCAAAACATTTGATCAAAACATAGTCACACTAAATATTAGATATCTATATCATGGGCATTTTCAAACGTTTAATTCATAGCATTTCACATATATATCTTTACGTAAAAAGTGATTATAATACTTTAACAGATTTTACGTAATTCCTAAATAATAAAATTTAATGTACACTTCGTTTATGTGAAACGGGTGCAATATGGTAAGTGATCAATTCGAAATTCGTTGATTAACATATTAAAACATAATTATATTAACAATTTTGATATCTACTTAAGAGAGGGTTAGTTAAAATTGTGAGGGAAAAAACTCCCAAATTAATTTAAATAAGTAAATAATGCGTCTTCTTTAATTTGATTTAGAGTATGCAAAAGAATTAGTACATAATCTAATTGAAATATACCGAGTTAAACTGTTGGGTATGACGTGGTGTTACAAGTCTATTGCCAAGATGCGTGTGATGTAGAAACGACCTGACATCTCTGTTGGAATAGCAGATTACTGACACAATGATAATAAAAACAAGGTTTAATTTAATGTCCTTCAAACTTCTATGAAAGTTTATGTATTGCCGGTGTTTTTCTTGCGCTTGTTTAAGATTATCTCCCTGAACAGGCGTTGAAACATTTCTAGGTTTTACTGGAAATAAAATCATGTTCTTATTTAGAGCCAAGCCATTTAACAATCATTTTCATTTTCAAAAGTTATTGTTGTTGTAATTGTTGTTGTAGTAAGTTTTGTACTGATACTTGTAAATCTAAATATTGTGATGACATACGAATCATTATATTTTATTTTCTCATTAAAATATTGTATATAATGGTTTTCCAATGACAAAACAATGTCATTTTCAAACAGACAACTTACATTCAAAAGACTTAAACTCTGTCACAATAGATTTCAGCACTGTCAAACTCGATGAAACGGTGTCTGTAGTTAAAATAACAATCTTATGATAATGACACAAATGGACAAGTAAAAACAATCGTAAAAAATAGTAAAGTTTGGTTTATTGGAGATTTCTAATGAAACATTATTGGAAGCAGCTCTGACGGCTGTAAGGACCACATAAATATTTAACACTATGATTTTATGTAATTAAGGTAATGAATTATAAAAAGACAAAATTTTATCAACATTATCATAAACGGTGCAAAGTTAAGATTTTTAACACAGCTTATACTTGAATCTTCTTAAAAATGTCAATACAAGTATATGAACATTTCTTTTTGAATATCCATAAATTAATTTATAATATTGAAACAATTTTTGCCCTGTTTTCAGGTTGAAATATGAAGTATATCAATAAATATTTCTCACTTTCGTCTCCACCGAGACTCTGCCGATATTTGGCGACAGTTTTGGTAGCGCTAGATTCCATTCTTAGAGTTCTTGAACGTAGGATGACAGCAAGAATGAGGGAAATGCATATGACCTTGAACATATAAATATTCTAATGACGTGCCAGTATGACGTAAAATTATGTTTGGCAACACCAATTACTTCGAGTGAGTTTGGTGGGGGGGAATAATCATAGAGATAACTTGGCTCACTTTTGTATTTTATGACATAATAATTATAGAATCGAACAGTTACTTAGGGTCTTAAGTTATTATGAAGCATTTTAATATTCATTTAATTTGAATGTATCTCTGATAATATGGTTACACATTTTCGTTTTTTAGTAACTTAGTCACAGGCGGATATCTAAGTGGAACCACTGACGTTCCATAATCTAGATAGTTTAGTTCAGTTTCCAAATGACCTGGAGGAATTCGAACTTGCAGCATGGAGAAGCAAACGGTTTTGAAGTCAACGACCTAATCTCCATGAAACACATTGTATTTTTAAACTAACCGTAAAGCAATTACATCAATAACATTTTCAAAATTATTACATTTGGTGTATTTGATTACTGATTACATTCAATAAGTAAATTTAATATGATTACAACTGATTTATCGCAACACTAACAAAGCTTTCTTTTTAATAATACTTAACTATCATAATGTGCAATAATTAACAAAATAGTCCTTGTTAACTGGTTTTGAAATACTCAACGTTAGAATTTACGCACGACAAAAGGGTCTATTAGTAAAATTGATTCCAGTAAAGACATGGTCAATGTTGTCAGCCACTCCTCAGATTTCTGTTTGCCCCATTCCATACTGTACAACAGAACAAAAAATGCAGGAGTTATCGTTCCTCCAGCAACAACAAACCACGCTATATATATAAATCTGCAAACAAAAAATAAACATATTTATAGAAAAGACAATATTAATAATAATATAGTTATTTCTTTTAATGATAAATTTATAGCAATGAAATAATAAATGAAATAAACTAAACAATAAACTGAGATGCATGAAGTTATTAAAAATCTAATTCTTTTGAAGTAGCAATGAATGAAATATAGTTATAATAATAAGAAATATATATACTAGTACACAATGTAGTAAATAAACAATGAAATAATTCACATTCTATAAATTAAATGTTGTTATAGTGATGAAGAAACAGGAATCAAAATATGTGGACAAATTAGTTGTTTGTAGCCAAATGTGCCGCTTATAGTTTGTTATTATTATTATTATCATCATCATCATCGTCATTGTTTATCAAATATCAGTGTAATACCACACCCATGTGGTAGTAGTAAACTGTATTCCGACTGTGCTGATTCCATCAGAAACGACGCTAAGTTCAGTAATTGCTCATTCTGTACCTTCTCATTTGTCCTGTATTGATATTTAGCACTATGTTGACAACAATGACTTTGAAGGCAACAGCTGCAGCGTATATTGCCAGTTGTTTCCTGTTTTCTCTTTGTTCTTTTAAAAAGTTCGATGAGGAAACATACCGGTATAGTTGTAAACAAGGCACAGACTATAGATATGTATATCTGAAAATGTACAATACTTAAAAAATAAAATTATTAAACGATTAGCTTTATAGAAATTTTGATTGAAATTTATTTCTCAAACAATAGAATAGTGAAATGAGAACCTTCAAGGTTTCAAAACGTGTAAAAATATATTAAATGTTGCAGGCTTATATTAACATTTCAAGTATGGTATTGATGTGATGATATCAAGCCATTATCTCAGCACACTAGCTCCACCTTCTTATAGGAAATATTACAATTAAAGGTAGAATATGGCATTAGAATAAAGTAACTTTATCACAAGTGTTCAGTAAAAAGCAAATAATGTCATGCATGTTGTTTATCTTTATTGTTTTGTTGTCGATGTTTATTTTTATTTTTTAAAACTTTCATGAACTTTGATATAAGTGCGATTAACAAATGTTACAAACCTGTTGTGATGTAAATCGGAATGGTCCTATTTGAATCAATGCTGGTGTCTGGTAATTAGGCTCCGGGTTGAAATATAATGCGTTTGCTAACACGTTTAGCATTATAAACACGAGCGCACATGACGCACGCTGAACACGTGTAAAAACACTCATTGCTGGTCGATAAACTATTGATATAAACATATGCCCTTCTGAAAGTCTATGTCTCAAATTACCAAAGAATCTAGATTCCAAATCTAATGGTTGGTTTGTTGGTACCGGCGATAGCTTAGCTTCTAGACATGTTTCAATAGACAGCCAGGTCTCGAAAGGAAAAGAATATCTACAAAGACACATTTTATCAATCAAAACTGAAAATAATGTTACAACTTCGTTAACGGAGAAACATAAAGCAAAATATATAGCAAAACGTAGCATTAGTATTGATTGCTTAATGCAAAACTTAGACTAAGAAGAGAACGACTCTGAGTTTGAAACTATGTAAACGTATTATATCATAATATAGCACAAGAAACGATATTTCTAAATCGGTATTCTCATTCCGTGTATTGGAATTTGATCCTATTTATCAATAAAAGTCTAATTTTATAAATGTGAAGAAGCAGATGCTTAACTAACGTGTTTTGTCGTTGCAAATCATACACATCAACTTGATTAAGGTACCATGATGCAAAATTGCCATTTCCACTATTGTCATGCCATATATGAAGACTCTGCAAATCACCAAGATCCTTATACGTCGACATTATAAATGACATTACACTGCCAGTGCTAAACTCCTAGAAGGATTTAAAGGAAAATAGGTATAAGTATTAACTCAACTCAATATGCAAGAATGAGTTGAAACGCAATTGAAAAAAACATGTTTCAGTATCAGCACAAACGCAATTTATTTGCCAGCAAAGTGGGGTGATGACTTTATTTGGTGATATTTTAAAAGTTCATTTTTTCACTGCAAATTTCTTTACAATGAATGAATAATTACGATTTGTATTGGAATTTGTATTGGAATTTTTTACAATGCTGATATCATTGACAAAGACATATTTCTTGATATACACATAAATTAGAAACTGTAGTTTATAGAAAGATAAATTGTCAGACTTACCTCTCTTATACCATCAAATAATTCTCGATTACCGGATATGTCATATTCACCGCTCAAATGAAAAGCAACACGAGACCTTGTACCATCTCCTCTACGCATGCCCGTAAAAACTCTTATTACATAAAAGTTTTGATCAGTGATGTAATTGTCGCGAAGTGGTGTTATAACCCACTGGAACCAAAAATATATAATAAAAAGGCGGTGAACTTTTTGGGGATAATAGAATGTACTGTTATCTTTCATCTTTGCATTTAAAATTGTATTCATTGCTTTTATATTTTGTTTCTTTGTCACTGGATTTTGTTTTTTTTTATTTAAGAATGTTTTAGACTTCTTGTGATAATACATTATATTAAAAAATAATGTTATGTGACATCAGAATTTTACCCTCTGGTGTAAAATATGATGTTAGGCATAATAATATTTCTCATCGTCTTTTGTTTGGAACAAAAGTATTTAAACAGTTTATATGCGGATGTTACTTTTCAAACATCATAACAATGTCAAATTCATGGTAATATAGTTTTATAAAATTACGAAAATTATCTAAACAAAGGATCATTTAATTTACAGACCTTTAATTTATCTTTTCTGTCAAGTCGAGCAAGAAAAATCACTGAAATTATGTAGATGGTGAAGAGTCCAGCAAGGGTACCGAGAACAGCAGCTTGGTTTAATGGGGAGAACTTTAGAAAAACGGTTGAAAAATCAATAGCATTTGGAGCAACAAAGAATGAATTTCCAAAAACCATATCGGCCAATCCTTGACAAAGACAAACAATTTTGACATCTTCCCGCAACCAATCAATAAGCTTGAATAAAAAAGGATATAAAATAAAGCAAATAAGACAAGAATAAGACGATCAATTTCTATCTAATGAATAAAATGTGGTAAGTTTTCATCAATCATCAACAAATCTTTTGGGAATTTAGTGATGAGAATTTAATGTAATGATAAGTTATGAGGAACCTGAATCATCCGAGATTTGTGCTTAAAAGTTTTCTTTGTACTGTTTTGTTGGTTTCGCTGGTTTTTATATTACCCAAATAATTAACCTTATAGGTATTTACAAAGATGACGTGAAACATTGTTTCCATTATCATTTGGATCATTAGCTTTCAAAACAAATAACTGTTGTGCAATTATGATATTTTTCGTACCTGGCACTTCTTTGCATTCCATTGTGATTTTTCCTCTTCCCATGTAAGGCATCCCATTGTTGCTATCGTTATGTTATAATCAAATGTTTTGTCTGAAAAGAAAAGTAATGAATAATTATATTTAACCTCCCACACAAAACGGGTTTAAAAATTCATCATTTGTTATTACTTTTGCAAAGAAGACAAATTTACAGTTTCTTTGAGATAACTGTGACCTAACAGTTATGTTTCACTTGACACAGATATAAATAGCCCTATTATCACACCCGTTAACAGCAGCGAGTAGGACAGCTTGATGCAGGCAGAACTTACTACATAAATGTCAATTTTATATCGGAATAAAACTTTTTTTGATATACGTGTTCTTCAATTTCACAAGTAATAATTTATATATATACCGGAAATCATGGCGAATACAAACAGTCATATGTGTATCTTATAAAAAAATTTCACGGTTATAATGAGAATGTACAATTAGTTCTACAATGAAATCACATGTCAGTACCTTCTTCTGGTTCTGAAATGTTCCTTTGTAAGCTCCCTGTGTCAGTTTTGGATACACCTGTAATTATTAAAATAAATGGCATATGAATGCATAGTTCAATGTTTGCAATATATTTAATGTCTTGTTTCACTCTACTTAACATGCCTTTTGTATTTCATCCATTTTTATGACATTTTTTTACAAATGTTTTACTCTACCATTCATATAGAAACGACCACTTGTCATAGGAAATACTCTATCTCCATTTTTTATGCTAATCAATACTTACAAAAGTTATGCTCAGTGATCTTTTGACATTTGTCACTCAAACAATGATCATCATTCGTTTACATATATTTTCAAACCTACTTACATCAGAAATGCTTACTCATATACGGAGGCTGATTCCAAAAATAATCATTAAGCAAGTGTCTCTTAATATAATGAACATGCTACTCACTAATTCCTTGAAAACTTATTGCCAAATAGGTAACTCCAGTGTGTCCTTTCATACGATGTGAATCAATGCACGCTTGCCAATTCGTGTTTTCAAACACACGGAATTTGAGATCATAATCAATTAGAGAAGGAGGTTCGCTGAATTTTATATAAATAAGATAACTTTTTAGATCCTGATTTCCGAGAGGTTGAACAACGACACAAACACTGTCAGTACTTTTTTGATACAGGAATTTATGGTACATAAATTGAGAGGCGTCTTCCTGGTCCACATGAGGTGTGATATGTATTGGTTTTGGAGTAATGACCTTTTGTTCAAAAGTTATATGTTTAGCTGTAACGCGTTGCTCAGCTGTTTTTACGTCTAATCGTAGCACACTTGAGGTTATAAGACTTGATGTTCCGTCATTATCATACATGTACACATTGTCTTTGAACTCAAATGCCTAGAAATATATACTATGAATTACTATCAATAACTTTTTGGCTATGATTAATTGATATACTATCACGCAAAGTATCAAAGTTGTTTGCTCAATAAAGCATTATTAAAGTAGATAAAACTTGTCGTTTTTGTTTTTAAATACCTGTAATGTACTTCTTTTAATAAAGCTACTCTAAATTCACGTTTGAATTCTCCTTTTTGCTAAGAAAAATGTAAAACATTTTATGTGATGCTGGAATTTCTTATTCTTAAAAGTCAAAAAACTTATTCAAAACTTGTAAAATTTTACCGATACTGATACTTGTGTTTGGTCACAACTCTTATTATCATGCAAATCAATACCATCTAGATTGAAGGCGGATGTTTTGGTTTTTGTCATTTCGTTCTTAAGTTTACATGCATTTGTGTTTTTCAATAACTGCTTATCTGTGCCGGAAGCATGGTTATCACAATCTTGGCATTGTTTTATTCTATCTTGAATATCTTTTGCCAAACTGGCTGCTGAATGTGCAGCGGCTTTTGCCTGTAGTACAAAATCATTGTAAAATAACAGAACAATTGAAGATCGCACAGAAGGTAGAAAAAAAGAATAAAGATCAACAGAATGAACATGTATATTTAACCTAAATGATCACTTATGTTACAAATATTTTGTATTTATACCGAAACTTAATAAATCTAATAATATTTCGTTACAATTGTGTACAAATTCAACAAAACAAAAATAAATATTCAATGGAAAACGATAACATCACGATCAAATAATTAGTATATATCTTTCTGTTTCATTTTGACTCATTCAAATCTGGCAATAACAATAGAGGTTTTGTATCTATTTTAAATCGTTTATAAGATGCAGTGGTATCAGACGCTGTTGTTGTTGTCGTTGTTGTTGTTGTTGTTGTCTTCGTCGTCGTCGTTGTTGATGCTGCTGCTGCTGTCGTTCTTGTAATTAAGGCAAACTGAATTAAAGAGCGTATCCAGAAGAAATCAATGTTTGAAAGTGAAAAAGACATTTCAAACATAAAATATACCGACAACATTTTGTTTTAATTTGTTCAGCAATACTTATATGGAATATTACATTTTCTTTCGCTTCATCTATGAACATATAAAGTTGTCGTTGCAATTTCAAGTAAAGTAGTGCTCTTTCTTGCGGGGATAAGGTTGCTGTATAGATATTCAAGTCGTGTCCAACAATAGATAGCATGTCGTCAATCTGTGATGAAAATAAAAACATGTACGCAATTGTTAACTACGAGCAAGTTGGTATTTGACCGAGGCCATAGATGATTGGGGGCCATAGAAGCCGTTGCTGATACCGAGGTCATATTGACCAGGAGATAGCTGGCTGGAGGCACATGGACCGATATGATAACTGATCAATTTCATTCGCTATAGAGCCAATTACTGTTTTAATTTACGGAAGTTTATCATGTATCAAAATCTTATAATGTGAACGAAATGAGGAACACAATAGTGGAAAATTAACGCATATTCTAACGTGAATTTACACTTGATAGAGTTGACAACATTTCAAAATGGCCATCAAAAGCTTTTGGGGGGTGGTGGTGATGGAGGCCAATGACATCAAGTTCACAATATCAATTATGTACATTCTGACATATGAAACTGATATTTATACATTTCCATATTATCATATCTGATGCATTGCACTGTGTATATCTTCAGTTGACCGGTATTGGTCAAGGGAACTGTATACGCTAGCACCAGATACGGTCATCGACATTCTAAAAGTCTCTGAAACAATATATTTAAATGTTTCTGGCCCAATGTTTTTCAATGTCTCTGAAATAATAATTTTGAATATCTCTGGCAGAAGTGTTTTAAAACTATTTGAAACAATCATTGATATGTCTCTGGGTGAATATATGCGTAGCTGAATCATTGGTATGCTATATATTGTAAAAATAGGTATGACTAAAACTGTTGTGCAAAATTTCAATGCATTTTATTTTTCTATACTTGCGCATTTAATCCATAAAAACACAACTGCACAGAATATTGCTATTTAAATGATTGACAGTAAATAAATGAATGTTTAAAATGTATTGCATCGTAGAGAATCATCAGCCATTACGTTAATCTGTTTATAATCAAGCTCTATGGAAATCTATTTCCCAACTATATAAGAAGAGTGAGGGTTCGGTTTGTAAATAGAAAATTAATATGTTCATTAAAGGATTGTTTCAACGTTTTGTTAACTGTTAGAATAAACTGCGGAATGTTCTTCGTCACTTATCTGATCAGGATTTATAGTGTTAGTATTGCAAATTTTGTGTTTTGATATCAAAATCCATTCAATTTTGAGTTGAATATTTCAAATGCGCGGCTAATTTTGTCATGCAAATTTACCAGACTAAATTAAAAAAGTAGTTTGATAACTCTATTGATTTACTAAGTAAATATCGAATCAAAGGCTCTTTAAAAACGTACCCTGTAACATGACAAAAACCTTTTGTAAATGAATGTAAAATGAATAAATATAAAAGAAGCACAAGTTTACCATCAGTGACTTCTTGAAAATTTTCCGCACTGTCAAGAAATAAATTAATCGATCCAGTGATTTCTACAAGATGAGCTAAACGGCCCTGAAATTAAACCATGTTAAATGTATGTTTTATGTTAAAAACAAGAATATAGTACAAATATACATGTATATAAAATAATAGCAACTTTGAACCAAATACCAAAATTATATAACTCTCGATGACAGTTATCATTTCATTGAAATCGTCTTCATAAAGTTTGTATTTATTCGGCCGGAGGGTTTGTACATGTTTAACATAAAATTACATGAACATTTTCCAAGCTAAAATTCGACTTGTTTTGAAACCGAAAACATCGAACCGTTGTGGCTTCATCTAGGAATTCCGCCCTCGCTGCAAGATTTGAAAATGCGTTTGTTGCAACAGAAAACATCATTCTGTCGGTAATGACCTCTGGGTGTTCTGTTTCTTTCGTAGAAATTTGTGTTACAATGTCTGTCATGTTTTTAAGGAACTGAAAATTGAATTATGATATTGTTGACACCTGGCATTTTCAACATAGAGGTGAACATTTGCATGTTCCTGTATTTCATACAAAGGATTGTTCTCTCTAACCCGGAAAAATATGTTAAATTAACCTAATTGATACATACCTAAATTAAGAATAGATAAATGGTAAAGATGGTAGATTATCATACAATCATATCAATTAACATTTTCTTTGAAATGTTGTTAATGTAAACAAACGCTATTTATGTACTGAATACATTACCTAAAACCCCTAAACATAACCATTGATCTACAAATTTTTTAATATCTCCTAATTTACTATTCATGTTTACACTACAATGTTACTCCCTGTATGATTATAATAACCTATTTGTATTTTCATTAAATTTTCATTTTTTACATCCGCCTATATGACTGAAATACTGTTAAGAAAAGGCGTAAAATGAAACAAACAAACAAACATTTTTTACATTTTAAGCTGGAGACCTATGTTAAATGAGTATATGAATAATGAAATAGGTAAAACATAATTTAAAAATTGATAAGACATATTTACAATTAATACTGGATATTAAGGACATGCTATTACTTAAATTCAAAATAAAAGTTTGTCATCAAAATCGTTCGAACACGTTGCCATTCGCACCAATAGTTTAAATCATAAAAGACATCTCTTTTTAAATTGATCGTATAAATACAATATAATCAAGAATAAAAGCTATACAAACAGCAGGGGCGTAATTATCTTCCTTAGTTTGCTTACAACACATACAATCTGGTCGTCTGCAAAATGCAATAGTCAATATATACGTATATGTCATGGATACTTTTTTAAAATATTTTCTAGCATATTGCATTGTTATTATTTGCCGAGTTCATTTTTGGCGCCTATAACACTCAAAACATTTCCTATGAAGTACAAGACAGAAACAACCACTGGAAACAGAAATACGTTTACCTCTTGCAATGTTAATGTTGTTGGATTCAGTGTTTTGTTCAAGGCCTCCTTCAGCGTGTCTTGCAAATTCGTTATATTACTATTTCCGTATTTTGACAGGTCAAGAATTACGCCATTCCCTTCCGCGTTTAAAACGCTTTGAACAACAGGCTCTTTTTCCTTTAACTGAAAATTAAAGAAAGATAGTGCCATTTTTTGTTTGTTTGTTTGTTTGTTTCATTTTACACCTTTTCCCAACAGTATTTCAGTCATATAGGCGGGTAGTTTCCTAACCATCGTTCCTGGAGAGTTACACCAGTACTAGACTACCTTCCTCCGTGCTAAACTACCAAAGCATCTCCTGGGGATCGAACCCACGCCAGAGAGGTAATTGGATAAGAAGTCATCGGCTCTAACCCCTCGACCACGGAGGTTCCATACTAATAATATGAAACATAAGTCTATTTGTCTTTAAAATTTATTTGTTTTTCTTATTTAAAACAAATATTGCAATCCACGTAATGCCTCAGAAACAAATTAAAAAGGGGCAAACACAAATGATAATTTCAATTTGTTAAAAAAATGATTTAAGAGAGTATTACATAGTTGTTACCTGAAGAAAGTAATGGTGAATGAGAAATAATTTGTCATGAAAGTAGCAAAATTTGAACAAAGTTGTATTTTGACTTCCATACAAAATATTATTTGCCTTAACCTGTACTAACTGCCAAAAAGCAACAGATGAAAAAGGAAATGTTTGGTAATTGGCCAATGAGAAATCTTTTGGATACTATAATAGTTCACCAAAATTAAGTCTTTTGAGAAATAAAATAAAAGCATTTCTGAGGTATATATGCCATTAATTTAATGACCAAATTCATTCAAGAATTAATATTTGGTATGTGGATGAAAACGAAACTTTCACATGGACACTGGTTGCTATGCTTTAAATAATTTGAACTATCCAGTGTGCTTTTATGTGCCTTCACTGGTATGAAATAAAATTTGAGACAACCTTGATTATGATTGGAATTGATATAGGAATCTAAACGCCCTAACGATATTCTATTTTCGCTATGACTTACCTTTATGAAGTATACATTACTACACACGGCAGAAATGTAATACATTGTGAGAGCAGGTCTATTTATGGCGGATATCAGAAGGTCCAACACTACAGAATATTTCCCATGGATATAGTCACGAACAACCTGAGCTCCTGATTCCGTTGTATCTATATCTTTGATATTAAAAACGGGCCTTGACTGAAATAATGGTCAGAACTTAAAATAAGAGACGAAGAGTTAAGCACATATTTATACTAATGTAAAGTTTAAAATTGTCATAAACTCCGTCAATTAAATCAATATGTTTATTGTTAATATGTATTTATGTACATAAGCCATTTTCTCTGAATATGAAGGAACAAATATGAACAATCTTAGTTAAGACAACAAACAGATAATTTCGATCTTATTGACTTACCACAATGTTTAGAATGAACACTTCATTGAAGTTGTTGTAAATATCTGCTATACGGATGCTGATTGATGTTTCGTAATTTCTTTCCGGGTTTCCTAGTTTTAGTATAACGTATGCCTCCCGTTCACCTATGAATTATATTTCAAACAAAGGTGTTCTGAATAATGTATTATGCAAATCTATCCACTTGTTTAATATTTGTCTCAGTGACACTTTTATTCTTTTAAGTATATAAGGCTTTTACAAAGCTATGTGATGTATACTAGACAAATTGCTGATGATGCGATTTTTTCCGACCGCAACTCAAATCTTTTAACTAAACGATGAATAATGAAAATATCCTTACGTTAAAATATTGGCCGACCAAGTAGTTCTTTTATAATTATATTCAATCTAACGGGTAAATTACGAGGGGTATATTTTAATTAGTGGCAACGGCAGCGCATTTTGTAATTTGGGTATATTGCTTATTAACTGGTAGAGGGCGCTTCCGACGGCACTGAGAGTTTCGAACCGGTAACCGCAAAGGCAAGATTTGATGTATGGATTGAATCAAAAGTCACAAGGAAAGAGGTCAGGACTATAAGCGGGATGTAGCAAAACGTCAATTCTCTGCTCCTCTAAATAAGCTTGAACCAAAGCTGACCGGTGGCAGGTGCATAAGCATGGGGTAATTTTATCTTGCGCACCCTGGACCTTGGGTATTTTGTTGTAAAGTAGTGATTAACTTCGGCAGTGAGTACATGACCACTATAAAATGTTCAAGTGACACTACCCCTCTGGGGCACAGCGTCACGGGCCACTATTCCATCACTGTCAAAATTCGATAACTCTTTTAAAGCTTCTGCACGTCGAGCAACAACTGAGCGATCGCTACTTTTACCTACCCACATTTTATTATGTTTATTGTTAGGCTCAAAAAGAATAACGCCACGTTTCATCCCCTGAGACAATTTCTCACAATCGTCGAGGGTCTAGGATCTTTGAACCTCGTCAATAAGACCGAGGCTTTTTCAGCCGGGTCCTTGCGGGTTCCAAAGGGCGCATATTTTCCCTAACTCTAATTTTTCTATCAAGATGGAAAACACATATGGCGAACTAAGGCCCGATATGTCACTTACCGTCTCCACGGTATACCTTGCATCTTCATCAACTATGTTTTTGACAGTCCTGATGTTTTTCTCAGAGGTAGCAAAAATTAGCCGCCGAAGGCGGAAATCATCCTTAAAATTAATATTGAAACTTGCCGGCAATAGTACGATATGGAAGGACATTTTCTCCATAATCTAAATCTAGATCCGTTATTATTTCTGACGCGCATTTACCTTATAACCTGCGAAGGTCTTTGCTCCTCTCTAAAATGATAATTCAACTCCATGTTTATAACCAGTATACAAAAACACATGTATCTAAATGACCTGCTAAAATTTTAATGCACGTGTAAATCGTGCAAAAATAGACTGTTGGTTAGAACAATCATTAATCTTTCCAACATGTACTTTCACGTGCATATCATGGTACCACTGATTAAAATTTGCCCCTCTATGAAAAACACAATAACAAAACGCATTCAAATGATAATGGTCTAACTTTTCTTATTATTAACTCATCAGTTTTGAAAGAACATTGACGGGATAAATCGCTCATAATCGTCTTGTAGTTCAATACTCGGTCCGGGCTTGAGTAAAGTAAAGAAAATAAAGTTTCAGCTATGTGAATTGGTCCTTGACCTACATTTATCATCTACAGGGCATGTGTGAAGATTCAGAAAATACTTGCTATAGTTGTAGGGACGGAAATAGTATTGACTCAAAGAACTGGTTCACATACAGATTTAGCGCGATTCAGAGACTGTTAATTTTGTTACGATTTTAACAGCCATTCTGGGATTTTTCATTTTACAGTATCCTATTTGTTCTGTTATTTTTTTCTATTTTCTTGTATATGATTTGTAAACAAAATTCTAAGTAGTTAGTATCATATGTTGAATTTTGTATGGTCCTGACTTGAATAAAATATGTCCACAAATAACTAATTTATACCGAAAAGTGTGCCAGGTTATAAGTTCCTCTGGGTGTATATTAAACTATTTATAAAAAAACGTGACGTGATACATTAGGATGTCTAACCAAGTTTTGCGTCTAGCTTTCTAAACGAATTGGTAGTATAATGCAGGATAGAATATAAGGGTAATTTACCTCAATATCTATATTTTATAGCAACACATCAGTATTTTCTTTTGGCGTGAATTGACCTTACGAAATGACATTACTTCAATTCACGATCAGGGCTGAGAGACTGGTCCTTTGAGGTATAGATTATGAAAATTATTCCGTTTTTGCACACAATCATAACGTTATAACAGTGATTACCCCGCTGTGTTATGCGTTCCTTTTCATTATAAGCACCATCTGTTACTTGTAGGACTGTATAAGTAAGTGAAGGGGTTTTATTTATGATGTTATTTGTTGTCAACCTTCTACTCCGGGTGCTCCATGACTTACATCGTAATTGTACCAAGTCGAATGCAGACTCCACTATGTAGAAAAAAACAACACTTTTTTAAGAGTATTTTTAGTAACTTGACTTTATTTTCTATTATCAGCTTTTTGTGTTAACCCTTTGATGATATAAATATATAATTTCCAAACTTTTCAACGGATGTAAACAATTTATAACAGTTCTGAAACAATAAACTAAAAGTAGCATTGCCATAGCCCCATAAGGCACATTGTCTCACCTGTAGCTATACTGCACACTGCACATTTCCTTACTAATGTTTATTCAACTATGAAGTTTCGTGATGATATCTCCTATAGTCTTAAAGCTATTTTACAGACTTATTTAAAAAAACAGGCAAAAGAAAGTTACGTTGTTAGGTATGGTTCCTTTCATGAATAACAATTATGACGTTTGATAATGAAAATACCTCCTTTGAATTTGAGTATTTCTCCTGAGTAATAATAGGTCGGCATTAAACGCTATAAGGTAAGATTATTCCAGAATGTATGTTTGTTGGGTCGGAGGGGATATGATGATTAGCGTCAATTTATTCAATTGTGAAATCCTTAGAACTACACTTCAATGAATGAGCATTATATCATGTTGTTTCATCAGCGAAAATCAACAGGAACTAAAACTTACCATTAGATTTATCAATTACGCACGTGCCTCCATGCGGAACATAATCAAAGGTTCTTTTAACAGCAACAGTATTGCTCAACCTCCGATCAGCTGAAGTGACCTTGACCTCGAAAATGTAAGTATTACCCTCTAATATTTTATCTTTGTGTATTGTCATTGACTGTTCGCCTACAACATAGAGAGAAAAATGTCATACAATGCCAAATACAATGTAATCTAAAGCATGCTATAACACAGTGCTACCATGTCTACAGCGATACCTCTGAAATTTAATCGAACTGAGTCTGCAACATGTTCAGTTCTTAGTATTTTGCTATGTTAACCATGTAGAACTCCTGCTCAATTCAATCTGCTAACACCAATTGGCAGAAATAATATCGTGAATGTTTTACCTTTAATTATTATGTGCGTATAAGCAATTTCATTATTCGCAAGAATCTCGGAGAAGAGGCTTTTAAGTGTTTACCTGTTTTATCAATCACTCCCTCAAGCCAGGCAAAAGTGTCATTTATCCAGGTATAAACATTCCATTGATACTTGAAAAATGTCCAATTAGCGGTCATATTGACCTGTGTATCGAGTGTCAGCATGTCAAAATTGATGAAGCCACCGTGCGTTGCATTGCAGTTGTATACGCAGCTAAAGAAAAAAACAAAAGTAAAAAGGTAAACATTGCAATTGTAGGTAATGAAGACAACATTACAATCGAAGTTATAGAATGTACTTCTAACCCCGCGCTCGAACGTACACAACTCATTATTCTTCAAAAATATTACAAAATCACATGAATACACTTGCGAAAAGGAACTACATCAATAGAGGCCGATTTAAACTCTACCAAACTTCAAAAAAGTAATAGGTCGCAAAACATATATGATAGTATTTTGAACATCATCAGTTCCACCCAGTTATCTTGAAAAACCGCAAGAATGTGAATAGAACACGTGCATTTTGCAAAAGTATCGCAGAATTATGCAAATGAATAATGAATGCCATGACGGACATGTGTGAATAGGTACTATCATGGTTAGCGGACGGTTTACACATAGGGCTGTTGGAACTTTCTTTTTAATGCTCATATTTCCTGCAAAGTCTTTGCTTCTCAAGATCGTTTGTGAGAATGAAGACCTGGGTATAGCATTGAATACGACTACTTTTCGTCGATAAAGATAATTTTCAAAACTTTTCCTTATCGGTTTACTAGAAATATGACATGTGCCGAAGAGAATAAGTATGTAATATTATACTGAATTGAAGAATCAAAATGTTATTCAGGCATTTTTTATCAGGTACGTAACCAGATTAATCTCAATTCATTTAGGCAATTTAATTTATTTCTAATAGTGAGAACAATGACAATATCGCTGATTTTTAAGATGACTCTTCATGTGCAATCTTATAATGGTAAGTTCCAGCTAGAAAAGTTAGGTAAGCCTCGTAAATCTTATCAAGCATTAGTTTATATGAAGTATCTCCTGAAAGAGTATTTTGATTAAAACATTTGCCCGACATTTGAATCAATAACAAAGGTTCTTGGAGCAGTACCATATCTTAATTATGTTTTGTAATAATTATCTTACCTTATTGATGCAGGTAGTATATTTTCAACAAACTTTAAGACTTGAAAGGCTGTTGAAATTCGGCTTCCTTTTGACATCGTAAATACAGCAACACCATAGGAATTGATTGGAAAATATTGTGTAAATATCTCCAGAACGTTCACGTTTCCGATTTGAATTTCGTATCTTTTACCTACACTCGATCTTTGGTTGTTTATAAGACTATAAACTGCATCATCAGATGTTTCTGATGAAATAAGTTCAAAAGTCCAACTTGTTACTAACTTTGACTCATCAGCATAATTTAAGACACCAACCGTATCACATGAATCGGAAGCATTCACATAAACAATTTCCCCGTGCGACACGTATAAAAAGTCACCGCCTGGTATAAATGTGTATATTTCTGGCAAGGTAACCTCCATCACAATAAAATCATTGAACCACGATCCATCTAAAACTACTTCTAGAATGACAACATAAATCCCTGGTCTTAGTGTGCCACTAGGTAGTACTAAGTTTCTCGATTTTGGTTGAATGAAGTCCGTAAATGGCATAAGTGTATTTCCAGAGACTTGAACAAACCGCCAATGATACTCGGCACCTACACATGTTCTGTTGATATCATCATAGCTATTGATCTGAAATGACGAAAAAACATCAGATTAATAATCATTGAAAAAGAATAAGCTGGGAATTAAATATGTCAAATGACTAAATTAAGAACAATCTGGAGCTTCGGTTACTTCTGCTTGACCTTTGCGTGAGACGTTTTACTGAAAACATTAAATTATTGATATAATTAAATATCTGAAAGAAGATTATGTAACCTCACACATAAATGGAAACTAGTTCCACATAAAAATGTCATTGATAGTCAAAAAGGCATATAAAAGGAAGAAAAGTTATATACTTCAACTGTTTTGTCAGCTAAAACACGTTTTGGTTTTGTAAAATCGTTGTACAAGTCATCCAAGAAATTGTCTGAATCCATGCAGCATTTCTTTTCTGGACAACGAGTGATTGTTCCGTACCCGTCTTTACATTCGGTCTGAATTTCATATACCCCATACTTAAAATAATATAAAAGTTGATGTCATTGTAATATAAACAATTCACTTACATACATGTTAATAATTAATATTTGTTAAAATTATTTCAGAACAGAAAATCAACTTTTTCAGGGAGTTTTGAATAAATATAAACATGTTTGTATGCGTTGAATAAAAGAAATGGTTTGTTTTTGTATACTAAGCTAGATACACGCAATTGTTAATTTTATAAAAAAATAAAATAAAAGTTAGACACTTATTGGCCTATATGTGACCTACGCTTACAATGTTATAATACAAAATTATCTTAAAACATGACTGAAAAAAATAGATGAACAGATGTATCAATACTCAAATTGTGATTCATAATCTGTCCTTAATTGTCAAATTTCCTAACTGAAAGTCGTACTAAAATACCGTTGTAATGTAAGGAAGTCAAAAAGTTATTTTAGCAGAAACAGAGCATGGTAAAGCTTTATACTCCTGTCACTAACATGTAGCACTCGTTGAGTAAAAAGTAACTTACATTTAAATACGTGTGGTTCAGTTGTTCAACTTCATACGAAACGTTCAAGTTGGTTTTGCTTCCATCACCCCAAAGTATTGAGCAGGATAAAGTTTGTGAATTACAGTTAGTTACTAGCATGTCTACGGTCACAGATACACTTTGGGGTGTGTCCAAACTTTTTATATCAACTGCATGTACATACTTTGTGCAAGCATATCCTTAAACAATAAGAAAACTACTTGCAAATGATATGTAAACTGTAAACAAGAAAGTTATACCAACAAAAGCGAGTGGTGTGATCAGCTAATTTTACGTAATATGTAAATTTTTTCAAAATTATTTGACAGGTTTCAATACAGTGCATAGACAATTATTATGATATAAATATAATCTTGGACAAACATTAAAAATAATTAAAATGTTTGCCACATTGTGCAATGGAAATTGAGGTTCGAAAGGTACTTTACATAAAATGGTGTCGTAACATTAGAACTTCACTATTTATTAAAATCAAGTTTTATGTATCAAGGTAGTGTAAATTAGCAAGCATTTACACAATAAATTTGGTCAATAGCGTTTTGTATATGTATGATAAGATATTAAACAACTACTGTGTCATACGTCTTTGTTTTGGGCTTTTTTAAGCCGATTCACTACAGTTAATGTGTAATGATTCATTTGAAATACTGCAATCTTATTGCGCCGCTCTTTACCAATTTAGTTTTGTAAATACATTCTTATGAACACTAACCTAAAATGGATATGTTCTTAATAAATGTGAATAATAATTTAAATTTTACTTACTTGAGTTGATTATAGAAAAAGTTACTATATCAAATTCACTTGTCCCAAGAATTACAAGACTTTCAGCATTATTGACATCTACAATTTCAACATTATTTATTGAATCTTAAACCAAAGCATAGAAAAGTTTCGATCTAAAACGAAAAATGATATCTTTTGAAATATTTGTTATCAAGTTATGCTGGTATGTTAATAGCTCTTTCCAAGCAGAAGAGAGTATGAATCGTTTAAAAATATCATGAACACTGTTTATTGTATATACATTATTGATACCGACAAGTAAAGACGTACAATCAAAATTCTTAGTGTATGGCGTAGTGTGAAAATCAGTTTTAGCGAACTGTGTAACAATTTCATTAGCATTTAATTTTAAGGAGTATATTTTTTTAAACTTAGATGAATTATGCTTTATATAAAGTTTTGTTTCAAATATGTTAATTAAATGAATATATTTACCTATATGTGGTTGATATAGAAGTTAGCATGTCTGAAACGAGTCCCATTCCGAGGAATGGGACGGAGGCTAACCTTAAATGTTTCCTCTGTGAAATTCCACAGATGATATGGTTTTATTTTTGTTGTTTTTATTGTTTTCTAGGGGCGGTTAAATATAAAGAAGTGTTTTAAGCAGGGGGGCAGTAATCCTGACATAAAATGTAAGATCAAACCTTTCTGAACTTTTTTTCTTTCAGCTTTACCATATTTTTGAAATGTCTGACCATTTTTAGTTTTGATAGTGATATGATTTAAACATTTTTTTATGTAAATATTATTGAATGGAAATCTCGTAATAAAATAATCTCGCTACAATCTGCAACGTTGTTGTTTGTTTTTTACCAGTTGTTATTTCATTTAATATCTTGATAAGGAATCTATGCATTACGTATTTTCGCTCCGCAAGTCTCCAGGCGAAAATACAATAACATGATAAAAATCAGCCAGTGTAGCAACAAATAGCTTACTTGTCAAGTACATGCATCAATAAAACACGAATTAGTTATTCTCGTGATGACAGTTACTTTACTATTATAATAACAAATTATATCTAGCGAAGTAATAATTAAATATTCATTTAATTCAAGTTCGTTGAAACATATTGCATCGTAAATGAAAATAATTTTATAGATATTGCTACTAATGTGTTTCTATATTGATTAGAGGATCTGGTATTTATTACATATTTATAAATGAAATAGTGAGAATGATTAATGGAATAAAATGCGTACTTTCATTTTCATCACAGTAAAAAATATTTAATTTTTTACTTCAGTGAAACATATTTTCATCATCAGAAATACTTCAGAAACATGCCCCACATCTTTAAAAAAAAACACATTTTTTATTAAATATCGAGTATCGTATGTTTATAATCATTACGAATGATATTTTCACTTATATGATTTGATAACAGAATCGAGAAAAAATGGAATCCTTAAAGAATGCCCAAACCGACATTATTGAAAATGTTGCAGACTCGATTTAATATTGCCTATTTATGAACGGTAGTGGTAAAACATTGTCACATGTATATCATTTGTTTATCCTATTTACCTGTCTCAGTCAAATCAAACCTTTCATCAGTAGATCTGTGTTCCCTTTCATGTTTACTTGAACCTTAAACGAAAGGAATCGGAACAGGGATTTAAAAAATCATTTATACTTCGGAAGATCCTTGTAGATATTTTTAAAATATTTACAAAAGATGCAGCCATGAAAAAAGCAAAATAAAAAGCTGATATAAAACTAATACCTAAAAGATTGAAATAAAGTTAGACGAAGATAACATAATGACAGATCTAAACTGAAACACATAGTATTTTAGGAATGACTCAAGAAATGGCAGCCATAATACGTGCTATGTGAAAAAGTATTTTCAGGGGATTGTTTAATTTCATTGATTTTGGTTATGCTCAAATCATCTACAAATGTACAGTAAGACCTAGCATTGCCAGCGGTAGACGTTTTGAGAAAAATGAATTACAAGAAATGAAATACTTTTCTTTTTAAGAGACTATTTACCTTCTATAGCAAGAACTTTGAAGGGTCTTTCTCCTGTAAATAAAGGAAATAGGTCAAGTATATTATTGTTTAAATATAAAAAATAAACAATTATAAAAGCAATTAGTTATTTGAAAATAATCAAGCAAAATGTAATTGAACTTTCTTCAAAGACATGATGAACTGCTTTGTTTTTACTTGTGGAATTTTAAAATTACAAATACATCGTAAATTTGTATAATGAATAAAAAAAATCTAAACGAAGCAGTTACACAACTTATCGCGGGTCATGTATTTTATCATTACAATTATTAAGATAGTAGGACACATTATTTAAGTTTATAAATGACTCATTAATTGTTCATTTTATTATCAAGAATTCAAGACAGAAATTAACTTTGCTAATAAATGACTTTTAAAACGCATTACCTAAACTACAGTTCTTGCCAGTCCATCCTGGCTTGCAAACACAAGTATAATCGTTTATTTTATCAATACACTGAACAGAATTCATGCACTGTCCAATACAGTCGTTTATATCTGAATAAATAAAACATGTAAACATTGTATAGGCAATAAACAGTAAAATAAAATTTTGTTAGAGGTTTCCAATGTGCAGTGTTAGAGAGACGATGTTTGAGGACTTGGACATTAACATTTACATAAACACTACCTTCCATAATTAATCTAGTACATAAATCTGAACTGATAAATGCGCTGTTAACTGTCTTGAAAGGGTTGATGCACGAAAGATCTTTTGAAATAAGGTTCAATCAAACCGAAACGATTATTTGTTTGCTTTGGGTGTGCATAGTACTTCATATAACCAAAACCTTTGAAAGTCGGATGTAATCATATAAAGCGTCTGTGTTAGTGAACATTGTCTGTATGGTGAGCAACCAAAAATAATAATGGCGTCCCTAGCGAGCGTAAACGGTAGAATTCTAAACAATACATTTTTAAGAAAAACATGTAATATTTCTGCCTTGTCAAATAATGCATACGATACTACAGCACATTAAGAATGAAATGTATGGTTGCACTCTCAAAGAATTCATGGGACTGTAACAGACCTTTGAATTCGTTTGTTATAGTCTTGGATGGGCGATTTGTTTCACTGTGATAATTTGGTTTACAAAGGTTTGTCACAGGCCAGCATTAAACTGCCCAGCTATTGAAAATGATTTATGCGGAGAACATTTACTTGTATACAAACGGATACGAGCAAAAATCAAATCCGATTACAATTGAAAACCTGCCATAGTGTGACTGAAACATTGCATAAACATGGGGTTTAACTTTACAAAGTAAGAAAATTTAAAAAAAATTACTTTTATGACAATAGTAACCATTCCAGCCGTCTTTGCATGAACACTTAAAAGACTGGGGACGATTGGTACATTCTCCACCATGTTTACACGGGCTACTGGCACAGTAATCTTTTTCTGCAAAAAAGAATTGAAGCCATAAAATACCCAGATTTTTGAAACCTGGGAATTTTATTGTGTATCACGAAGATTCAATCAGTATATATACTAATGTAACGGTCGTAGTATTCTTCCGGAAATTATTTGTGTTTTCGTTGAATTCGACTGGACATTAATGAAATAAACAAGTTTTACTTTTTTCATCTTTGGTAGTGGGTAGACAGCAGGACGAATTTTGTCTAATTTTTAAAGGGGTATCAAAACGTTTTAAGACTTCAGTCATACGACCATATCATAATGGAATATCGAGAAGAATATTGCATCACCGGCTTCATCTATCTTTATGAGACTAGTACGAGGGGTATTCCAAAATTAATGTTACTTGGGTTCTTTCTCGTGGAATTCGTGCAATGTCCATCAAAATAATAAGAACAATAATGTAAAGAAATGACTATGTAAAAGGCATAAACATTGAACAATTATTCTTATAAAATAGACATACTTGTTTAAAATCGTTCCTACCTCGTTAGAACGGTTGTTAAAATATACTCTATATTTTCTCTCTTACAGCACTGAGCGTGATGTTTGAGGACTTAATCTTTGGTCTTCATTTCGTTCATTAAAATGTTTTTTTTTAGAATAAAGCTAAAATCTATGCATTGTAAATGGAAAATCATAGAGGATATTTGTTTGTTTGTGTGTAAGATGAAATTTTATTTCTTCGATTGAGCTTTAAAAACAGTATTCTCACGAGTAGCGTCGCCACGAGTGAGAATACTGTTTTTAAAGTTCACGAGTACAATATGGGGAAAATCTAAAAAAGTAGTTTCGTCATTGAAAAGTGTGAAATTATATTTTGATAATTTTCACGGAAAAATCAGTAATCCACTGAGAAGCATAAAATAAATACCTATATTCCATACTTTGGTTATAAAAGTTTGGTTAAAATGAGGTAAATTTATAGTTTCAGTCTGGCACTGAGTGTCACATTCAGTTGTTTCCTTGCACAGGGTTGAACATTCAGGATATTTGGCAGGATACCAGATCCCGACACCGTCTTGAGTGTAGCCAGAAACCATACCACCAAAATGGCAAGGCGCTTGCATTACCATGTGTTCATACCATTGTAAGGTACCAGTAACTGTTGTCCGTAAGTCCGTATTCTGTGTGTCATATGATTGCACCTTCAATATAAATTAAAGATGTAGTTAAGTCTATCTTTCCCTTGGAAGTATTTGGCATACTTGTCGTGGTACTCTATCTTTTAGCGCATATCGCTTTCAACAGACTAAGCTGCAAACCAAAACTTGTCAAAATTGATGCTTACAAATTAGTGTCATATACGACATGTTACAATTTGAACCAGAATTGTTCGAGCTTTTGTAAATCCATTTACCAATAGAAATAAATTTATCAATTAACTATGAAATATTGAATATTTTATTTCTCTTTTTTGTTCCGTCTGGCATAAACATAATAAAATATTATCTTTTAAAAGTAAAGTATGGCCGAATCAGTAACAAAAAAGTAGGATAAAATGGACATAAAATGTTCAGAAGAAGAACTGACATGACATGAATTTAAAATGATCAACAACATAATATATGATACTTGCAAATTGTTAATAGGACAAAGATTGATATAGAGAAGACATATACATTATACAGTTTAAAACAGCTTCATTGCCCTAAGGGCTCAATACAAGTGAAAGTGACCTGTTAATACACATGCATGCTTATTTAAGTAATTTATCTTCAACTTATCAATTTTTATTTCAAATGGTTTAAATTACTTACGAACGTTCTAACTAAGACACTGTCCAAGTCACTAGTTATAAATGGAACGTGATGATCTGGTTGCAATGCTCGGCTTTTTGTTTCGTCAGATTGTACCAAGATATCAACCAAATTAACTGAATTGCCATGATCATTGATGATATCAGAAATCAGCATGTTTCTGTCAAAATATGTCCATACTTTATTTCCAGCCATTTCTAATTCGTGAAGTGTAACTGAACTGTGCAGAACGTCTTTCAAATACATCGATGAGTTCAATAAATCTCCTAGATAGACATTTGTACCTATCAGATCTAGAATTTGAACGTCCAAGTCAGTACCGTCCTCAATGATGATATTAGCAAATGTAATTGTATCACCCAACAATATTTCAACTTTAGTTTTAAGCATATAACAAAGAGAGGAGGACTCTGCAAAGGTTTTGTTAAACTCAACTAAATCTGGAAAGACAGATTTGGTTGATGCCAAGTCAAACATCTGTTCCAGCATTCCATTAATATCAGAAAAACACTTAAATGTTTCATTCATCAAGTTGCTGACAGTAAAAGTTTCATTAACTATTTTTCTCAAAGTTTTATTGTCAATGTCTAAGTTTGCAGCCGATTCTCTCATTTGAGGAAACATATTTTGAATTGTATCTAGCTTGTTGGCTATGTCCTCAAGATATTCCAGTAGTTGAGTTGTTTCATTAAATTGATTGCCGTCGTTAAGAAAAATAATTTTCAAGTTGTGTCCGCTTTCAATTAATTCGTAAACAGAGTTATCAAATTTGTTTACACTGTCATTAACCGATCTACTCGATTTATATATTTCACGCAATGAGAAAAATATTGAATCATCATTAAAAATATTGTCCAGCTCCATTGACTCGTCAAATAGTGCAAAATATTCAGATGATTCTTTAACAGAAACGGTTTTATTTATAACTGTGTCAATTTTGATAGAATTATCTATAAATTCATTTAAGAAAATTGTATCATTTAACGGAATTTCAGCTTTTAAAGTGGTATTAAGCACTTGAGCGATAGGCAAGTTATTATCAACGCCGTATCCTGTAGACAAACTTGTATCTAGTAAATTACCAAGAGTCACTGTTCCATCCAAAACAATTCTGATTGATTCTGACATTTCAATAAGCTGTTTAAGGGTAATACTGTCTTCAGATTTGATTATGTCATTAATGTGGGTTGTATTTATAAATTCACCTACTGTCAATGATTCGTTTAAAAATCGACCAAGTGTCATTTCCTTGTGAATCAAATCACTTACAGGGATTGACTTGTTAATCACAACATCAAAAGCTTGAACAGTGCCATTCAATAATTCAATGAACTTTGTCTGATCATCCATTTTCATTCCTGGTACCGTTGATATTTTTATAGAATCATAATTGAAGAAACTTTTGTCCGTATATGCTTGCAAATCTGTAGAATTCCAGATAAACACCTCTAACAAACCGTCTGTGATAATTGTCTCTTCACTGTCTGTCCCATCACCAGCAACTAAAACTTCTAAAATGATTGAAAATTGTCATCAGAGCATGGCTTTCTCTTTTGTGTTTGACGTTATAAAAAGACCTACTAACGCTGTTTATAATCACAAATGAGTATTTGAAAGCAAGACGATTCTTCTTGGGGAAAAAAACCCAACAAAAGTATAGAATATAAATAGTTTCGAACTGTTATCCGTGCCTCAATTTAGAACAAACTAAGATATCTTACAAACACGATTATAAACAAAATTGGCACAAATAAACAAGTTCTTGCAAAGATTCGAGAATAATGGCTTTAATGACGTAGGAATTACACTTGGCTTGTGTGAGTAAGTATAATAAGGTAAAATTAATCAAGGTGTGTGACAAACCAGGTGCTTTGCTAACATATACATTTTGCTTATCATATTCATAGGCAACATAACCAGTTTTCTCGGGTGAGTCGGCAAGCAACTGAATCGGAGAACCTGAAAAATATATTATATCCGGGTTTTTTTTTCAACATTGATATAATTAAGTATTTTTATACAGTATGTATTTAGCATAACATAGCATACCATAGCTGCCTAAAATAGTTTGGTTTTGACAACGCAAATGCCAAAGTCTTACTTGCTTCTAATCAAAGTAGTAATAGGTCGAAAGAAATCACCTATTCCTTTTTTCACAGCAGCATAAAAACTAGTAAGTCAATGGTACTAAATGAATGTTATATGCAAAGTGGTATATTATGTTTAATAAACGCTGCAAGGATGCTTTCTGTTCGTTCCACGAACGCTGCAAACAACCTACTACATACGCACATGAATGTTTTACAATATATGACCGCTACAAACATAAGGTCATAACTTATCAGAAACCTTACATGTTTAGCATATTATATCTCTGTTTTACGTAATAAGAACGCTAAAATCATATGGCGTCAATATTAAGTAGGTTTTTATTAGATGAATATTACAACAAATGACAAACCTATAACGCTGTTTTTTATGAAAGCTAAAACCAATGCCATCAACATAGTGTTTACTATAAAGTTTTAACCGGCATTTTCTTGCGTTTAAAGGTTACAAATTGCATGATTTTATTCGAATTTAATATATTTCATCATGCGGTGAAAACTATTTATGAGCATATTTCAACTGTCTTCAAAAGTTTTGTCACAAATTAAGCATGAGAATATAACCTTCTAGTGAAAAAGGCCGTCCTGAAAAAGAAGACTGTAACTATCTATTAGGTTGTTATTTGATTGGCTTGTATTTTATAAATTCATATGATATGTTTGCTACATACCTATTGAATCTGAGTAACCATTCCGAAAAAAATTACAAATAGAGTTAATATATCTTGTCCTTGATATCACGAGATCGGGATACACTCCAAAACCATGCTCGAATTCGATTGTTCTTTGCCCGTTACCCATAGTTGAAGTCTTTGTAACAGATGGTTGAGGCAAACTAGATGACTTCCAAGCCCGAACTCGGATTTTCGTCATCAAGCCATCCGGCAACTCAGCTGTAATAAAAGGATTAAAGTCTGTTTTAAGGAAACGGCAGTATGTTATCCAAAAGGTAGTAAGCTTTTAAGAACTTTAATTTTATGATGAAAATATGACAAAAGACTTATTTTCTTAAATGTGATACTAAGACAAGTTACCCGTGAATTTGCATCTTCCGTAGTCCCTGTTTTTATTTCTAGCCATCGCTATAACCTTGACAACACGTTCGTTATAAATGTACATTACTCCGTTTTCACTATCTGGTTCGTATTTTCGACATTTACTTTCCCAACACTCAGATTTACTAATCTTGGACTCTGGTGCTCTTAAATCTCTATTTTGAATTATGTGTCCTAAAACATAAAATATGTACTAGACAGCATTGGTACTTTATACCCATTGAAATAGGACATAAGTAAAGTAATTTTAAGATCATGTTCAAATATCTTTATTTATTCAGTTTGGTTTTAATTCCATTGGTTCTTTCAAGTTCAAACCGTTTCCTAAGTACAGTAACGGGTTAACTCCTATTATAAATCAATACGAGTTAACCCGTTACTGCAAAGTGACATTATGGCGGATTTCAATCCTTTACGCTGGTGGAAAACCTCAAGTGCCAAACTATGCAAGCGGGTATCTAACTTGAACCGACTTCTGTAAGCCGGATAGCTTTATGAAAGCAGTCAATGTCCCTTGTGGAATTCCTACCCATATATAAGGGAGACAATTCGTTGTACAAATGTATTTGACTTGTACAAATATAATATATTTGAAGCAAGGAGTTGAATCTTATGCTATTGAAAAGTGTTTTGATATTTATTATTTAAACCAATATAATTAAATGTCAGACAACAAAATGGTAATAAAAATTAATCATGAGTGTCAAGTTATTGCCACGTTAGTAAAACAGTATACCGACGCCAAATGTTAGTCGTAATTATCAAAATATAATCCAACGACTTGCACATAATACACGTTTGATGTTTAAGTATACAATTAAGTCTCACAATGCCTAAAGTTACTTATACCCTTTGCCAGATTTTTCCTTAGATAATGTGGAATATATCAATGAAGCGAATTTCTTAAAATAAAAAAGGAATAGGCTATCCACCTAGACACGTTAACTATCCATTAATATTTTAAAAGCTATTCTTATCGTACCTGATGCTTGGTAAATGGTGCCGTAATCATTATCTTTGACCTGGACATCAACCAATAAAGGAGTTTCCTGAAGTCCATGCACCACGATCTTTACAGATTCTGTAGTATTCAACCCGGTCCACAGATCTATCCAACCTGAGTTGAAGTCCGGGGATTTCAACGTGCCACCTTTTGCAATGATAAAAATTTATGACCACTGAGCTATTGCCATGTTTATAAGACGGACAACAACTCCATCTCATGTGTCGGGACAAAGGAAAATACAGGACAAGGGTTATCTTTGCACTTTCGTACTTTTTAATTTTCGCCCCGCCAAAACTGAGTTACATGTAAAGGTTAAGTACGAACGTGAAATGTGAAGAACTAACGTAATGTGTAAAGACGACAAATAATGACTTATAAATCTTCCTGTGTAGCCCTGCATGAACTGTTCGTAACATGTTCGTAACATGTACATGTATCAAAGAAGATGGGGGTAAATAGTATACATATAGGAAAATGTACAGAACAGAAAATAATAATTGAAACACAAAACTAAAAAACTTCACAACCTTTAAAAGATAGCTTCTTGCTAATGATTAAGAACGAATTGAATAAAATTATATTGCTGCCGTCATATCCAATGAAACTTTCATGAAATGACGTTGAAGTCAAAATGACGTCGTGACCAGCGCGGCTTCCACTGTATAGTTCCAAATGTTTATTTTGTATCTCATAAAATGCATGAAATGGTTCATGTGGGAATTACGTACATTACTTTGAAATAGATATTTTTTTTTAAAGTGTGACGATTTGTTTTTATTTCAAACAATTATTATTCCAACTTTAGTAGGGACAAACCTCGTATAATTACAATTTGGAATTTACTCTTGTAAATGAAATAGAAAACGGTGTAAAACCCTATTTAAAATACAACAAACTCACTCACTATCCCTCATGATCGGTTAAGATTTACGATAAATAATATTCTATTATTTATATAATGAAACATTTTATGGGTTACCAAAAAGCAAAAAGGGGAAATGTCTTACATGTCACGTGAAATAAACCAAAAAGTAGCAAACGCCTCAGCAATATCCTGAAATGGAAAATACCAAAAAAGCATATTATTTCCTACCTATCTCGTGTACTTAACCGTAATCTTTGTCTGTGTTAAAATAATTTCATTACACTACAAAACAAAAGAAAAAAATAATACTTTAACATGTTTGACACATGGCCAAGTGAAAGTGACTGTCATGACATGAAAAATTATCGTTCATCAATGCTAACCAAATACGAATGACTGCTAGATTTGAAAAAAATAATCTTATGACTCGCAATTATCGTCCAATTTAAACGTACGTTTAATTGTTTTTATTTAAGAATAAAATTATCATAAATAAGATCTCTAAAGTTTTGTGTTGCTTTTTAAATTAAGGGATTAAAGAAGATCAACTTCGATCTTGAATAAATACACGCTAGACATTAAGGAAAATACTAAGTGGCGGCGTGCCCGAGTGGTTAGGGCGTCGGACTACATGTAGTAATGTGAGGATTGATGGCCGCATGGGTTCAAACCCTGTCAGTCAAGAAACTTTACACTCATTTCAAGTACTGGTTGGTTCCAGGAACGGATTCGAGAGTGTTTCAGTATGATTATAGCTTCCAACACAATCGAAATGGGGGGGGGGGCTTAAGGGGATTAATGTTCATTAAAGAGATGGAAAAAAGAAGGAAAATACTTCATAAAATCAATAGAAATTGAAACTTTAATAACATCAGATAAAATGTTTTTATTACATCATTCGAAATTTCAAAAACATCAGACGAAATTTCAGTAACATTAATCGATATTTTAGAAACATCGGCAGAAATGTTAGTAATATCAGCCGAAATTTTGGTTATATCCATTGAAATCTTAGTAACATTAACCGAAATTTAAATATAAAAGAAAAACGAAATTGTTGTTATATCAAACGGAATCAGAGGAAAGTTTATTTGCATCAGTGGAAACATTAGTTGCATCAATGACATAAGTCGAAATTTTAGTTACATTCAAATAAAACTTGAGTAGCATTAATTTGAATTTCAGTAATATAAGTCGAAATCGTTATAAAAATGTTAACATTTACAAAAAAATTGTTAAAATGTAGTTATTTATTTACAGCCCATGCTCATATTGGCGAAAAATAGAAAAGATTATTTTAAAATAATAATAATAATAATAATAATAATAATAATAATAATAATAATATAATTTAAACGAAAGTAAAAAGCAAAAATAAATAAATAATTAAAACTTGTAACTTACATATTGAAATTGTTGACGCTTGTCTAAAATCCATAAATTAAAGACATGGTTACTTATTGTCTACATCAACAGACGTGAAACTGACAACTGTTAAGTTTCAATGAAAAATCATCAATTTTAAATTAAAATGATATACTTCAGTAGATGTAATAAGATGGTTCGACTAAACTAAGCATATCGTATTGATTGATTCGACATGGGCAGGCGCTAGATGATTTTGAACATAAGGGCGGGGAAAGGGGAGGGTTTGAGACCTGTGAGTCTTGCAATAGACAGAGAAAAATCGTAAAGTTAAAGTGTGTTTTTTTCCCTTATGATGTGATAGAAACCATTTCAATGAATTTACTATGATATTTTCAGTTTTTGTTTATTTATGATTTACAATACGAGTCTATTTTCGAAATTACCAAGGACATTTCAATTTAACGATAATCAAAACTCATAAAAAAACAGCCACACACAAAGATGAGGTTTGAAAATCAGCTATGACTGTATATTACCACAAACTTAATTAACATGCTTAATCAAACTGAGTCTGCAACAATTTCATGTTTGGCGTCTTGGGCGTTTTTAAAGGATTTGCTTTTTCACCTATTTAATATTAAGAAAAACACTAAAAACACACACTAAAACTCTGAAACGAGTGAATAATAAATAAAGATGGCTGAATTACTTTAAGGGATTTTAATTTGGAAGTGTACATTTACAGGGAATTTAAAATGCACCGTTTTTGTTGGTTTTTCTTATGTTTTGTTTTGTTTCTTGAAGTTATTTTTATTGTTGTTGTTTTTTTTTTTTTTTTTTTTTTTTTTTTTTTTTGTTGTCTTTTTGTCGATTTCGTTGTGGTTATTTTGTGTGTTCTTCTGCTGCTGTTGTTTTGTTAACTTTATTATTGTTGTTGTTGTTTTGTTGGGGTTTTTTGTTGTTGTTTCTGTGTTTCTTTGCTGCTGCTGCTGTTGTTGTTTTGTTAACATTTTTTGTTTTGGATTTTTTTGTTGTTGTTGTTGTTTTGGATTTTTGTTTGCCGTATTTGTTTTTTTTTTTTTTTTTTTTTTTTTTTTTTTTAATACAATTTACACGTGTACACAGGTTCTTTAATGCCTTTTGTAAACCCAGTTATATTTTTGCATTACTTTTTAATCCCCCCCTCCTCCCCAATCATTTTGTTTCAATTTTCTAACGGAATGTCAGTAAATGATATAATTGTTTATTGTGCTAAATATTGTTGTCACTATTTGAAAGAAAATGAATGTCATGCATGCTAAATTTTGATCAAATTGTGAGTCGCAAGGCTAGTCTAATGTCATCTTTTTTAAGGTTTGTTTTTGAGGGTTTTTCCCCCAAAACTTGGTGCTAGTTGGGTGGTGTAAAGAAGCCTTATCGTTAGTTAGAATATTACTTTGCTTCAATTTCAGTGATATTTTACACGATTACTTTTTTTTAAAATAAATTTGCTCTTTAAGAAATGAACAACGTATATGTAATTTATGATATTGTCATTCTATCGCCCATGCGAATACTGTTTTAAAATATATTTTAAAACTACGCGAGGCGAACCCCGTTGAATGACAACAATTTATGAATAATTATAATCTATCTTCACAAACGATCAAGTTTTATTGTTCCATTCTTATCAAAAATACATGAATTATCTCTACCTTTTTTGCTTAATTTAATTTCATAAAAAAAAAACATTCCTTTATTTCATTGAAACTGTACTTGCTCCTATAAACTATTTCATTATAGAAATTTGCTCATTATTTACGATTGCCAGGAAAATAATTATTTGCTATATAATTCATATATAATTGAAAACATTGAATGCATTCAAACATCAAAAGATTCTTTGTGAAACTATGTGTTTCAGTTCGATTTTTCCGCTGCAAAAATAATAGTAATTATAGGCCAATTGATACACGTCTTTGTAATAAAAGGACATTTCATATATACACAATAATTATGTAGCGATCAGAAGCTCTTTCATATATGTATGTACTAGACTAAGTGAAACAGGTACAAGTAATTATAAAGGCATTTGATACAAAAGAACCTCGTTACGCGTGTTTCTCTTTAAATCAAACTTGAAATTACATATTTTCCTTATTGATGTAGTGTTTATATAATGAAATATGTTTTCTTGTTACCATTGTATTTCCAGTGTCTCAAACTGGAAGTCTTCATAGGTTCTTCAGAAATATTTTAATGCCTTCAGCAAATTTATCGTTTTATGAGTCGTACGTACGTATTAAACCACCCATGGAACATCAAAAGCAAATCGCAACATGCAATAAACAAGAGGGCTATGATGGCCCTGAATCGCTCACCAGAAACAACTGCTTTTCAGTGTTGGAATGTAAATATATTCTAATATCAAATTTGAGCATAGAATATGTTTAAACAATAATTTGAAGAAATGCCATGACCTGGGGTATTTAAGCTTTAGCTTAAACGGGGCTCATCAAATTAATTTCTATTTTTAGCTTTTAGCCTTTAGTGGCCCCTACAAGGGGCTAATCAAATCAATATAAGCAAACTTGATAAAAGAGTACCCAAGAATGCTACAGACAAAGTTTGGTGATCACCCATCAATTGGTTCAAAAGTAGAAGATGTTTAAAGGTTTTTTTTTTTCTATTTTTAGCTTTAGCTAAAAGGGGTCAATCAAATTAATATGAGCAAACTCTATAAAAGATTACCCAAAATTGTTACAGACAAAGTTTGGTGACTGTCCATTAATTAGTTCTGTAGGAGAAGATGTTTTAACGTATTTCTATTTTTAAATTTTAGTGGCCCTTAAAGGGGTTAATCAAATTAATATGAGCAAACTTAATAAAGACTACCCAATAATGCTACAGACAAAGTTTGGTGATCATCCATCAATTAGTTCTATAGAAATAGACATTTAAAGGTATTTCTATTTTTAGCTTAAGCGGCCCCTAATAGGGGCCTATCATATTCATATGAGCAAACTTGATAAAAGACTACCCAAGAATGCAACAAAGTTTGGTGATCATCCTTCAATTAGTTCTGTAGGAGAAGATGTTTAAAGGTTTTTTTCTATTTTTAGTCCTAGAGACCCTTAAAAGGCGCCAATCAAAATAATATTAGCAAACTTGATAAAAGACTACCTAAGAGTGCTACAGACAAAGTTTTGTAATCATCTATCAATTAGTTCTTTAGAAATAGAAGTTTAAAGGTTTTTCTATTTTTAGCTTTAGCGGCCCCTAATAGGGGCCCATCAAATTAATATGAGCAAACTTGATAAAAGACTACCCAAGAATGCAACAAAGTTTGGTGATCATCCATTAATTAGTTCTGTAGGAGAAGAGGTTTAAAGGTTTTTCTATTTTTAGCCCTAGAGACCCCTAAAAGAGGCCAATCAAATTAATATGAGCAAACTTGAAAAAAGACTACCCAAGAATGCTACAGACAAAGTTTGGTGATCATCAACATGTAGACGATGTTTAAAGGTTTTTCTATTTTTAGCTCTGCTGACCCCTAAAAGGGGCCAATTGGAATGACATGAGCAAATTCAAGAGTGATTGTCACAGGATGCTACAGGCCAAATTTGAAGTAAATCTGCTTAGTAGTTTCAGAGAAGAAGACGATTGTTGACGCATGACGACGGACGCCGGAGCACCCCCAGCTCATTCTGTGCCTTCGGCTCTGGTGAGCTAAAAAAGTACAATGTATCACAAGCGGAATTACATCATTCTCTACTGCATACAATTACGTCGCTGTAAAGAATGCTGCTTTTCCAAGCACCCGTGCATACACTAGAAAATCCAGTCTGTTGTGCAAGCAAAATTCCATCAAATGTGTTGAAATTATTGATTTTGATTCATTAGCTTGCTAGTAAACTACTCTTCCCATGCAACACTCGTGTGAGTTATACCGGCCCGTGCAAAATCAAAGTAAGCAATGCACCGGGAATGAAAAAAGACCATCTAGGCAGCAGAGATTTGCACGTAACCATGTATAATGTCCGTAAAAGAAAGATGTGTGAAGGTGTTGACCACTTAATTTATAAATTTATACTGCTAACATCGATCTGATGTACAGACTATGTGCCAAAGTTAAAGGTTTCGGGCATCCGGATACACAATTTCTACCAATCTCTTTAGGCAATGACCTTTGAACTGTTATATATGTATTCAAGCTATCCTTATTGAAACCGCCTGAAGGACTATTAACAAGAGCTGTCGGGTAGGACAGCAACGCTCCACTATTCTTAGTGCTTGATAATAAGAAAAAATGCTTGATACAGTTACCTCCTCCTGTTTACAGGTTGGGGTAATGATGGTGAACAAGTGTGCAAAGTTTCAAAGCCATATGTCAATGAACTTTGAAAATATTTGAGGTATTACAAAAACTTTAACATAAATTCTAAGTCGAAAAAAGGGCATAATTCTGTCAAAATGCTTGATAGAGTTACCTCCTCCTGTCTACAGGTTGGGGTCATGATGGTGAACAATTGTGCAAAGTTTCAAAGCCATATGTCAATGGACTTTGAAAATATTTGAACTATTACAAAAACTTTAACATAAGTGGTTACGCCGACGCAGACGCCGACACTTACGCCGACGCTCAGGTGACTGCAATAGCTCTACTAATTCTTATCGAATAGTCGAGCTAAAAATGCAAGTTTTCTGCAAGGTATCTTTCCGCGTGTTAGGTTTCAGGTTTGGAAAGTAGCAACAGTCTGGTCTTGCACAATGTCAGTATGACGTGAAAACCAAAGTCATGGTTAAGTTAGCCTTGAGTCAAGATTAAATCATGTGTCGGGGGAGGGTTGGGGGGTTTGAATGAATTCCAAGCGATTTTTTTTTGCCACATAAAAATGAGCAAGACTAAAAACAGTTTTGGATTACCACATTAAATTGAGGCCCGCATGGAAGATCGGGAAACTGAATGTGTTAGCCTCATCAAATAACGTCCTTACCTACTTTACTTTACCTTACTTACTTACAATTTAATACCGTATTCTGTATATCATTAGTTATAAATAGAGAATAACATGCTACTGTCTTTTGATATCAATTTTATCAGGCGAGGCTGATATGGGCTAGAAAGGGCGAGGCTTGCCGAGCCCTTTCTGTCCATATCAGCCGAGCCTGATAAAATTGATATCAAAAGACAGTAGCATGTTTTTCTATTTATCATGTAACACATAACTGTCAAAATAACAAAATAATCTTCTTTTAAATAGCGAATTTCGTTAAAAAGGGGGATTTTTGTTCAAAGAAATAATTCTTGAAAACAAATTCCTCCGCCCCTGAAACTGAGAATTTGTAAATGGCGGCCATTTTTTCTTTCGACTTGGATAAAAGATACAAAAGAATGTAGGCTTAATACGATAAAAATCTTACCTTTAATTTAAACATCGATCCAAAAATCCACTTAGAATCACATGAACTAAACTTTACTGCAATTTTTGTCTTGAAATGTCAATTTCAAAAGTTCACGATAATTTCAATCAAAGAAATCAAATCGGCAATCAAACACAAGCTACTGTACACAACCATGCGTCTTATTTTTTAAACGAAACAATTTCTTCACTTTTTAAATTATAATCCGGCGAAATAAAGTAAACATTTACAAGTTCTCAAAGAAAATCGTCTAGTCTGTTTGTTATGATTACATGTATAGTGTGACGTGAACATCGATGATGTCATTTGCAATATAAATTATGACGTCACTTCATTTAGTTGGTGCTTAAACTATTCGCTATCTAATTTATTCGTAATTGAAATCGAAATAATAAAATGAATAAATATCGCGCCTTGATTCAAGACTTGTAAGGGTATGAGATAACATTGTAGAATTCACATGCTGATGAAAATGAGAATATAAGCAATTGAAAAAAGTCCGTTAAAATGGGCGGGGCTTAATTTTGATATCAGGTTACTGACCTGATATCAAAAATAATTATCAGGCAAGTGTTATCGGGCAGTTACCATAGTAGTTGCATGATAAAGATTGTTGACAGGTTATATGGCCCTATATAAACGGCTATTTGTAAATATAACCAGAGCCGCTAGGCGAGGGTTATATTGCAAACAGCCGTTTATATACGGCCATATAACCTGCCAACAATCTTTATAACGAATTTATAATACAGCAAGCATCATTTTTTAAAGAAAAAAATAAGATTTTTTCATGAGTCGACAGCAGCCGTGTATATAAAACTATATAAACGTCACGATTATCCAATAAAAAGTGACGTTACAAACGTGCAGTATTATAATATGCACTTTCCGACTTCACTGATCATGAAAGAAAAATGTACAATCTGCAAAAAAGGGGATATTTATCTACTTTGTGATGACGATCTCTGCAAGCGTCTCTACACTATGACTTAAATCCCATAAAAATAGACCTGTAAGCCTGTCGAATATTTTCTTTTTGAAAAATGATATTTACTCATTAAATATGCATTTTCACAATCCCGTGCGGAGTTATTAGTTACCCTATGTATACGTACGGAACCTATGATAAATGACTAAGTTGATCTCAATTGAATTGCGAGTCTGAAATAAACAATTCTTGCCGTGTTCCTAGGTGTCTCTAGGGAAATCTTTATTACAAAAGTTTAATACCGGCTAATGTTTCAGGGAGTGTAAAATAATGGAACAGTTTCATTAAAATGGCACTATTTTTCACATAAATTATACATATTTTATGAACATTGTTGAAAGGGGAAAATGATATATTTATCTAAACAAGAGGGCCATGATGACGCTGGATTGCTCACCTGAGACATACTGCTAAAATAAATCTTGTGTCTAAGTCTCAATAATAAGATCACACTGACCTTGTCATTTTTTGCCCAAGCTGAACATTTTTGATTAATAATATCTGTCATATGTTGCGGTTCGGATCGGAATATCCGTCCCGAGGTGACCCGCCCATTGGGCGGTAACGAGGCTTACCGCAAACATATGTCAGATATTTTTTCTTGCATATTCTACCATATTCCATTATATTTTAAATTCTTTATCTTTATTTTCAATGAAAATTTATATCATTACAACCGTAACTACTTTCTTTCAACAGCGTATGAATTGCAAAATCATTCATAACGGTAAAATGACGTCATCTTTATCGTGCCATTGTACAGCACGTGACTCATCTGGAACCCCCGATGCCAGATGAAATTTCCGGCATGGGTAAAATTTCCGGCATGGGTAAAACTAACGGAAACGCCAGTCTGATATGCAAGAAACACATGTATAGAGATTTCCGCTACGAAATGCTACAGGACAAATATGTCCAATGCTCTTAGAATTGTAATTTCACTCAATAAGATGCAATATTTCTATGTCCATATAAACTAAGTGACAAGAATCAGTTCTGACCCGAGGTACAATCACATGTTTTACAGACATTTGAAGAGGTCTACATACTAAATTCTAAGCTCTGGATACCATTGCTTCTGAAAAGAGCGTAAATGTTGTTTTTTTATGATAAGTTTATATATACTAAGGTGATACTACATGCCAACTATCTAAGCTCTGGGCATTGTAATTTCAGAGAAAAGGATTACTAAGGCATTTTTACTATACAAGTTTATGTAAACTAAGTGACCCCAGATTACTTCTTTGAAGTTTAGCCAAAATGAATCAAGGGCTTGAGGAGATGTTTTTCAAGAAATTGTGGATAACTTTAATGACTGAATACAGGCACTGCCATCACAAAATCTCACCTCTGAACCATTTGTGTTCAGGCAAGCTAAATACAAACATATTAAAAACAAGAGCTGTCGGTAGGACAGCAACGCTCGACTATTCTTAGTGCTTGATAGTAAAAAACGCCTTGATTAAAAGGTAAAATTTTCTCAGTAAAGAAAAAGGCAAAATTTTTCTTTAAATCCATATTTCAGTTATAGGCCTTGGAGAGAATCCTATTATGCTCTCAAAGAAGAGTATAAAATTTCAACATGTTTCAAAGCCTTATGTCAATGAATTTTGAAAATATTTGAGGTAGTACAAAAACTTTAACGTAAATTCTAAGTCAAAAAAGGGGCATAATTCTGTCAAAATGCTTGATAGAGTTACCTCCTCCTGTCTACATGTAGGGGTCATGATGGTGAACAAGTGTGCAAAGTTTCAAAGCCATATGTCAATGGACTTTGAAAATATTTGAGGTATTACAAAAACTTTAACGTAAATTCTAAGTCGAAAAAGGGCATAATTCTGTCAAAATGCTTGATAGAGTTACCTCCTCCTGTCTACAGGTTGGGTAATGATGGTGAACAAGTGTGCAAAGTTTCAAAGCCATATGTCAATGGACTTTGAAAATATTTGAGTATTACAAAAACTTTAACGTAAATTCTAAGTCGAACAATGAGCTGTCAGTAGGACAGCAACGCTCGACTATCTTTTAGTGCTTGATTAGTAAAAAAATGCTTTGATACAGTTACCTCCTCCTGTTTACAGGTTGGGGTCATGATGTTAGACAAGTCTGCAAAGTTTCAAAGCCATATGTCAATGGACTTTGAAAATATTTGAACTATTACAAAAACTTTAACATAAATTCTAAAGCAAAAAAGGGGCATAATTCTGTCAAAATGCTTGATAGAGTTACCAACTCCTGTCTACAGGTTGGGGTCATGATGGTGAACAAGTGTGCAAAGTTTCAAAGCCATATGTCAATGGACTTTGAAAATATTTGAACTATTACAAAAACTTTAATGTAAGTTCTAAGTCGAAAAAAGGGGCATAATTCTGTCAAAATGCTTGATAGAGTTACCTCCTCCTGTCTACAGGTTGGGGTCATGATGTTGAACAAGTGTGCAAAGTTTCAAAGCCATATGTCAATGGACTTTGAAAATATTTGAACTATTACAAAAAACTTTAACATAAATTCTAAGTCGAAAAAGGGGCATAATTCTGTCAAAATGCTTGATAGAGTTACCAACTCCTGTCTACAGGTTGGGGTCATGATGGTGAACAAGTGTGCAAAGTTTCAAAGCCATATGTCAATGGACTTTGAAAATATTTGAACTATTACAAAAACTTTAACGTAAATTCTAAGTCGAAAAAGGGGCATAATTCTGTCAAAATGCTTGATAGAGTTACCTTCTCCTGTCTACAGGTTGAGGTCAGAATGGTGAACAAGTGTGCAAAGTGTCAAAGCCATATGTCAATGGACTTTGAAAATATTTGAACTATTACAAAAACTTTAACATAAGTGGTTACGCCGACGCCGACGCGGACGCCGACGCTCGGGTGACTGCAATAGCTCTACTTATTCTTATCGAATAGTCGAGCTAAAAAGGGGCATAATTCTGTCAAAATGCTTGATAGAGTTACCTCCTCCTGTCTACAGGTTGGTGTAATGATGGTGAACAAGTGTGCAAAGTTTCAAAGCCATATGTCAATGGACTTTGAAAATATTTAAACTATTACAAAAACTTTAACATAAGTGGTTACGCCGACGCCGACGCAGACGCCGACGCTCGGGTGACTACAATAGCTCTACTTATTCTTATCGAATAGTCGAGCTAAAAATTATTCAAAAAAAAAAATAATAATAATAATTATTGTATAAACACACCAGATTCAAATGCTTTTTTTGAATCTTAATCTTCAAATACTTCTGTGTGTAGCAAACTTCCGGAGTTAATTCTGCTTGTAAATTTTGAAAAATTAAACTTATTAAATTTGTTCTACATGATCAGATGGTGTTAAAATTAGCACATAAATATGAAGACTACTGACTTTTAACATTTTGAAAATAAATGAATACATTTTGAAAATAAACAAAAGCATAAGTTTTGTACCATTTTTTTCTTTATGGCCATATTGTTGCCCCTCTATTATATAAATTCTATAAAGGCCGTCAATATATTCAGAAGACGTTATGGTTCTTTAACACTAGTCTTAATTGAATTTCTTAAAAGAATTTGCCAAGCTTCTATCTTTGGAACTATCCATTATCAATTCTTTGGGGGTATCAAGATGAAAATTTGAATATATGTAGCCAATAGTACACAGCCTTGGTAAGATACATTCTTAGGGTTGACATACTCCCCGAGAAGGTTTTGGACACAGGAAAGTATAAAAAAAAACAACAAAGGGCAAAACTTCAAAATTAGGCAAAGCAGAGTAATGGTGTTTTTATTTTGCACTGCACTTCTATTCAGTGCGATCTATCTATCAATAAAGTTTCGTGATGATATCTCTTATAGTTCTAGAGTTATGTCCCGGACAAAGTTCAAAATGTAAAATAAACAAAGGGCAATAATTCAAAAATTAGGAAAGGCAGAGTTAATGTTCTTGTGCACACCACACCTACTCAATAAGATCTATCTACCTACAAAGTTTCATGTTGATACCTCTTATACTTTTAGAGTTATGGCCCGTGTAAAAATAACAGGGCAATAATTTAAAAATTAGGAAAGGCAGAGTTAAGGTTCTTGTGCATGCTACACCTACTCAATGAGATCTATCTACCTACAAAGTTTCATGTTGATACCTCTTGTTGTTTCAAAGTTATGTCCCTGACAAGAAAAGCGGACGGATGGACAAGGCGGCAACTATATGCTCCCCTGAAAAATTTCAGAGAGCATAATAAACTTTTATAAGCCACAGCCAATGATCTTAACATTTCATCCAGTGACAGGCGAGTTAAAAAATTATCTTGGAAAAAATGAAAAAATATTTAATATAAGGTTGTATTAATAAAACAAAACACAAAAAGTCATTAAATACATTTATATCAATATCAATTCAAGAACGCTTTTACTATAATTTTAGTTGTAATATCTTAACTCTTGTGAGAGCATCTGAAAAATATCTGAAACAGGAAAAGTTTTTTTTTTATTGCAAGTAACATGATAATAACCAGACACGCTGTTTTAAGGCATAATGTACACGGTAAAAGTATAATGTACTAGTCAATTGTAACCCATTGTCCCGCCCTCTGAGGCAAAGTGAGCCAAACTTTATCAAACTTTCAATTTTGTATCTGACTTGACAATGTACTGAATTTGCTTTGGCACCAAAATATTCGGGGTTGTTTGCTATTTACAGCAAAGGGGAGCATTTAAAATTTACCTGGGATTTTACCCAAAGTTTGTTTATCCAAAAAAAAACAAATTCCCACTATTGCCCATCAGAGCAGATCCTGGTTACAACTGAATTACCTGCATTTGTGAATGCATAAACTGCAATATACATTCATAAACTTTGATACAACTACAATACAAAATGGATAAAATCATTTTTTACATGAAATATGTTTGTTTCTTTACTTTCTCTATATAAACTTACTACTTCACACAAACACGAAATAACATGTAACATTATAAATCAATATTTGAGCCGCGCCATGACAAAACCAACATAATGGGTTTGCGACCAGCATGGATCAGGATCCATGCTGTTCGATTACAAACCCTATTACAAGTAGAGAAACTGATAGCGAACAGCATGGATCCGGATCAGACTGCGCGGATGCGCAGGCTGGTCCGGATCCATGCTGGTCACAAACCCATTATGTTGGTTTTGTCATGACACGGCTCATTTATATTACATTATAAATCAATATTTATATTCAAAATCAAGGTAAATTTGTATTACATTTGTGTATGTTTAATACATTTGTATGCATTTTTTAAAGATAATTTAACATATAACTTAAAATGTCCAAAAGACACACTAATACTTAGTATGCACATTGGAAAGAAAACACAAAGAAATAACCCTAGAATTAAAAGTCCAACAACCTTCTGTAAGCCGCCTGGATAGCTTCAACCTAACAAAATGATTCATGAACTCTAGTCCAAACATATCAGTTTTAAAATTCTAATGGTACAAAGTATTAAAAAACAAAGAATAAAATCTAATTATAGAAAAGATATTAGATGCTTATTAAATTGCAATAGTATACAATGTATTGCGACAAATGGACTATACCTGTACACAAAAATAGACAGGAAGTTACTGTAACTAACATGATTCATTAAGACTTAAGGATCAAGATCAGGATAAAAGAAAAATTCAAATATTCTCCATTGATTGTCCTTAATCAATTCAATATCAAATTGATAGAGTTGAACTTAAAACCGAATTTTATGAAATTTTATTGTTTTTTTTGTTATCAAACACGATAAGGGGCATTTTACAAATGATCCAAATATTAATCCTTATACTAAAATTAATCCTTTTTTAATCTGATTATTTTAGTATTTGTTTTGTTATTTGTGGGTATCATCCAAAAATAGGCTTGAGCAAATTTTTACATTGTGTTTATGTACCATTTAATTTTAGAAAAATACATTGTACTATCAATTTTAGGTTTATAAAACAATGAAAAAAAATCAGGATCATTTGATCCCGATCCTGACGTTTGTTATAGTGAACACAGGGCCAGATGATGAGGGGCACAATTTTGTTTATCTTCCCTTTGTTTATCTGCTTCATACTGGAGGCAATAATCAGGGGCTATGCCCCTGTTGCCCCCCTGACCCCCACTTTTTTTTTATTAACAAGAAAAAAAAGGCCACCAGCTTTTTAGTTCAGACATGCAATATAATTGTGTATTGTTTCATTCTACACCATGTATTTCACGTTGCCAAAAGATCATAAATAATGAAAAAAAAAATCTTGATACAGGTATTTGGTTTAAATATCTAGGATTCAGCCTTCTTTAACAGAAAAGAATTAGATTTAAATAAATCACCATTCACACTTTAAACCTGAGAAGGATGCTATAACAATTGTATGGTGTCCTGTTATGGCCATCTGAACCTTAAATTAAAACATCATACAATGGTAACACAATTGATCTACTGTAGCCAATAAGCAATACATATGTAATGTAACATTCAATTTCAAATCATTAACATCTATTTACAATTCACTGCTGTTCGCTCAATTTTATCCTTTTAATACAAATATTAATGGCAAAGACTTCAGAAATCCATACAATACATCAATAACCGGCTGGTTACAAAAAGGGTAGGTCTTTCCCATCAGTCCATCAGTTTAGAGCCAGGCCAGTCTACACACCAATGCAGTCTGACCAGGCCCTATACTGGTGGAAGATCTTCTTATTTTTTAACTGAACTCCCTTACAGATTTGAATGAACTTGTCCTTAATTCAAAACTAAAGTAAAACCACTACACAAATTTAATGATTGTACCATTCAATTACAATGTACAAGGCTAACAACTTTTGATATGATTAGACAACCAAATATAACAAACTGACTCTCACCTGACAGAATACTTCATCTACATGAACTTAGATGGTGCCTAATGAACTATCTTAATGAACTATTTCTAAACTCCCTGGTGATTAATGCCGGACATTTAATTTTAATGGTATTTGTCAAAAAACATGATTTTTAATTTATTTGGAAATTAGAAAAGGTTTAAAATTTTTAGATTAGTTTTTCAAACAAAGCTGTTTAAATTTGGGTAGAATACCCGTGAAATTTACCCCCAAAAGTGTTTTCCCAAACCCCATAAACTAGAAAAAAACAGAATCGCAGATATTCACTTATACCTTTAAAAAATATAGTTACATTATAAAAACTTTAAAAATTTATTAAATTTTAACCCCAACATTGGTCATTTCATTAAACCTTTTTTGTTCTCAAATCTATAAAAAAATCAATCTTTTTTTTAATATATTTTAATCCAAAAAGCCCAAAAAAATTACAAAAGGGATCAATTTCATTATATTAAAAAATCTTTTTTAAATTTAAAATATTTAAAATTGAATTTTTTTTTAATGTAAAAGGATTTTCTTATGCAAAATTTATGTTGAAACCACATTCATTCTCTTTCCTAATTGTTTAGAATTCAATTACTGATACACGTATCAAACGTGAAATTTCTGATGTAAATGATAACAAAACATACACATTAAGTAATATAAATTTTGTTTTAGTTTGATTGTGTAGGAAGCTAGTAAACCACACTTAAAAATTCCTTTTTTTAACAAATCCCTACTGAGCAATGAGTGTAAAGTTTCTTGGTCACTGAAACAACGGCTTGCCCCTGACGAGGTTTGAATCCATGAGGCTACCTATCCTCAGATTGTTTTTTTGTATGGCAGAATTACATTCTTTTCAATCAAAAAAGTTTAGCATAATCATATTTTCATTCAATTTATAATTGACGAAGTAAATAAAAATTGTTGACAGAAATATTTCAATATAATATTATAATGTTTAAAAAGGTTTTTTTTAAAAGCTCGGAGATATTATACAATTTGCAAGAAGAAAATTGGTGCCATTTTTAAGAGAAATTGTCTAAAAATAACTTGTGACAGAAAAATAAGTACCCCTCCCTGGCAATAAATTTTGTGTTCATGAAGGGTCTTCACAGGTCTGTCACTATGCTTGTCATGCTTACTAAGATTTGTTATTCTAAAGAAAGGTGTTAATATCACAAAAGACAATAAATTACACATTTTTTCTATCTAAAAAGTTACAGAATACCCAAAGGCCAAAATATCATCTAACTTTTTTAATACTAGATATTTTTGTTAATGTTGCTGTATTCATCTTATGGTTAGTTATAAAGTAAACAAACTTTTATCACTATTTCATATACTGACATCATTACATGCAAAAAATCAAATAATATATAAATAATATAAAACAAAGAAGAAGAAAAAACGCATCTCACATATCATAACGCTCTTTTCTTTACATTTTTTCTTTAAACAATCTTGAATACATTCACAATAAAAAAAGAACTCTCAAACGAACAAACAAACAAACACTTGACAATAGGTTAATGTAAACAACTCCTTTCCCTCTTTTATTGATCGTTCATGTTGAGCACATGTTCAACATTTTCACAGTGTTTTTTTAATAAATTATTTTCATATAATTCACTGGTCAAAAACATGGCAGAAAAAACTAGAATATATTGGGAATCACTAATGTTTTCCACGGCAACTGTTAAAACTTAGAAAACCAAAACTTTCCAGTGTCCCCCTTTTCCTTTGTACCTTGTCTTGCCCCCCTGACCAAGGAACATATTTGTGTTTTATCATATGCTGTAAATATATAAAGTAAATTTATTGATTAAAGGGAAACAACTCCTATTCAATAATGCAATCTGAATTATAAGCCCACAATTTGATTTCTTGTGTTTTCCGTCAAACTATCATATAAATCAGTTCATATAATAAAGGTCTAAAAAAATGAGATAACATGAATGGAAATAAAGATATCTATATACATAATTACGTTTTAGTAGTTATGGAAAACACTGTTTTGTTTCTCATTAAATTTTCACAAGGTGGGCAGAACTAAAAACTTTCCTACGCAGTACTTTTATGTTAACGCCCAAAGCATAGAAGTTAAGTTGTTCCAAGACAGTGACCAGTACATAAATATGGTCATTCTTATCACTCATAACTTTTTCGTAGAAAAAAAAGCAAGATAAGTTTTGAAAGTGGAAAAATTTCGCGTCAACTACATCCTCAATAATCAATATGTGGGTGAAAATTAAATATCAGAAGACCAGAAAACCCTGAATTTAGTATCATTTTAATTGATTTTATATAGAAAAGAGAGCGCTTTCAATTGTAGACAAACTTGAACTTCAGGCAAGTGCCTGAAAACAAGTATCCATGTCAATATAAGATGTAAGTGTAAAGACAAGAGCACTCTACCGCAGTGTTAACATTCGTCTATTAAAAAATTTCAGGTTAAAAAGGGGCATAAATCCAAAAATTCTGCTTTCAGAATTATGCCAGCATCTTGTCATGATAAGCCAGCATTCTAAGTTTGAAATGTTTGAATAACAGCTATATCCAAGATTTTGCAAGACAACAACAATTCTGCCCGCCCGATCATAATAGCCGGACTTTTTCTTCTAAACAGCTATGAAATGTTAAATACTGTAGAACAAAGTCAGCATATTTTCAATTCAAGTATAAGAAATTCTTCTGGTTCCATTTTCAAGTCCCACCAACACTGTAAAAGTCATATGGTAACTTTCTAGCTCTTTTTCCAGAGGAAGATCTAAGATGATCATTTGTGCATTATTTCAGTCAGAAGCTGATATCTAAATATAACCACACACTACCCTTTTGAAAATATTTATAAATATTGCCACATGTTAGTATTATCGTCAAAATATTTTTAAAATGTATACAGGCTAAAGTTCTTACCCTAATTTGTCTTTTCATGGTAATGAAGAATAAAATGAAAAAGTACATCACTAGAATAGGCCAGAATACAGGTATATTAAACGCTTCAAAAAATGTACAGAACATCGCTATACACACTGCTTTTGTTCCCGAATACCTGCAAATAAAGAAAACATCTTATAACAACAATTATCTATCAAGCCTTTCTCTCTAAAACCCGATACTTACTGGTTTTTTTTTCTAAAAACTCAATTCTTATTTATGGCTCATTTATTTGTAAAAAAAAAATGCTATAAATACCACTTTGTTTACATTCTGTTACCTTTGTCACAAATATTTTAGCATTCAGTACAATTTTAATGTATATATGAAGTTGGCAGCAATGAAGTCCTTTTGACAATATTTCATTCATAAAGTAAAATCAGAAGGCAATTGTATAAACCTAGACATTAAGCGATCTGATCCAATAGATTAATGACTGCTATTTTCTGCATTTAAATGTCTAGCTTTGCAAATGAATACTAATTTCTGCATAAGAAATGATATCAATCTTGACAAAGTCACTATAAATATAACTGAAATATTTTCAAAATATAACTTAACGGTTAATTTTTATTCAGAAATTCATTAAAAGCAAACTGACATTCATTGAAATAAAAATAAGCACATAAACATGTGTATAACCAAAGATAAAGATATATTTTAGAGAAATCAAAATACATTTAAATATTTTCGCATTTGTAAGCATATAGTTATGACCTACCAAAATTTAAATTCTGGCAGCCGCCTCATGAAGGGTTTGAACTCATCTGATGACTTGGTTGGTAGTTCTGGGCCATCTTCTGAAACAAATAAGTACATCTAAAATTTCTGTCAGTAAAATGTGTGCAATTGTTTAATTTCATATTCTAACATAGTCAAGATACCATGCGACCAAATTAATATTTCTGTGACCAATTAATTTGCTTCTGTAGCCAAACTTTCTGTTATAAATAATTTAATTAGACAGTGCCAATCTGTAATGTTAAGGAGACACCCATTTGCTGTCCTTGGCCTGATTTAAGTAAAGGCTTTGCAATGCCTTTCAATTTTGTAACAGTTTTCATAATAAGAATGATTTTTATCGAAAAGAAGTGAGCGAATGATCAGAAACTTTCCATAAAAGTTATTGGAATAGACCTACATAAATTGGAACATAAACGTCGTAAAATTACTTCCATGCCCATAATGTCAAAAAACCTCCATGGAGTTCCTTTAATAATTACAAATTAAGGGAGTACACACATTCTCAAATCTTGACACCCAACATTAGCGATTTTATCATTATTATTCTCTACATTTATTTTGTTATAATAATGAAATACACAAACCATCGCTGTCCATATTCATGGAAGGATCTATCTTTGGTGTGAGGAACCCAATAAATAAATTCAGTAGATATATTCCTAATGCATACGTCACTATATACCAGCCCTGCAATGAAATAAAATAAAACTTAGCCTTGACAGAATTATCAATCTTTAGTAACAAACTATGTGACAAAAAATTATTATCATGCCAGAGAAACAAATTATCAAGCATTGATGGTATAGAATAAGACAATAATACAAACATATTCATACATATTTTTGGAAAAAAATCTCAACTTTGAAAGTGTTTGCTAGGGTTACATATAGACATATAGCAGATTGTAAACTTTGCACTAGAAAAGAAACATTTTAAGTGAAACAAGAGCTGTCATGCTTGATAAGAAAATCAAGAGCTAGGATAATGTAAAATTGTCTAAAGTTAAAAGAGGGCCAAAATTCTGTCAAAATCCATGTTATAATTTTAGGCCTTAATTATTAACCTACTATGATGCTCTCAAATATGTGTGTGAGTTTTCAACACACTCCTTTTACTAGTTTTGGCGATAACAACTTGCACACAAAGCTTAACCAAAGTATGCCAGATACGCCAATACCGGGTCAGTTTAAAAGCTTTTCCTATTCTTCAAATTGTCAAGCTAAAAAATGGGAATTTAATGACTTATGTAAGGTGTTGTGATAAAAGTAGACTTGAGGAAAATTACTATACTTGACTTACATGTATGGCCAAGACTGACTTGTGGCAGAGACTGACTTATGGTCGAGAAGTTACAGTCAATGGAAAAATCTACAGACTGAACACACATGACTTACCTGTAGTAAATACACTCTAAGAAAGTATAAAACAAACAACAGGAAGGTCACAATCCATCTGAAGGACATATGTGGTGTGGCTTTGTCTAGCAATCCTTGCTGTATCTAAAACAAAATAAGTTAAACCATCCTAAATAAACATGTCATTTTGACAATTATTTTCAAAACCTTCTTTTGACACTTAGTAAATACATGTAGTTTTATGTTTAGGCATCTCATTTCTTATCCGGGCCTTTTCCAGGGTGAAAATGTGAAACACAGTGTCAGGAACCCTCTTGTACCATTTTTATGATTTATAATGTACTGGTTATCCCCAAGCTTAAAATCAAACCTTGTAAACATGGGTCTGATGTTCAACCACTTACAATAGTAATATTTTATTATTTTAATTACTAGACAGTTGATGCAATCATTATCAAGTCTGACAGATACATTAAGCCATACTGTTCTTGGTTTGGTTTCAAAATTTAAATCAGTGAAAGTCATATGGCAACAAGCAAATTCGTTGAATTTATATCCCCCACCGAGTACTGGTTATTATTAACACAACAACTGAAGACATAAGGCTTTATTTATATATTAATCATGGCATAAACAGTAATATTCTTTGAACTTGATAAATATTCAGGGCAATAACAGAGCCATAACTTTGTGTTAAATAGTAAAAATGGATATATATGGATACTGCATAACTAATCAAGGGCCATAACTCTGAGTTAAAGTGTCTGACCAGAACAAGCCGACGATATGCGCATCTCCTCTTGGTATTGAAGGTTCCCATAAAGTTTCGTTGAATTCCAGCCAGTAGTTGCAGAGAAGTAGTGCGGAAACGATTTTTACTCTATATGCATACTACATAACTAATCAAGGGCCATAACTCTGAGTTAAAGGGTCTGACCGGAACAAGCTGACGATATGCGCATCTCCTCTTGATATTGATGATTCCCATAAAGTTTCATTGAATTCCAGCCAGTAGTTGCAGAGAAGTAGCGCGGAAACGATTTTTACTTCATATGCATACTGCATAACTAATCAAGGGCCATAACTCTGAGTTAAAGTGTCTGACCGGAACAAGCCGACGATATGCGCATCTCCTCTTGATATTGATGATTCCCATAAAGTTTCGTTGAATTCCAGCCAGTAGTTGCAGAGAACTACTCCGGAAACGATTTTTACTCTATATAACTAATCAAGGGCCATAACTCTGAGTTAAAAGGTCGGACCGGAACAAGCCGACGATATGCGCATCTCCTCTTGATATTGATGATTCCCATAAAGTTTCGTTGAATTCCAGCCAGTAGTTGCAGAGAACTACTCCGGAAATGAAATTCGGACGGACGGATGGATGGACGGACGGAAGGACAACGCCAAAACTATATCCCCCTCCCGATTCCATCGGCGGGGGATAACTATCCAGCTTTACTTGGGAGGGCTACAACAGATGTCCCTTTGTGCATTATTAATTGACATTATTTCAGGTAAAACACCAACCTTTCTTATGATGCTTACTGGATAGTTTCCTTACATGAAAAAAAGTCTCAGTTTGAATTAGAAATCGTCCCAACATTTACAGTGTGGGACACAAATATCTCGAACCAGTTAACCATGTAGACAAACACCAACTAAACCAGCATTAAAGGTAACAGAATAAACAGATAATTACCACATAAGAACACCTTTGTGATAATGCCAAATTACCGGTATGCTAAATAATCGGTACCACTAAAATACGCAACGGAGATTTTTTGGCGCAACGGACGCAACGGGCGCAACGGAGATATTATTTTTAGAAAAACCGGCACAACGCCTTTTTTAAAAGTCAATGTGCTATATTTAAGCATCTAAAATGATTGTTTATAACTATTTAGTAAGTAAGTTTTAAAATATTTCATAAATTGTATATGTTTAATTGCACTGAAGGGTCATATGCCTGGCGAAATGGAAATTTCATGGCGCAACGGAGATATTTTTTCAGAACAAAACGACACAATGCCTTTTTTTAAGTCAATATGCTGTATTTGTGCATCTAAAATGATTGTTTAGCACTATAAAGTAAGTATGATTTCAAATGTTTCATAAATTGTATACACTGAAGGATTATAATATGCCTGGCGAAATGGATATTTCATGGCGCAACGGAGATAATTTGGGAAAATCGGCACAACGTTTGTACTATTGTACTATTATATGAAATTAATTAACACCAATGTTATTTGAATAAATAAATTTAAAAAAAAAAAGATTTAAAAACCTTAATCGTATATCAAATAATCAAAGAGCTGCAATGTTGATGTTGTGAAGGATTGTGTGCCGCCGAAATGGACATTTTGTCTGCGCAACGGAGATTTTTTTTTTTGCTCAACGGAATCAATGTTAGTCCGAATTAAGTAGTTATATGAAGAAGTAAATCATTAAAGATATTAACTGAATTACTGAAGTGGTGTAATAAATGTCTGTTTTATTAATTTAGAAATGGAATTAAATACGGTTTTATCGTTATGGCTGACACTGAAAGACATGTATGGATTTTACAATCTGTTTCATTTTTTCCCGTTAAATTCGTTATTTTTACAAAAAGTACCGTAATAGCTTTTCTATACATAATTTTCAGAATTTTACTTGAAGAATACGAAAAGTCCGTAAAGCATACGCTGTTGACTTTCTAATGTAATCTTAACAATAAATTACCAAATTTCAACAAAACGTTCATTAATGGCTTTATTTATGCACAAAGAAATACGATTTTTTTTCCGTCATGGACTGATATTCGAATGATTGTAATATTTTATGCATTTTTAAAATTAAAAATAGTAACTATACAACATATTTATTGTTTGACGTAATTATTAAAATAGTAAAACGACATGCCTGTAGAATTTGCTTAGACTTTCCATTTTAAAACATAAGATAATTAACTTAAACGTTACTTATAACAATTCCTTCCCAATCAGAAAACCCCGTTTATCAAATGCAGCTCCTGTTTATTTAGCGAAACAACAGCATTTTGATGATTGGCAGAATGTTTATCACGGGTGTTAAGTACCGATAATTAAATTACCAATGACACGTGGTTGATGTTTATTGGACATGCGTTTTCACACCATTTAGATTATGTGATTAAGAGGAACATGTATTGACTTTAAGGTATTACATATTTTTTATAACTTATTATTGTCGAAAATATTGCTTTTGAAGCTTATTATGCCATATTTCACTCAAACTATGAGAAAAATTGTGTATATGAAATGTGAGACGTAATAAAACATTTTGGAGCCTGAATCCGACACTGATAACGGTCAAGTTTTCTTTACAAGTGTTAAAATTATTAAACACCCGTGCCATACTCGTGCACGATACGTTGCTAATTGCTTACAATTCTCGCGTTATTGATTACCGTTTGTCAATATAACAATTATGAAATATTTTGATTGCTTTTGATGAAATATACAATTTATACGCAACAAAAAATTATTGAAAAGGTACACAATGATTAATGAAAGATAATAAATTAATAAAATAATATAATATGATAAAACTGTTATGATAATCCCCGTTGTGCCGAAATGTGTCCATTTCGCCGTAATTTAAATATCTTTTACAATATCCTATTTTCAACATTTTCTAAAATAAAGGAAAGTAAATCATTTTTAAAAGACTGTTACTTATTATTCTCAAATTCTTAAGTTATGTTCAAACATAAGAACTACCCGTTATGCAAATCTTCATTTTCCATTGCGCCGAAATTATGTCCATTTCGCCGTCCATTTAGAATCTGATATATTCAGTATTCTACCTAATAAAATCAAACTTATACAGTATATGTAAAAAATATGTATAAAATATCAACAATACCAACTTATATGATTATTTTATGTTTTAGACATAAAAAACAGTACACAGTTTTGAAAATAAAATCTCCGTTTCGCAATAATCCATCGGCGCAACGGAGTTTATGAAAGGTATAACAAAAATACAATGAATGTTTATAATAAAAAAATACTGAACATTGATTCTGTAATATCAACATATATATTCCTTTATTTAGTTAACTAATGCACATTCAATTAAAAATTATGTATAGAAAAGCTATTACAGTACTTTTCGTAAAAATAACGAATTGAACAGGGAAAAAATGAAACAGATAGTAAAATCTATACTTGTCTTCCAGTGTCAGCCATAACGATAAAAACGTATTTCATTCTATTTTTAAATGAATAAAACAGACATTTATAACACCACTTCAGTAATTCAGTTAATATCTTCAATGATTTACTTCTTCATATTACTACTTAACTCGGACAAACATTGTTTTCTTTTTAAATTCTGTTGCGCCAAAAAAAAAAAATCTCCGTTGCGCAGACAAAATGTCCATTTCGCCAACACACAATCCTTTATGTACAACATCAACATTGCAGCTCTTTGATTATTTGATATACGATTAAGGTTTTTAAATCTTTCTTTTTAAATTTATTTATTCAAATAACATTGGTGTTTATTAATTTTGATAATGGGCTTAATGATAGCATAACAATCTCTGAGATACAAAGAGCAATAGATAAACTTAAGAATGGCAAGGCGGCTGGTCTGGATCAAGTTACTAACGAATATATTAAGGGAAGCAGTACTTTACTTATACCACTTTATCACAAATTGTTTAACTGTATTCTTAACACTGGTTTTTTGCCAGATTCTTGGTTGACAGGATGTATTGTACCAATCTATAAAAATAAAGGTAGTATTGAAATGCCTGAAAACTATAGACCTATTACATTGCTTAGTTGTATAGGGAAATTATTTACAAGTATACTAAATGAAAGATTGACAAAATATTTAGAAAGTTATAATTTATTAAATTCAAACCAAGCTGGATTTAGGAAGCATCATTCAACTGTTGATAATATTTTTATTCTCCACATGTTAACAGATTACCTTAAACATAAGAAAACAAAACTTTTTTGTGCTTTTATTGACTTTCAAAAAGCCTTTGACTCTGTATGGAGAGCAGGCGTTTGGTGTAAACTTGTCAAATACAATATTTCTGGAAATTTTTTTAATGTAATAAAGAATATGTACAGTGAAATCAAGTCATGTGTATCTGTAAATGGCAAATTTTCAAATTTTTTTGGTTGTTATAGGGGCTTAAGACAAGGAGAAAATTTGTCACCGGTAATTTTTTCTCTGTACCTTAATGACTTAGAAAATTACATGTTATGTAATAACAATGTTTCAGTTATACTTGAAGATAATAACATCGAAATATTTTGAAACTTGTTGTTTTGTTATATGCTGACGATACCATTCTTTTTGCTAAAACAGAACAAGATCTTATATCTGTGTTGAACACCTTTTCTAACTATTGTCATATCTGGAAATTAAATATAAACTTTGATAAAACAAAAGTAATGGTATTTGGTGATAAAAGAAATAGAAACAGGAATATTACGGTAGATAATCAAGTTTTAGAGATCGTAGACACGTTTAAATATCTTGGTGTAGTTTTTTCTAAGAACAGACAATTTGCGGTTGCAAAGAAACATATTGTTGATCAAGCAAGACGGGCAATGTTTGGTTTATATAAGAAAATAAGAAATCTAGATTTACCTATTGATTGTCAGTTAAAGTTATTCGATCATACAATTGTACCAATTTTAACTTATGGGTGTGAAGTGTGGGGTTATGGTGACTTGTCGCTTATAGAAAAAGTGCATACAGATTTTCTTAAATATGTATTACGTGTTAAGAAAAGTACACCGCATGTTATGGTTTATGGCGAACTTGGGCGATTTCCATTATCAATTATTATTAAGAAACGAATTGCTGGTTATTGGTATGATTTAGTTAACAGTAATTCACTACAAAAATTATTGTCAAATATTTATAAGCTTGTATATGAAGATTTTGTAAGAAATGGTAAGGAGTACAAATGGTTATTGAATGTTAAGAGTATTTTTGACGAAACAGGTATGAGTTATATTTGGTTAAATCAGAAGTTTAGTGGTTCTAAATGCTTATTGTTAAAAACCATTGATATATCAATGAGTAACCAATATGTACAAAAATGGCGTAGTGATGTCGACTCAATGCCAAAATGTTTAAATTATAGAATGTACAAAACTGATCATTGCTTTGAACCGTACCTTTGTTTACTGTCAGACAAATATTTAAAAACATTTGTTAATTTTCGATTGTGTAACAATCTCCTCCCTATAGAAAGAGGAAGGTGGTTAGGTATTGTTAGAAATGAAAGAAAATGTAGTCTTTGTAACTCAAATGATATAGGTGATGAATTCCATTACATTTTTTTCATGTAGTTATTTTGAAAATAAACGAAAACGACTTTTACCACAAATTAATCAACAAAACAAAAATATGTTTACGTTTAGAAAATTAATGAGTGAAACAGATCCAAAAAATTAAGTTACTTAGTTAAATATGTTTATGTTATACTTGAATACTTTAAGAACCCACCTGGCTAGTCACATTGTTTTTTGTTTTTTTTTGTTTTTTTTTAAATCTATAAATATTTTCTATTTTGCAAAATATAGCATGTACAACAATGACATAGTTACATTGTATGTTATGAAATATTGTAGTTATAAATACCTTTTTAAAACTACTGTAGTTCATTTAATTTGTATACACAACCTGATTACACATTTATTAATTTTGTTTATATATTATTGTACACCTTTTATCATATGTAAATATGCTGAGTGTATCAATAAAACTTGAAAAAAACTTGAAACTTAATTTCATATAATAGTGCAATAGTACAAACGTTGTGCCGATTTTCCCAAATTATCTCCGTTGCGCCATGAAATTTCCATTTCGCCAGGCATATTATAATCCTTCAGTGTATACATATAGAATTTATGAAACATTTGAAATCATACTTACTTTATAGTGCTAAACAATCATTTTAGATGCACAAATACAGCATATTGACTTTAAAAAAAGGGGTTGTGTCGGTTTTTCTGAAAAAAATATCTCCATTGCGCCATGAAATTTCCATTTCGCCAGGCATATGACCCTTCAGTGCAATTAAACGTATACAATTTATGAAATATTTTAAAACTTACTTACTAATTAGTTATAAACAATCATTTTAGATTCTTAAATAGCACATTGACTTTAAAAAAGGCGTTGTGCCGGTTTTTCTAAAAAAATATCTCCGTTGCGCCCGTTGCGTCCGTTGCGCCAAAAAATCTCCGTTGCGTATTTTAGTGGTACCCCTAAATAATGCATATTCAAACATACCTCTCCTGCCCTCCTAAAAAACTGTTTCACCACATTGGGTCTTGAAGGCTGCAATTCTTCTTCCATACTTGGATTTTAGGCTGAAATACAACAACAACAAATTAAAACTTATTTAAAACTCCATTGAAAGCTTCTGCAATATTACAATAGTGGATTTATCATACTATATTTTCCCCTTCACAGGTGAAAGTACAGCAAAGTTATAGGTATAAAAGTTTGCTGATTGAGACTAAAACATGGATTGGAGCACCATACTCAGTATATACCGATCAAGACGCTTGAATGATTAAATGGTAAAATCTCGCCTCTTCAAATGTCTAATCTAGGAGGGGGGAAGGGAGGATTCACTCATATTTTTGAGAATTGCCACCTATTTTTTTAGTACTAAAATGAATGAAAAATTTTGTAATCGACGAAAAACACGTTATTTGTCTATTTTTTGATCATGATTTCTGCAAGCATCTAGAGGTTCTGCTCCAACACTGTACTGAGTTAAATCCAAGTTTGCCTGCTCTTCATCAGAGGTTATTTTGGTTCCCTTTCCTATTACTTTTGGAGCACGCAAGCAATCAGTACCAGCAGGTAACCTGCACTTTTATTTATCGAAGCAAGCAAGCAAGGATCAGTTTTTCCGGTTTCCTGTCTCATTACGTTTCTTATATAACTTGACATAACATGATAAAGAAACCCTTGCCTATTACATTCAGTCAGTACTTTGACAAATTGCAATGATAAACAGCAGGGTACTCCGAAAATAGACCAATCACACTTTTTACACTCACAAGATAACGATAAAAGCTGAGGAATTCTGATTGAAAACAGATGTGTAGACTGGTCCCCTGTGCCCTTCTATGGGAAATTTAATAGGACAGGGAACCAGAATAAACGAAAGCAGTGCAAAAAATACTGAATGGTACTTTTAAAATGGAAAATGTTAAATAAAAATGAATAACTATCTTAACAAACTTCCCCGTTCATAGGTTTTGCCTAATTTCATATCATAAAATAATTAAAAAATATGAATGTAAAATTACATAAAGTTTGTGATTCAATTAATGATAAATTACTGGCAAATATTTTTTTAAACTTTTTTACACAACTTATTAAAAATTATAGAATGACAAGATAATATATCAATTTCCGATAGGTTCCTGTTTCACTAGTCCAACTAATTAGACTTGTCAAAGAGACACAGAGATAATTTTGGACGGGCGCTGTCTTTTAACGGTTTGACAGTAAGAAAAAAAAGTCTGTAAAATGGGTCAAACCGCTCACGCCCAATTAACTAGGCTACTGTTTCACAATAATATTTACCCGACATGAAATTATCCGATTATTAATCCAGAAATTTGATTTTTGTGAATTTATGTTGTCTGATATTATATTATACAAAACATAGATGGCCATACTTGCAAACCAAAAAAATAGTTTGTAGAGGCACACCTTTAAATAAAGCAAGTTGGTGAATATTCGAACAAAAGTGTACTGATGTAAACATTGTGCTGTCAACGTTGGATTTAATAAACACATAACTTTGAGGCTTTATTATATTTGAAATGTCAGTTATAAGCGTGAGAGAAAGTAAACCCAACAATGAGCATTATAAGAAGAGTGAAAGATTTCTATAGAAGGAAAAAAGAAATTGAAGATTTTGAAACTGTTAGAATATTTATTACCAAGTCCAAGACTAAGCAGTTAAATAACATTTCAGCTGTAAACAGAATTATCAAAGCATAATTAGGCAGTGAGCAATTTACTCTCACTGTATAATTTTCAAAATAAAATAAAAATATATTTATAAAAATACAAAATTTTACCCCACCCACATAAATCATACAGTGAATGTTTTAAAAGAAGAATACCTGTTCAATTTTATCAATTAAAATGACTTCAAAAGATGCCTTTAAGTGGATTTATCTACAAAATATAACTTTTGTCATCTATTCATACTTATTTTTAACTATTTTTTAACAAATATTTAATTTACACGTCGTTCGCCACCGGTACTTCCGGTTAGATATTTTAGACTGTCTCTTCATATGAAAATATATTTCATAACAATAGAAGCAATTAACCGTTCACCATTCTGCAGCGAAATATGATTATTTCGGACGAAATACGGATGAGCATATCATCCAAAGCGTTCCGAAATATAGAAATCGGCTATTTTTAGTAACTTGATAAATACTGGGGTTTTCCAAAGTCGTGTTAAAGAAAATTGAAGGTAAGGTAAGTTTCATGATAATCTTCAATTCATTGATTCACGGGTTTAATTACAGCCGTAATTGTTTTTACTAATCAAATGCTAAACATGATAAACATTCCAAATGATGATGTAGTGTAGAGAGCTAAATCTACTTTCAATTTGAAAAAAAAACCTGACAATTTTCTGTCAGACTTTTTAGAAAATGTTACAAAATTTATCACCAAAAGCCTTGATAATTCTAGTGGAGGATATGTTAATTCTATTGAATACAGTTGCAGTTGAATTTTTAACCTCAATAAGGTTGTCAGCCATTTTACAAAATATTCCTGAAGAGAAAAATGTATAATTATAATATACAGATTAGTTTATATCAATAGGGATACAATGTATGCTTGTTAATCAAAAAAAAAAATTAAATGTTTTGTTTTGTGTATAGATCTACCATATTTCCAAGGTAGGCTATTGTAGGCATAAACAGTCTAAAGTGACTCCGTCAAAATAATAGCATCATATAAACTTATGGAAGCCAGAACTAGAACCTGCCTGAGTAGTTTAACTTTTACTATTTTATTGTATATTTTTATTGAAATGTTATACAGTATATTCGACAGAAAAAAATAATATTATTTTATTCAGATTAAGAGCAAAGTAATTTATTTTACCATTTCACTTTAGTTTTCATACCTTTTTTGAAAATCTTCTTTTCTGTAGAGATATTTGATAAATGCCAAAGAGAAAATCCCCACTTTCAGACGAGCCTAGGTATAGGTGTACTAAAAATAAAGATTAATTATTGGTTTTGCTTTTGAAACTGTTAAAATGTAATTGCCTTGGAAATATGAGAACACAACTTTACTCAATAGGCAGCAGATGGGTGTTAATTACAATGTTGTATTACACAATTGCTTACATGCAAACATTAAATGGAATAAACTATGATGCAATGTCTATCCTACAATATTCAATGCGTTTTTCAGAATTTTATCCATTTAACTTTTGTCGTCTGTGTTAAACAGCCGCAAAAATCCCTGCCCTGGTAGGGAGAATTTTGTAGGCGTGTTTATCAGATAAATCATGCAAAGGACGCTGTACCTGTGCTAAATTTAGCTGATGTAAACAAACACTATAGCAGATGATAACATTTGTTATTACTGATCAGCTCCCTTCCTAGAGTAATATTTCAAGTTTCTACTGGAAAGTTAACACTGCCACGTGTATTTGTTTACAGCCTGCAGTTCATGACCCCATTTACTCCGCCCCGGGATTTTCAAATTTTTGACAGTTAACTGATTTTTTTTTCACAAAGTACATTTAAGTGAATCTTTTGTGATATTTTCTCTGCCATTTTATTTCAAATGTTGCAAAGAAGTTATACAAAAAGTTTGTAGGCAAAATACTTCTTGGTTATTTAACTATTTCAAAAAAGGACTGTTAGATGTTAAGCATGTCAAAAATACCATGAAAATCTGCCCCAGCGCCATCTAGTGGCTTAAATAGTCAAGTTGCAGGTTTAAGTACCATGGAAATATGAGGCACCAATATTTATAAAATGTTGTTGAAAGTGCTCCAATTGAGCTCGAGGCAGCTCGTACCATACAGGCGTGCTTAGTCCAACTACATGTAGTTCAATCAGTCTAATATATCAGATGTTACAGGCACGTTATAGATATGTGAATGTTGGTCAAGCCCGGAAGCAAAAATATCTCAAAGCCACGTCATATTTATAAGACTATTAATTCAATCTAAGACTTGTCAAGGGTATGACTAAATACCAAATATGAATATGAAGAAAAAAATTTCGGTGTAAAGTCAAAAATTGACATGAGAATTAAGTCAATTAACATATATCATGGTGAATATTTGCTACGTGAAAAGTGAAAAAAACAAATATTTGATAAGTGTTGTTTGTAAATAATCGCAACAAAATGAAATTCCTAAACAAAAATCCTGACGCATTTTTATTTAGGAATTTTGAAAATGGTAAAATTGACTGTCAGACATTCATGATCATAAATGAGAAATAAATTCAATTTAAGTGTAAATACAGGACACAGTATGCCTACATGTATATATAATGGATGAAATACTGCCGCAAATATATATGCAACCCGAATATGGAAGAGGATGCCCAATATGTATATCATTAATTTATAATAAATGTATGGCCTATAAATTCCAAAAACAATAAATTTTCACATAGTATGATTTAAATTAGTTTAAGTTATTTTCACTTTAAGCAAAATATAAACCATAACATATAAATAAGTAATAGTGTCTATTTTTCACTTTTGTGAGATGTTTTATATAATTATAAATAATATTCATATTCGTTATTCTCGTTCATATTCAGGTATCTTTCTGCTCATAATAATTAAAATCAAATAAATTCAGAAATTCATTTTCATTCATGCAAAGACATATGATACAAGTAAATGATACATAATGTGGTCTCTGTTGACCAAAAAATTCCCAAAAGAGCTGATTTTTTAAGAAAATAATATTCATATTCAGTACTCTCGTTCATATTAAATTTTGGGTATATCAAGACATCAAGATATTTTTTACACCACAATCATTACAGTGTGACTTCCAGTGTCAGAGATTTAATGGAAGCCCTGCATGCATGATAACTTATCAGGACTTTTTTTCCTTCTATAACAGGGACTGATATATAAGGCCCCTTCACAATTCAAAATTTCACTTTTTTTTCACAAAGCGGCAGAAAAAAATTCACAACTTCAAAAGAGATTTCACAAAATATTGGGACTTACGTATTACGCCAATTGCAATAACACTGAAATAGTTTCAATTAAGTTAATTGGTTTTTGTGCATGTTAACCGGGTTAATTACCTACTTGAAGCAGATTTTACACAGGTCAGCAATTTATTATAATCAACTATGGCACCAAGCTTAATGTTTGTCTTTTTTCTCCTTGGATTAGGGAAGCTAACATATTGAGGCTACACACAACAAAACTTCAGTGATTGGGGACACACACAACCAAAGTATAGATTTTTAGACCAATCAGTCAAAATGGAGGCTGCTCAAAGGCAAGCTATTAGAAAGTGCCGTGTACGTCTTGTCAATGACATACAGATTGAATATATGTTTGACTCCATCGAAAGTCATGGTCTATTTACACCAATCATGTTGGAATGTATAAAGGTAATATATCATTTCTTTTATTTAATCTTGAAGTATATATTCTATATTCTATTTTATTTTCTAGATTGATGGGTTTTCCTAGCAAAACACTGTCTTTCTTTATACATGTATAGATATTGTCCAAAATTATGCTCTAATATACATTACATTATTGGAATGAGAGAAAAGTGTGCTGTCATTGCATTTATAATTTGAATATTTTACAATAGTTGAATTACATAAATAATGCTGAGGAATAGGGGTGTGGATCGTCGGATAAGTGACGATCCGATCCGAACCACGATTCAGCACTTACGATTCACAAATCGAACCACAGATCTATTGTTATCAAGACACCCATAAAAACATGTACATTAGTTATAAAAACATGTTTATTTAAAAAAAAACAAAAAACAATTCTAAACATTAAACATATTAAATATAAACTATGACTGTTTATGTTTTTATTCTTTGGATAAGTAGTTTTGTTTTGTCTTTTGAAACCAATTACTTCCCTAAGCTCAGCATCATGGTACATGGTCTTTAACCGGCAAATTATATTAAGGTAAACTTCATATAATTTATACTCATATCGTATTTTTCTCGATTTTAAGAGTGTGAGAAACAGTGAATGTATATAAAAAAATTAGATCGCAATTCAACGATATCTGTGATTACGAATATTCAAAATCGATTTTTTACTTTGATTCGTGATTATCCGAGTACTCGGATACTCGCCCCAGCCCTAGTGAGGAAGGTACTGAAGGTACAAGTAACATGGTTGTTACTCCTTAGAAAAAAATGAAAATTAAGTTACAAGTTGAGCACCCATTACCCTTAATCTGCTGGAAACAGCTATGTCTAGCCTTTGCCATCATTATCAATATATGGCCAGGCCACTTTCATGTCATCTTTAAATATTGGTAACTTATCTTTATGCCCCGAGGCATATAGTAATAGAACCATCCGTCTGTACATCCATCCGTACTAGGTCAACCTTAAACGGCAAATTGGATTTATCTTAAATTCTACTTGAACCAATGGCTTCATAATTATTTACACACATTACTAATCAATACAAAGTGTATAAGATCTGGGCAAGTTACATAACTATGGCTTCCATTTGTTTCAAATTATTGCCCTTTTTCAGCACTTTGAAAATGGATATTGTTAAACTAAACCAGCAAGTTGGATATACAATGTATATGAAGTTCTACCTGTACTGGTGTTGAATAACCTTTAAACTTTGAATGGACTGTTCCAGATTCAAAGCAGGGCACTTCCATTACATAAAATAAGCGGGTTAAGGGTTGAATTTAAAAAAAACATGATGTTGTTATGACAAAAATGTTAAGAGTTTTTAAATAATCCTTTTAGTTTAGAGAAAATTAATTGATTACATATGTATATTTGTAAATAAGAACCAAATGATTTACTCATTATGTAAAAATAACAATTTTAGGCAAAAGAATCACGCCCGGAGAAGGTTCGTACCTTCTTGGATTATCTTCAGCGTAGAGGACCAGGTGCCTTTGACCAGTTTATTCAATGTTGTAGAGAGTCTGAACAAGCTGATGTAGCCAGCTATGTCTTGCAGGTTTGTGTTGACTAGTGAGGCAGTTGTTATTACCGTTCTTACAAAATGTAAAAAAAAAATAAAAAATACTTAGTTCTCTATTAAGTAGTTTTGTCCAACCCTATATATAATCAAAGGGCTGCAAGCTATGTGGTATTTTGAACTATTTTCTGATCTTTGCAATCTAAATCTTACTGTATATCTGTATGTGTTTTCCTGTATAAGTTTATTTTTAAATACTATTATTCATCTTGCAGGGCACCGAGATGCAGCGACTGCGTTTAGATTTTTTACTATAACAGTTTGAGTTTGATACATACAGAATTTTGCATGACTAGATGACTAGAGTTGCATCAAAAAATCATTTATGTTCATCTTTTTATGACAGCCACACTTTATCCTTGCATATCGTGGCTACTTCCTTAAAAAAGACTCTTTAAAAAAAAAAAAATAGTTGCCTCGACTGGGATTTGAACCCCAGACCTCTCACACCCTAAACGAAGGTGTTACCCCTGCACCACAGGGAAGTCATGCGAAAAATGCCTAAATAAAATCAAATAATTCTAAATTTAGAATTTCCATTCCGTATTATTTTCAAGGTATTTTGTTCACGATAAACCTGTTGTTTTTAACACTGATGTAAATAGTTTAGCGAAAATCTTCTCGCCTAAACAGTCCGACATGTATTTATTCCACTACTTGACAGTCAGATTTATTTGTATAATACGCTCTGAAGTATTCGGTAATGGACATCACTAAAAATAGCATTTTGTTTACGTGGATTAAATAATCGGGTGTAGAAATTGATTATCGATCGTCGACTGCCCTAAATTCGTCCCTGTCCTAGAGTCAACATAACATCCTTACTTTATTTTTCAGAAATTCTAAATACCAAATGTTCAGTCTGATCACAATAATCCAAAGCTTTACAGAAATAGCCGAGCGATTTTCATTGATTAAAATGATATTCATCCACGAAATTTGTGATTGTGCATTTATTGACAATTCTATAAGCCAACGCTACTTTGAAACTTTAAATGCGTTGTAATTTGTTGGATACTTGTAACAAAATAAAAATATTTCTTTAACATCGCTAGTTTTAAGCTTTATTGGGAACTTCTTGTTGTTAGGTTTGTCGTGAAGCGCTGTTTCAGAGATTGAATGTCAGCAATATATATCCTGATCTGTGATCAGAAAATACAAAAACATATTCAAAGCTGCATGCCTTCAGATGAGCCAAAATATTTGAACAAAAGTCAGCTGTGAGAAAAATATACTAAGAATTTATGAATGACTGATATTGCAGTATTTATCACCATATTTCTACTGTGTGATTAACGCAGTAAAGCCAATTTTTGCATATTTTGACCTATTTTTTTTTTTGTTATTTTGTGTGCATCTGCATGCATCTGGAGCCATGCTGCGTTTATATGCAACTTTGTTAAAAAAAAATTTAAAAGTAAGAGATATCTATGTAGCTAAAAAATTGGAACATTTACTTTCATCTTAATATGAATTCATTTTTCTTTTATTTATTTTTTTTCATTTTAAGGAATACCAGACTATTAAAGATAATACAGCACAGAACAGTTCAAACAATTCAAAAGGGGTTTCAATGGCGAATAACATTTATTTAACTCAAGAGACACAAAGGTCGTCTCAAGGTCAAATGGAAACCCAAGGATCATCTGAAATGTCAGTGATGGAGACTCAGGGGTCTTCTCAAATATCAACTTCAGTCATGGAGACCCAGGGCCCATCTCAATGTGTACCCTCAAGTTCAGCTTCTGTGCCACAGGGAATAAATGAGGTGGATAGAAGAGAGGAAGAAATGCAGGAGGATAATGAGGGAGGTTTGTAGGATGATTTATGTTGAATTCCATTTACCCACCTTTATTTAAAGTAGTGTTACTGCAATGCTTTCATGCAAAATTATTTCTAACTTCGGCCAATATAGTTATTAATCGGTCATCTGGAATGTCATCCGGAACATAACTTTTCACAGTCTTCAGTTTTCAAAAGTTTTAAGCCACTTATCATTGGAATTTAGTACATAGCGATATACGATGGGTGATTGTAAATAATCTTATGCCCAATATTTTGAAAAAGTAACATTACAGTAAGATTACCTTAATATGAAACATGTCGGATGATCTTAGAGTATAAAATTAAAGAGGTATTTATGCCAGAATTTATTCTGTAAATACCATCCTGCTTCACCTTTAACATACACAAAAAATATTAGGCAATCTCAGCATGTTTTATTTATGAAATACATGTATATACCGCCTCCGTGGTCGAGGGGTTAGAGTTAATGACTTCTAATCCAGTTACCTCTCTGGCGTGGGTTCGATCCTTGGGAGATGCTTTGGTGGTTTAGCATGGCAGAAAGTAGTCTTGTACTGGTGTAACTTTTCCAGGAACGATGGTTAGGAAACTACCCGCCTATATGACTGAAATATTGTTGGGAAAAGGCATAAAATGAAACAAACAAACAAAACAATCTATGAAATAGATTTGATTGTTTCAATCTCTGAAATTCATTTGAAATTAAGCTTGTAATTTATTTCTTATTTGTATAATTATGTAAAGGAATGAAATCATTCTGTAGATGCAGTCATGGATGAACAGCCAAGTTATCAAGGTAGTGAATCAAGAATTCCTGGTTCAACATCTAGAGGAACATGTTCTGCAAGCTCTATACCACAACCAAGTCTCTCTGTTGGACATTTATCATCTTCAGTAGGAACTGTTGGTTACACAGGCAATCTTACAGAGGTTTGTACTTAAAACATTCATAGCTATACATAATAATCCCAGGATTAAAATTGTCTTTTGGGTGTCTTTGGCCAAGTGGTTAAAGTCATTGACTACAAACCACCTATCCAGGTAGGTTACATAACATTTCTGATTCTACTCAGGTGCCCGTTCATGCCTGAAATAATGCAAGGAAGAGCACCTAAGGTCTTTCTCCACCAGTAAAATATATGATCGCCACTGTGTTGGTGCCTTTCAAAACCTAACCAACCAAATAAAGATGTTTTATGAGTAACAGCCGCTGGGAACTTGTTTTTATGCTCCTAAAATTGTATTCACTAGATTCAACATTATTATTGCATGTTTGTACCAGAGTCATTCATAATCATATAAATATGTATTATACATTGCAGGAGTATAAAATGGACACAGATCCAAGAGGGTTTTTATTGATTATTAACAATCGAGACTTTCAGCGAGGTCTCTCTACTCGGGATGGAACCGATATTGACTGCGGAAAATTGAGGAAACTTTTCTTGTCGTTGGGCTTTGGGGTTGATGTTAGACAAAACCTGACTGCACTTGTAAGATATTTTTGTTTATGTCATTTGATTACTAAAATTGTAATTGAATGTTCAGTAGTTCCTATGTCGGGCTGTGGTTTTGGTTGTTGACTTCAAATAATTTGACCCTTACCATTAAGGATTCTAAATACACCAAAAGGTTTGAATAATTTCTAATGAGAAATCAAGTCAGCTACCTTATAGGTAGTAAGTGGATTTTATTTATCATATATGAGGGATTTTGCAATTTTTCATCATCGCTCATGTAAAGACTCAATCAAACAAAGTCTGCAATTTTCATGTAATTTTGCTGTTTATAATGCTTCCATCATTTTAATTTTACAGTGAATTTCTAATGCCTGAAGGGTTAAAATTTAAGTCCTGTTTTGTAGCATTTTTTTTGTGTTGATTTATTGACTAGTGAGCTGTTGAATATGATGTGATATTCACTGACAGAATAACATATTGACCGGAGCAATTTATGAGTTATAATTTGCTGTCAACTACAGTTTAGACCATTGAGATTGAAGATATTTTTGAATCATATAATTAATTTAAGATATACTATGCTCATCTTTGAGTAGTATAATTTTATTGCAAAAATTTATTGAAATCTATGAAATTCTTACTGAACGTCTTATTTGAATATAAGAATGTACATACTATTCCCTATTACAGGTGAAGTAAAGTTAATCCTTTTTTTCAAATTAATGACACTAGAATTATTTTCATATTGTGACTACCTAGAGTGTGTAGAGTTTAAAGCATAACATCTCTGCTTTGTGTGAAGTCAAAACTTGTTGATTCATTATTTACAAAAATACAGTGAAGCGATTTTCAATATTTTTTATACATCAATTTTAGCAATGTATATCATTAAAGGAATAAGAATGGAAGGATTGATGTCTGTCTAATATAAATATTCATCATTTAAAAAGAGGTACCATGACAGTTTTTCTGTTGACATCAACCCTATAAGTGAGAAATTCGTGTTTTAAGACACTCTTTTTTTACTTGAGAAATAAGTTCATGGGCGCCGCCATTTTGGCGTTCTGTCACTCTCGCGAGACAGACGAGACCGAGATTGTGACGTGTTACACCCACTTCCGGTATACATATGTAGGTGTACACGCTGGTACAACTGAAATACATCTTGATGAAGAACTTATTAATCTTATTTCCCACACTATATATAATAATTATGAAAACATCATATGGAACTGAATTGCTTTAAATAATCAATTGAAGACGCCGCGACATAAATAATCATTTGTCCGATGTTCAAACTTGCAGATGATCCCACCACATGATTTAACCAATGACTGCTTAATTTTCAAAGATAAACCATCAATTTAATTTGGGTACTATGAGAAACTTCTTCAAATTGACGATATATCCTTTTAGTTTGTACTTAATTTTCGCTAGATAAGCTGTCCGAATAGGGTACATCGCCGGTCTCAGCGTAAAATATCAACTTAATCCAATATGCAGAGATCTGCTGAGGACGCGATTTTCCGCCATTGACGCTCAAAATGAGAATGGCGCAGGAAAATCGGCAGCCAGACTAATAACGTATGAAAACAAAACTGTCCGTTAGGTTATTTAGGCACCCAGTCAAAACTGGTACCCACTGCAACAGGTTGCCCATTCCCCTGTAATTACGCATATTCTCGGCTTTATCCAGTTCCATTATAGCTATTTTCCACGTTATCTACTTACCCAATCCCTTTCCCACACAGATACGCATTTCTACTACCGTTAATTTAATCCATTAAAACAAAACATCATAAATCTACTTAATATTTAAAATGATTATTGGTAACTGAAAAAAAAACGTGTTGCTATTTTATGAAAGGCTGTAATTTACAGTATAACTTGACGGGTGCGGAACTTAATTTCCCCTAAGGTTATTCAGTTCACTGATGAAGCGTAAAAAAATAGATGTCTATTTCGTCACAAGGGTGATTAACCAATCAGGGCAACATTGTGCATGATCAGAAGGTCTGTCGGCACAGAGGCATACAAGGAGCAATAAAAATCGTCAGTACACAGTGTGACAGGGAACATTTGGTGCAAATTAGGAACAATTAAAATGGATAATGCACAGTATTAGACATAAGTAGTAAGAACCAGCAATTGTGTGAATAAATTATGCAAATTCGATTTTTGAGCAGCCAATTAAAATGTTTTGCCTGCAGTTAATATTAGGCTACGATTAAGATGTAAATAAATACCACTCATTTGAAAGTCAGAATCAAACTGCAAAAATTTAATTACATGTACTATTAAGAACACGTTTTGGTAGGATTTTTATAATAATGATAATTATCGCCGTTCAATAATTGTAAGCCAATTATTCGTTGGTGCATTTGTTTATTTAATTGCATTATTTGATTGTGAAACCTTGTTAAATAATAACATGTGTATTTATTAAATCTGTGAAATATTGTTTAATTACATTAAGATGAGACTTTAATGAACATAGCATTGTTTGGAGTAACGGGCATCACTGGCCTGAAGTGATGCGACCGGTACACGTTGAATTTTTATTTGTTTCTTTATTTTTATATTTTTTTTTTTTTTGGATATTGTTACGTATTTTGAAACAAAAAAATCCCCTCTACACCTCCTGTAAAAAATTAATTTGTCTGGTCAATACTTTATTATATTAATATTTCGCTACGATTCTACTAGATTTGTCATAAATCTAAAGATGTGGGGAATTGACATCACGCGCACCTGTTTTTAAACGGCCAATACACAAACATGGCCCCGCCTACTGATTTGTAGAATTTGGTGATTTAGAGATTTAAAATTTGTTATCATTCGTTTAATATTATTATTTGGCGGCAGAAAATTTGCAGATTTATTATTTATAGTATTCTTTTTCTGAAATCAAGTTTTTATTCTAACCTTGTCTTTCCCTTTAATATATAATTGTGTTAGTGTTATATTGTAGGAGATGAAACAAACATTACATATGTTATCCCAGCACAGTCAGTTAGATCAAGTTGATAGCTTAGCTATTGCACTATTGACACACGGGACTGAGGATGTTTTATATGGAGTGGATGCACAGCATATTACTGTAAGTAATTATTGTATCATCTGATAAAGTAAAGTTTAGGCAATTTTTGCAATTTTATCATTAAATTAGATTAGGCTTTTGTTACCTTCCTGTCTGTCTGTCTGTCTTTTTATCCCTTGAGTACAGTAATAAGTGAACTAAAATTCTAGGGATGTCATCCGGAATCTGTATATCTGGATATCTGAACGTTCAAATCACGATTTGGTATTTGGAGTTGATTTTTTGATCCGGGTATTGTAATAAAATATTTCAGAATATTAAGATGAAAGACTTGCTAAAAAATGTGGCAAATACATGCATTGAGATAACCTATGTAGACATGGTGTTGACACCTCTTTATTGTACCTTAGTATGACAATCATGGAAAATGGTTTCGTCATATAAGCCAAGTAAGAATAAAACAATGATCTGATGTATTAGGATGCCTGTTCCTGTTATCTGTGTGGCTGTTTCAGCTCCAAATGACATTCCTATAAAATTCCTGTAATAATACAGTAGAAGTAAAATAAAATAATCTGTTACTTCACTAAGGTGATAGTTTGTCTGTCTGTCTGTTACTGCCTTTGTTGTGACTTCTTAATTCAATAAGCTAAAGGTTTCATATACATGTTAATTCTTAAAGGATCTCCATTGAGGTCCAAAATTTGTTATCCTCAGTAAACTGTACATTTATTTTAAAACAGTTAACTACATGACCAAGCAATTCTTATTGATGACTACTTAAGTATTTTAACACTTACACTGCTAAATATCCTAAATGGACTTGTCCATCTTTCAGTGTGGACTAGACCATTCTTAATATTTAGGGTGTGTTTCAAAAAAATGTACTGACTGAACAGTGCAGATCATGATATGCACAGGCTGCACAGGTAAGATCTGAGACACCTAAAGGTTTAATTAATCCCTTTAATAAGCAATGGGCAGTTCCAGAATCAGTGCAGGGCCAGTTAATTACAGAAATTAAGGGGTGTTAGAGTTAATATTTTGATATAATGTTTTCAGGTCCATGAAGCTTTCATGCCATTTACTGCTGAAAAATGTCCAGCTTTACACCACAAGCCAAAGCTTTTTATTATCAATGCTTGCAGGGGAGGTAAGTGAGTTTATGTTGAATATCCTTTTGTTATCAAAAAGTAAGATTTGTCTACTTTGGAATACTTTGTGCATTATATGAGTTATGTAAAAGTAGATAATTATAATTATGTTTTTTACATAATGACATTTTTCACTTGACTTATTGAATTGAATTGAGAGGCCCCTCTCTACAGCAAGAACCTTTCTACAATGACTTACATGGAAATAAGGCTTTACAATAAATTTGTCCTCTCCACAGCAACACCTGTCCAGCACAACAATAAAGTTTAAACCAGATGAAGAAATATTGATGAAATATTAATGATAAGATAATTGATTAAGTTCAATTAAGGTTATTGATTTTAACTCATTTAAGACAGAGGTATAAAGTTCAGTGAAGACAGATGAATAAAGTTCGATTAAGTTAATGGAATAAAATACAGTTAAGACAGTAAAGTTTAAGACAGTTGAATAAAGTTCAATTAAGGCAATTGAATAAAGTTTAATTAAGATAATTGAATAAAGTTTAGTTAAGACAGCTGAATAAAGTTTAATTAAGATAGTTTAATAAAGTACAAATGAAAATCTTAGATATATGATTTTTTTATGATTTTAGATGCAGAGGACAAGGGAAGTTTGACCTTCAGACATGTTGACACAACCAGTACAAGTCAAGATATAAGTGCCGTACCATCACAATCATTGGCCTGTAACTTTGAGGACCAATATGGGACCAATACTGTGTCATATGATGTACAGTCTATTCCCCCCGTACCAAGAAACGCAGGCCGTATTCCTAACATGAAAGATTTTCTTGTTGCCTTCTCCACCATTCCAGGTACGTCTTGATTATAGACTTTGACAGAATGATAGATTTGATCCTTTTCCGTTAACAAACTTAATTGAATTTGTAACACAATAATAATGTTGCTCTGTTTGACATGAAACTGCAAGATATTAAATACATATATATCTTCTTGTTGTCTTCATGTATACTGTATAAGTGGTTAAGTAAGCAACTTGAAAATATTGGCATTACATCTTGCTTAAATATCAACCACCCAGTCGTTAAATTCTACCCTTGCACGCTTCGCTAATTTTTCCTCATATGAAATGTCTTGAATTTTAAATTCGCTAACTTTTTGACATGTGGAAATATCCACTTCTACAGTAGAATATTTCCATATATATATATACAATTAATTAGTCTCCTACCGGTTTAATTAGTCCCCTACCGGTTCAACGGGAGGGGACTTTAGGTTTCCGTCCGTCTGTCCGTCAGTCTGTCCGTCCACAAAACTGGATCCCGCGATAACTTTAAAAGTACTGAAAATATTTTTATGAAACTTAAAATATGGGTAGATGGCAGTCTGGAGATTATGCACATCTTTTTCTTTTCTTCCTATGTTGAAAATTCTGGTTGCTATGGCAACAAATAGCCTGAATTTCAAGAATTCTGATTTAAAATTTTCAGCTTTTTCACTATAAGTTCTTTATTTCTTAAGGTGTTTACTTCAAACTTTAAATATAAGTTTCTGGTCATCAACCACATCATATGTGACAAGGTTTACAACTCTAGCACAAAAATTATCAGTATTACCTCCCTTGAACTTAGAATTTTTATGAAAAAAAATGTTGTCTTTTTTAAATAACTTCTTTATTTCCTAATGTATCTGCTTCAAACTTCATATATATGTTTCTTATTATCACTCAACATTTTTGAGAAGGTTAAATACTTTAGCAAGACTATTTCCAGAATTATGTCCCCCTTGAACTTAAATTCGAGAAATTGGTATTTTTCACTCCTACTTCTTCATTCCTAATATCGGATTTACTTTAAAATCCCACAACGTAATAATATGACAAGGTTGTATAAACATAATTTCCTTATTAGGCAGGGAAACTTAACACATTACTGTGATAAAGACAAACTTAGAACTCAAAAGATTTAAGTTCATTCATGTCATTCATTCACTGGTAAAATTGAATGGCCAATGGCCCATCAGAATGTTGCTGGGGTTCTAACCGGTAGGGAACTTATGGATTGCTTGCAATACTATGATAATTGCTTGTTCTTGCTGTTTTATAGGTCATGTTAGTTGGAGACATTTAAATGATGGGAGTTTCTTTATCCAAGGATTTGTAAAGGTGTTTGAAGAGTATGCTCACAAGTCAGATGTCATGAGCATGCTGGTCAAAGTAAGTTGAATCATTGTACCTGGCGAAATCTGTATATAATGCCTTGATTGTCCATTGCAAATTTAAGATGTCCAAGCCCCATTTGGCGCAGGGGTTGCCTTTATGGCTTGAGGTATCAGAATTGCACCTCTGCTTAACCGTGTGTGATTGTAAGAGGTCTTTAAATGGATTTGGATTAGTGGAGTCTATGCATCTTTTAGCTCCAGCCGGGCAGGTGATTTTTACCGCTTATGTAAGATTGAAACACCCGAGGTTAGCCAAAATCATCTTTCCTGATTGGCGTCATATGATCTAAACTGTGTCAGTGTCCCATAAAAGCAAACAAAATTAAGATGATACATGTACTAAAATTGAGGTGCAGATGGTAAAGATTCTAATTTGACAGCTGGTATGTGACTGAGTAGGTTATATATCCCTGTTTGAAAGAATGATTGAGACTTTTTTATATCTGTTGATTTAAATCCCATCAGGGTCATTATGCAGATTATACCTTAAAACGATATATATTTACTTCTTCATAAAGGGCAATATGGTTTTGGTCATGAATAAATAATGTTTTTTTGAGCATGATTATATTTCTTTACCATATTAAAATTTTGTTTGTAATGTACACATATTTTGTGTAATTCTTATTATCACTGAACACTTTTATAAAAAAAAAACTGTTTGTTTCTTTCAGGTAAATAATGAGGTATCTAAAAATATCAACCATCAGGGTGTACAGATCCCCGCCCCACAAGTCATGCTGACAAAGGTGTGGCACCTCAACCCAAAGACGAAAGATTTTATTTAGGAGATGGGAAGCTCAAATATTTCTAACAAGACACTGTATATGTAAGGCTGGACCTCTATACATATATGAAAATCCTTTGAACAAAAAGCGTACTCATATGATAAAAATCCTTTTAATCAAACCTTAGGATAAGAATGTTTCATGGATGAACATTTACAAACATTAACTTTTATTTCGGCATAAAATATTTTGCTATTTCTAAATGATGTGATGTTCTACTATGCTGTAGTAAGATATATAGACATTTTAAAGGTGGATTGACATTATGTAAAATCAGTACTGGTACTGGTCACTGGTAAGGTTTTAAACTTTTGACTGTTCATTGGAATGGTGGTGTAGAGCCAGATCCGCCATAACTGTGTAGTTTTGACCAGAATTTGTACAGTTGGATGCTTTATTTAAGAAATAGATATCAATTTTGAGTGTGTTTGCTGTAGAATAATGCACGGTTCAAGATCATATATGCAGTGTTATAAATTATGATGAATTTGATAGTGTAAACTCAGATATCAGACATATGATTGGTCAGGAATTTAGGTATTTGATTGGTCAGGATCTTTTGCGCAGAATGTGAACTGACCAATAGAAATTCTGAGATTTGAGACAGAACTTGGAGTTGTAGTTTTGAAAATGTGATTATGAAATTATTACTGACAATTTTGCATCACATTATTACACATGTACATACATTTTGTATTTTTAGCTCACCTTGCACAAAGTGCAGGTGAGCTTTTAGGATGGCCAACCAAATGGCGTCCGTCGTCCGTCCACATTTTAAATATTCTAAGGACATCTTCTATGATACCGCAAGGCCAATGTTAATGAAACTTGGCAGGAATACTCTTTTTTTGAAGCTCTATCAAGATTGTTCAAAGAATTCCATTTCATGCAGAACTCTGGTTGCCATGGCAACCGAAAGAAAAATCTTTAAATATCTTCTTTTAAAGAACCGTAAGAGCTAGAGCTTAGATATTTGGCATGAAACATCTTCTAGTGAGTGTCTACCAAGTTTGTTCAAATAAAAGCCCTGGGGTCAAAATTGGCCCCGCCCCGGGGGGTCATTGATTTTCCCTATATGCATATAGTAAAAACTTAAAAAATCTTCTTTTAAAGAACCGTAAGAGCTAGAGCTTAGATATTTGGCATGAAACATCTTCTACTGAATGTCTACCAAGTTTGTTCAAATGAAAGCCCTGGGTCAAAATTGGCCCCGTCCCAGGGGGTCATAGATTTTCCCAATATGCATATAGTAAAAACTTAAAAAATCTTCTTTTAAAGAACCCAAAGAGCTAGAGCTAAGATATTTAGCATGAAACATCTTCTAATGAGTGTCTACCAAGTTTGTTCAAATAAAAGCCCTGGGGTCAAAATTGGCCCCGCCCCAGGGGGTCATTGATTTTCCCTATATGCATATAGTAAAAACTTAAAAAATCTTCTTTTAAAGAACTCAAAGAGCTAGAGCTAGATATTTAGCATGAAACATGTTCTAATGGGTGTCTACGAAGTATGTTCAAATAAAAGCCCTGGGGTCAAAACTGGCCCCGCCCCGGGGGTCATTGATTTTCCTTATATGTGTATAGCAAAAACTTAAAAATCTTCTTTGAAAAAACCCAAATAGCTTGAGTTTAGATATTATACATGAAACATCTTTAAGTACATATCTACAAAGTTTGTTCAAATAAAAGCCCTGGGGTCAAAACTGGCCCTGCCCCAGGGGTGTCATTGTTTTTAACTATATGTGTATAGTAAAAACTTAAAAAATCTTCTTTTAAAAAACCCAATGAGCTAGAACTTAGATGTTTAGCATGAAACATCTTCTTATGGGTGTCTACCAAGTCTGTTCAAATAAAAGCCCTTGGGTAAAAATTGGCCAGGGGGGTGGCTATATACAGGTGAGCGACCTCAGGGCCATCATGGCCCTCTTGTTTATGTTATAGATAATGATTTTTTTTCTTTCTTTTAGCTCTTGCAAAATACATTTAACAATTTTGTGTTAAAATTTTTTAATGTTTTTTTTTAATGTTGTAAATATTATTTGTTTTTCTCCTCTGTTAGAGACACAAAATCTGTTGCCATGTTATTGTTTAATTTTTTAAAATCTTCTAAGTTGTATGAAAAAGTATATTTTCTCAAGGGTGAGGGTAAAGAAGTTGAAGCTTATAGCCTCAGCTTCTTAACCTACAACAGATTGATTCTCTAGACAATTATTGTAAAATTATCTCAATAACAGTTGTGTGGGGAGTGTTTGGATGGTCATTTTGTCAGTTATTCATTTCATTCTGTAATGTTGGTATGAAAATATTCTGCACAAGACCTGACAAGTATTGTAAATGTTAAAACAAGATTATGCAGTTGAGTTAATTCAAATCACAGCACATATATATTTATATTCATTTTTGTTTCCATTACATCACAAGTTGTATGATCTTACTTAAATACTACTTCTGTTTCATAAACAATACATACAGTGAATTCTGAGGAACTGGACATTGCCATAATGTCCTTGCCTGTGTTGTGTGACTTAACAACAACAAAATCCAACAGTTTTATTTTCTTCACCATATCTGATTGCAAGTTTAAACTAAGATAGGTTGCCTTTGAAAACTTGTTTTCATTTTTTAACAATAATTCATTGACAAGAATAATTTAGTGTCTTTTCAACATTTGTTTTGCCTGTGTGGCTGTGATATACTTGTGTTTATAAAGAAAGCTTCTTTTCAGTTTCAACTGAATGAAAAGCAACCGAACGTTTGTGTAAATACAGTAAAGTTGTTTAGATTTTTTTTAATGTACATATATTATTGAGTCATTGCTTCATATTTGTTTGAATGTTAAAACTTTAATAATGTTGATTCTGTAACTTAAATATGCATCATGTCTAACATGGAAAAATAAATTCAAGTTATATCTTTAATATTTCTTCATTTTATTAGCTCCATTTTTTCAAAGAAAAAATGTTGGGACATTGCTACAGTCATGATGTCCTTCCTGATGCCCATTGCAAACGTTAACATTGGTCATAACTTTTATGATTCCTAATGGATTGTTCTCATATTTTGACACAACAACCCTTTGGATAGGAAGATCTTCAAGTAGACCAGACTGAACTTGACCTTGACTCGCAGTGGCTGAAACTCATAAATGGCCTTTACCTTAAAGTTCAAATTATTGATTTCTGCTGTGATATGCTATAACTTTGTTGTTTTTGAATGTATTGTCTTCATAGTTAAACACAGTTTCAATTAGGAAAAGTTTTCTAAGAATTTTTACCTTGACCTCAAATATTGTAACTTGCACTTGTTGTTTTTGCTTTAATTGGCTTTAACCCGTAAGCAATGAACGAATTACATTTGTAGTCTTCATACTTGACCAAAAATCCTTGGGACAAAACATTTTAGAATATTTTAATGACAGTAGCTTTGACCTTTATTTGACCTTGAAATTCAAGGTCAGTTTACTGAATTCCCTATCTATACCACTGACACATACAATGACACATCACCAGTTTAGAATCATATGACTCAGGTCCAAGACACATGGTCGTCAGGCGGCCCTCGTGGCGGTTTCATAAGCTGGTATTCCTGATATAGGAGTTTGCAACGATTACTTTTCAAAAACGTTGTCATCAAAGCCTCCGTAAAACGGCATTATCATGTACATTCATCATCATTTTGGAAAATATTCTTCAGAAACATTTAATATAATAAAGGATAGTCCACATCATCATATTTCGATGACTCTCTGCATCTATAAACTTCTTCTTTAAATAATTCATGTTTTATTGGTCTTTGAACATTTGCACTGGCAAATTTTACATTGTTTACCATTTTTTCTTCCTCGCAATTATTCATTTTTGATGCCTTGAGACAATTTACAATAATTATATGAACTATATTGTTAAGAAAACAGGGAAACTAAGACTGTTCCTGTTTTGTAAGATGTTTTTTATCGTCTTACTCGTCAGTTGGCGATTTGCTTGATAAGAATAATGGAAATAAAAAAGTGATGAAGGACAATAAGCGTCAAAAATTTATGTTAATTTATTGTTGTAGAAAAGACAAACATGCTTTTTATAATGTTATGATACAATGTAATGGATTAAGGACATGAAAGATGCTCATCGCCTGAAGTATAAAATAACGCTAAATGTGAAATAATTTGTGATAAAGGTAATAAAATATAAACAAAATATAAACAAAATAGTAATTTAATTAAATTCCATACAAAATATTTAATCATCTGCATTCTGCCAATTACATAAGTAGAGTACAGGATTTTTTTTGATTTTTTTTTGTGTTTTTATTTTTTTTGTTTTTTTTGTTTGTTTGTTTTGTTTTGTTTTGTTTTTTTATTGTTGTTGTTTTGTTTTTTTTTTGCTTAATTTTTTACGATGACTCGTGTTGGTGCTACGTACGTAAAATCCAACGAAGAAATGTAATTGTCAAAATGCAAAAGACACAAAAGAAGGGTCAGCTATACATATGGAAAATGAGTAACGTTTTGAAAACTTTAAAAGACCCACCCTTAAAATAAATGCCAATGAAAAATAAACAAGTATTCTATGGCTTAATAGGCTTTTAAGGAAGCGCATATCGTTTCTTTTTTTTTTACATGAATTTAGATTTATGTATTAGATTCATGTGAAGAATGTATTCTTCAGCATAACGGTAAATGATCGAAAATAACTATCGGTTTAACAAAAGATAGCTTGCGTGTACTTGTAAATTATTTAAAAAAAAACTACGGTCTGTTTGTTGTAACATAGTCTATAACCTATTGTCCAATCACTGGGGATTCTATAGTGTAATTTTGAAGTCGTTTTCTCCTGATTTTAATATATTTTCAGTGGGTTAAGTGACGGAAAATCTCCGTAAAATGGTTGTTTTTTTTTGTTCAAAATATATATAGTTTGAAATAAATGAACGAAATGCATGTCAGTCACATATACATATTTCCCTACGGATCAGGAGACCCAAGTGTTCACGCCGTGAGTCTTCATTTGAAAACAATTATATGCGCCCAAACTGTGCCGGTCGTTGGCACAAATGTTTTTCGAGCTGCTGATGATGACAGAAACGCTCAGAAAATGGCTAAAATTCTGACAAACAGTCAAGATTACTCTTATTATTCTATTCTTCGGCTTCTTTTGTGCTGAATTAAGACGTTAAACTATCATTTTTAACATTTTCTCAAGATACCCTACCTATAATAATCGATAGATTTTACATCTGTCGTCATTGTAGCAACCCCCATAACTGGCGACGTTGATAAAAAGATTATTATTATTCATAGACGTTATTTGGCTTTTAACCCCAAATCAGTGTAAAGGGATGGCAAACTTCGTGATAATTTTTTTCATTTGGAAGGATAATTTTGAGAATAAGTAAACATTTCTATTTGAATATGCTCATGCTGTGGCCTGTATAAATTCTCCATTACCGGTTACTTAAACATTATTTGTAGCTTTCGAAACAAAATATTTTTGAATAACTTAATTTAGGCTTAATTTAAGTCTACAAAGAAGCTTTGCTTTCTTGTCAAAAGTATCCGTCCAAATGGAAAAAAATATCACAAAATCCGCCCTTTTTGCACCAGCAATTTCTTTGCCACACTTAAACCACACCCGAAATCACTATATGATCTCCCCCTGCAGAACTATCCATGGCCAGTTTAAGATGACAGTAATGAGCGACCTCGGTCAAACCGAAATCTAATCTGGAATAGGTGCATTGTTATAGCATATTGTACTCAAACGCTTGTATCAAAAGGACTAGACGAAAAATACATATGCACAGTTTACCACCTGACATGTCTGTATCAATTAAATCCTATATCAATTAATATATGTCACAGCAATAACATAGGATAAGAGATAAATTAACTGGTCACTGTTACTTATGAAACCATCACCAATGTACAGTAACTATTATTGTCTTTGGAATTTGTTTAATTTGTTTGTTGTTGTTTTGTTTTTTCAGATGTTTTGCAAACTCCTTATTGTTTGGCTTTTCTTTGCATCCAGCGGAGGTAAGTAAATAAAATCACAAAAATACTCAAAAAGTTTCTTTTTAACCCTTACCCTCTTGGAACCCAAAATGATAAGCCACAGCCAGATGTTCATCAGTGCAATCTGATAAGGCTCTTTTAAAATTTAGTTTCCATTTCCGTATCCTAAAAATTAAAACTTTTCCCTATATTCCACCAGGCATTGAAACTCACGTCATAAATGAATGGAGCTTTTGACCTGTCTCTTCTAAAAGATACATTAAAATTAAATATTTATTATAAACTTTTGTATATCATACAAAATTCAGTTATATAAAAGAAGTTCTTTGACATACCTTTTGATAATTATACACTTTTTATTTCATATAAATAAATTAGGTTTGAATTGTACGCATTATTTCTTTGTATAATCCAGTATCAATAACAAAATCCCCTCTGTATATATACTATAAATCTAAACGCGTTTGTTGTATGCAATATGGACAATTATAATTATAATCGCATATAGTGCTTTATAATTTCAGCATCAATGCTCTGTCCGCCAGGTTGTAAATGCAGTATCTTTAATATGTGTTCTGATTGTGAAGAGAATTACTATCGCCTAGACAACAGTTGCCAGAGATGTTCAGAAAATTGTCTGTCTTGCTATTCTAACAAACGTTGCGATGAATGTGACAGAGGCTACTACTTGCATACATCTACTGGCAACCAGATCCTTTGTCGCCAATGCTCACCAGGATGTCAAATTTGTTCGTCTGAGGAAGAATGTTTGCGATGCGATACGGGATATTCTAAACAAAATAATTCATGTGTAAAATGTAAGCCAGAATGTAAGGAATGCCTGTCGGAAAGCACTTGTGTTGGATGCAATGATGGTTTTCATTTTAATGGCGACTCGTGCCAAAAATGTCCAAGCGGATTTTTTAAGTCTGTTTCATCGTGTTTACCTTGTCCGATGAATTGTGAATCCTGTTCAATTTTTAATGAATGCACAAAATGCAAATCGGGGTACTATGGAATAACCTGCACACAGATGTGTTCATCCGGGTGTACAAATAATGAATGTGACTCGTGGACAGGAAACTGTGATTGCAAAAATGATTATTTTGGACCCAAATGCGACGCTTGCGTTCCGAATAAGTTTGGGGCATATTGCAGAAATGACTGCCGTAGGGGTTGTTTAAATGGTATATGTAACGATGACTCAGGGTCATGTAACGAATGTAAACCTTCTTTTAAATGGCCTTGTAAAGAATGTGAAGACGGAAGATGGGGTGATGATTGTTTAAGCGTATGTCCTAGTACTTGCAAATCATGTCTGTCCGATACGAAATGTCTCAGTTGTAAAGATGGCTATTATGGCGTGAGTTGCAACGCAAGATGTTCATATGGGTGCTCATCCGATGTTTGTGAATATGAAACAGGTGTCTGTTCGAAGAGTTGTAAAGCAAACTTCGAAGGTCCGTATTGCGACCGGTGCATAGCAGGAAGGTACGATAATTACTGCAGTAAACCATGTCCGGCAAATTGTCAAGATCATGTATGTGATGTGAATGATGGCACCTGTTTAAAAGGTTGCATACCGGGATTTCATGGGCAACACTGCAACCTGCCGTGTCCGTCGAACTGTACTATTTGTAGCGAGGTAACAAAATGTCAGGCTTGTGTTGATGGATTTTGGGGTAATATCTGTACGAACAAGTGTTCAAACAGTTGCTTAAACAGAGAATGTCATTTAAATGGAACTTGTATTTCGTGTATACCCGGATTCTATGGCAATCATTGTGACCTGCATTGTCCGGAAAACTGTATGGGCTCTGTCTGTACACTGGATGGTTTTTGCTTCAACTGTAAGTCAGGATATTCTGGTAAACTTTGCTCAGAGCCATGTTCGAGACGCTGTTCATCAGAAAAATGCAAATTTGATGGAACTTGTTATGAATGTGTTCCCAAATTCTATGGAGACAGATGTGACAAGAATTGTCCTAAACATTGCCTGTCATGTACGAATAGTACATGGTGTACAACTTGTGACAATGGTTACTTTGGACCTTCCTGTAGTGATCGGTGTAGTTACTGTAAACTCAACACTACCTGTAACAAAGAAACAGGACATTGTAAACAGTGTGACGACGGTTTCTATGGGCCTGTTTGTAACTTGAAATGTAATGAGAATTGTAGAACATGTAATAGTTCAAGTAAGAATGCCGGTGGCAGTTGTTTATCTTGCAAAACGGGATGGTATGGAGGGTATAATAGTGGTACTTATTATCACTGCAACCAAAGCTGTTCCACTAATTGCTTAAAATCATCCTGTAACGTATACAGTGGAACGTGTGAACACGGATGTCAGGTCGGTTATTGGGGAAGTTTTTGCTCGAAACTATGTCCTGCAAATTGCAAACACAGTGGATGCCACAGTAATAACGGAACATGTATACATGGTTGCCTTCATGGTTACTATGGCAATAAATGTGACTGTCCAGAGAATTGTTTTTGTATAAAGCCTGGTATCTGCTCTGAATGTAAGGCTGACTTTGAAAATGTTGACCGAAACTGTACATGTACTGTAAAGGCTTGCCAAAACCCTACACAATGCACGTCATGCCTTGATTCTACATACTATATGTCTAACTCTTCTTGTTGCAAATGCAATAAAAATTGTGACCAAAATAAATGTACGTCAGAGTTTCAATGTAAAACAGGATGTAAACCTGGGTATTACGGATCCGCGTGTCTGACCACGTGCAATGCACGTGCTGCGTTCTGTACGGAATGCACGATAGATAAAGACGGGGAGTACGATGACTGTTTGTCGTGTGGTGACGGTTATTTTCTCCAATTTAACTACACTATGCATAAATCACAGTGTGAACAATGTAAAAAGTCGTGTATCGATGGAAAATGTGATGCAAATGAAGGTTATTGCCTTCTAGGCTGTTTAAATGGAACTTGGGGAGAACAGTGTGAAAAACAATGCTTCAGAAACTGTTTCCATTGCGATCGTCAAACAGGAATTTGCACCAGTTGCGTTGGTGACGCATTTTATGGTCTATTCTGTGAACAGAAATGTAACGAAAACTGCGTTGATAAAGTGTGTAATAAATCAACAGGGAACTGTGTTCACGGCTGCAAAGTCGGGTTTTATGATGGAAATTGTCAAATTCCATGCAGTAAAGACTGCATCAACGGGACATGTGATAGAGACACAGGATACTGTGTTGTCATAAAAGGTAAGATTTTCTCGAATAGCTTATAGCATGCATAAACAAGTTGAAACTTTTCATTTTCATTAACGAAAAGGTATTGTAGGATAACAAGTTTGTGGATGATTACAAAAAGGTCACGGTCATTCCAGTTGTACTTTTGGTACTTTTCTATATTCAGGTGAAAGTGGAAGGGATGATTTATTCTTACAGCCTGTCGGCATCTCGATTATGCTGATATGTGTAGTTGTGTCCATGATTTGTTCGAGTATAGCCATTATCTGTGTCGTCAAAAAGCGGTATGTAGTGTTATTATTTTTCTATTATATATAATAATTATTTCATATTTTAATAAAGGAAGAATATTTTTGTCAAGACAGAATGGATTGGGTGAGGTAGTGAGTAAGTTAGTGCGCGCACGCGAGTTGTGTGTGGGTAGGCTTTGTGTAGCCTTCAGCCGGTCGGCTCAGTGAGTAACTGTGGGAAGGAGCCAGGGAGGAAGTGTTACAGATTATTTGTTTACATTGTTCAGACTCTAAGTTATCGTTACTTTATCATAGGTAATATTTTTGTCTGGTATCACAAATTAACAAACCATTGTGTCGTTTGAAGGCTGTGTTGTCATTAAGACATTATTAAGCTGCATTGAAACATTTACACTGTTAGTTTTTATTTTGGAAGAGCATAGTGGTAAGGATGACCTCCCAACACAGGGTTCATGGGTTCGAGCCCTTCTGGGGTCAGAGCAATGCCCCGGGTAATTCGTAGAAAAAGAATCGAGTGTATCATATAAATATATTTGGTAAAAAATTACATATTGGTAAAACTTTCATTTCATTAGAATGTGATTGTGTGATATAAATATATTATTATTATTTATGATATTGAAGTCATTATATCATTTTGTTTAACATTTTAGTCGAAATGGGAGACGCCAAAATATAGACTTACACTCGAGCGTTAACTTTGATGGCATGGGTGATTTGGGTAATTATTATAATTTTTATTTGAAGGCGAACGCTACAGTTTTAATACAATGAAAACTGCATACTACAGTACCAGTAATACGTAATTTTATTTAAACCTTGCCAAATCTTAGACAAGAGCTGTCGGTAGGACAGCAACGCTCGACTATTCTTAGTGCTTGATTGTAAAAAAAAATGCTTGATACAGTTACCTACTCCTGTTTACAGATTGGGGTAATGATGGTGAACAAGTGTGCAAAGTTTCAAAGCCATATGTCAATGGACTTTGAAAATATTTGAGGTATTACAAAAACTTTAACGCAAATTCTATGCCCAAAAAGGGGAATAATTCTGTCAAAATGCTTGATACAGTTACCTCCTCCTGTTTACAGGTTGGGGTAATGATGGTGAACAAGTGTGCAAAGTTTCAAAGCCATATGTCAATGGACTTTGAAAATATTTGAGGTATTACAAAAACTTTAACATAAATTCTAAGTCGAAAAAAGGGGCATAATTATGTCAAAATGCTTGATACAGTTACCTCCTCCTGTTTACAGGTTGGAGTAATGATGGTGAACAAGTGTGCAAAGTTTCAAAGCCATATGTCAATGGACTTTGAAAATATTTGAACTACAAATGTATTACAAAAACTTTAACGTAAATTCTAAGTCGAAAAAGGGGCATAATTCTGTCAAAATGCTTGATACAGTTACCTCCTCCTGTTTACAGGTTGGGGTAATGATGGTGAACAAGTATGCAAAGTTTCAAAGCCATATGTCAATGGACTTTGAAAATATTTGAACTATTACAAAAACTTTAACGTAAATTCTAAGTCGAAAAAGGGGCATAATTCTGTCAAAATGCTTGATACAGTTACCTCCTCCTGTTTACAGATTGGGGTAATAATGGTGAACAAGTGTGCAAAGTTTCAAAGCCATATGTCAATGGACTTTGAAAATATTTAAACTATTACAAAAACTTTAACATAAGTGGTTACGCCGACGCGGACGCCGACGCTCGGGGTACTACAATAGCTCTACTTATTCTTATCGAATAGTCGAGCTAAAAATGATAACCGATATATATTTTGAGCAGTAGAATTGGAGATCACCCATCTCGGGTGTATCAACTACATGTGTATGCCCCTGAAAAAATCCCCATTTTGGGGGAGGGAGAGGTGATTTTTGTTTTCAGGACAGACTGCATGGACATAAGTGTAACAAACATACTTATTATTTTGGTTCATGTTTTTCATTCTATCCTTGGTCATCTACATGAAACCCCTTCTCACCTTGATTGTGAATTATCTGCCCTTGAATTAAGCAAAAAAATCAAATTCAAGGGCAAATAATAGGTGACCTTTAAATGCTGCTGAAAATATTACTGTCATTGTATTTTAAAATTAAGCAAAGGTGAAACAGAATCTTTTACTAGTATATGTTTAAGTGAATACTGTAGCGTCCGCCTTTGATCATTATTTACAATTATCAAACGAGTCGAAAGAAGGTAACAAAGTAGATCGTTCCAATACAGTAAATGTGAAAAATATTCACACCGCTTTGATTCAGCGATGCTACAAACTAATTAAAGTTTTTTATATTGGATCAATTAAAGTAAACAGAGTCTCCATCTATGTCTTGAATAATGGTAATTTTGTAGGGGGAGGGGCGTTACTTAATTATTTATATATTTTTACATTTACAGACCACGTGTATATGAAGCCATCCGGATCTTCAACTCACGATGCTCCACTAGTTAATTTATATAGTACAAGCTGTAGGGCAAGCGAAATTGATACAGATACGTACATACATCCTATCCTTACTGACAACATACCGTCACCTGACTACGAGGAGATCATGTGATATGTTATCACGCGATATGCAGTTATAAAACATGTCACGTGACAGATTTGCTTGAATTACAGACAATGCTTAGACACCTCGCCTTGACATACTAACTTCAGTTACAGTCCATCCTTTTTACATTGGGAAAATATAACATGGCAGCAGATAAAAATTGGGAAATTTAACAAAAATATATATTAATAATAATCATATGTGAATTTTCATAAAAAAAGCCAGTTAGGCCTAAAATTGAGCTGGTCGTATCCACAGACATTTGGGGTTTGGAGCTCAAAACGCCTTTAAAATCCAAATAAAATGCATATTTGTCAATCCCAGCACATGTACTGATCATATATATAAAAAAAAACTTAATATAAGCCGTTTTGAAAAAAATTCATATTTCAACATCTATAATAATACTATAGTTGTTGAAATGTGATTTTTTTTCAAAACGGCATATATTAAGATTTTTTGATATATATGATCAGTACATGTGCTGGGATTGACAAATATGCATTTTATTTGGATTTTAAAGGCGTTTTGAGCTCCAAACCCCAAGTGTCTGTGGTCGTATCTTCAGTACCTCTATTCTATGTAAAGGCTGGATTATTTCACACACAAAAAGAAATATATATTTATCACCGGCAGTGTGTATTAAAGCAGCAAGCCTTCAGATTTGTTTTTAAATTTTATGAAAACCTTAAAAACTGCATTGATGAGTAAATGTGTTGTTAAGTGTAATGTAAATCTTCGGCGATTTAGCATAGACCAAGGCACTATCCATATAATCCGTGGAGAAAAAGTAAATGTTTGGTAACAATACAAATGTACTAGGTGTTATTCAGTCATATTTTGCGTTAGTCATTCATTTTAAAATATAATGTCGCTGACATTGTGTTGATGTTATACATTCAGTACTTTATAATCATAATCACATTTTAAACAAAAACAAAGGTTGCTAGAAACCCATACAGATTTAATAAATCACAGGATGTCGTCTGCGATTGTCTCTAAACTTCCCTCTTTTCTTCCTTAATATTTCTCATTCAGGATGAAAAATAAAGATATTGTTTTTATATTCTATGGAAGTTAAAAGATATCCGTACATTAAAAGTGTCATTTTTTTCGTTTATTGTACAAATGTATTTATGTCTTTCTAAAGTCACACATATGGCAACTTTCCAGATGATGCTGTCAATGATACCTAATAAGACTTTCTGTATAGACATGCGCTGTTTCAGATTTTTTATAATTTATTATTGGATTTAACGTCGCACCAAAACAGTATAGGTCATATGGCGACTGTCCAGCTTTACAGGTGAAGGAAGACCTCAGGTGCCCCTCTGTATATTATTTCAGACACAAGCGGGCACCCGAGTAGAACCACCGACGTTCTGTAAGCTAGATGGATAGCTTCCTCACATGAAAGAATCCAAACTCCCTGTCAGAATATGAACTCACAGTGGTAGTTTGATAGCTTTCTCGCATGAAGAATCAGAAGACGCTAGTGCCTCTGTCTCAAACACATGTGCAAGCTTCCTTGTAACACACTGCAACAAATAATTTGTCTCTTCCAAATCACTTCTAACATTATACAGCAAAGTTCTTTCTAAATTTTAAAACCCTAGGCTAAAGTTATTCATTTGTATGGTTTTTAACACGAGTTCAATCTATTTTTATGGTTTTCTAATTTTAAATTATATTGGTAAAAGCATCATACGTGTATTATTTCTGGCAAAAGCAGGTATTGAAAACTGGCAGAATTTACAGTAATGTTTAATGACGCACGCCAAATCAAAATCCAATCAAAAATGCTACATCTTAAAGGCCTTCATTTCACATAGAGAACCATTTATATTTAACTATTTAAATCTCTTAAAGGTCCATTAAAAGCGAAAAATGCTACATGTACATCATTTTTATTTCACAAAAATCTTTTTCTCGATTGTGATTTACATTTTTCCAAGACAGTTAAGGTCACATGGTGACTTTATAGCTTAACTGGTAGAGGAAGTCCCCAGGTGCTCCTCCGTGCTTTCAGGCACCTGCGTAGAACTACCAATTCTGTAAATTAGCTGGATAGCTTCCTCACATGAAAGAATCCAAAGTCCTTTGACGGGATTCGAACCCACAGCGTTTACAGGAAAGTGGTTTGAACTCAACGACCTTTACAACTTAGCAACAGACACCCTAAATCCATCCCTCGACATGTCTTACACAGTGGCAATAAAACTTTCTTGTTAAAAAAAACAACGGCTAGGTCCTGAAAGAATTTCAATCAACACATCTCATATATATTAAAGTGATTACAATATTCACTGGATTAAAGGATTAAAAAACATTATAGCATTTTCACAGTATTTTTATTAGTCATTTTAGGATCAAGAAAGAAAAGGTTAAAGAAAAAAATCTTTGGAACAGTACAGTCATACATAACTTTAAAAATATATAATTTTTCTTAAGGTTTTAGTTCTAAAAGGTGAATATTTATTATTACATTATGATCAATGTCCGTCAGTAAAAAACAACGAACAAAAAAATGAGGAAAACATGAAAAACAATAAAAGAAAGTGTCAGCATTTTATAAAGCAGATACAAGTGTATGTGAAAGTTAAGCCAAAGCAAAATTGTTGCTTTATATAAAGAAAAAACTTTTTCAAAATTTTCCCAAATTTCAACTCTGACATTTCATTTTTAAAATGCCAGAAAAACCACCTTCTTAAGAAAAACCGGGGTAACCCAGACTAACTAGAATTTTTGTTTGTTTCATTTTAGCCCTTTTCCAAACATCATTTCAGTCAAACAGGCGAGAACTTTTGTAATGTATGACCAATTTAATGTCTGACAGAGAATCTTATTTTTTTGATATATTAAAATGTAAAGCAGATACCAGAGTAGAATCATTGACCCTTAAATGTGACATTATGCGCATTTTTTTTTCTATTGTGAAGTTGAGCTGAATATGTATATGTATTTCAAAAGATGGATTATTAAAATGATGATTGACCAATAATTGATAACGACAAATGATTAGGATATGCCAAAGCAAATGCCCAAGTTATACCCATTTTTTTATCAAGTAAATATTTTGATAAATAATGAAGAATATCCACAAAAATTTCCATTGGTTATCTGTCTCAAAGGTTATTTATTGTTATATGCAAAATATAAAATGGAAATTAATTATGGTAAAATGGCAAGCTATTATCACTTTTACCAGTACACTCACCATTTACACATGAATGGGGGCATAATGTCACTTTAAGTAGTCAAACTAGCGTAAAACAGTAACTAACGAGATTCAAACTACAGATTTAAATTGAAACATAATAACTTTTTTTCAGATAACCCCCCTCATCCTAACGAGATTCAAACCATATTTTTTTGTAGAATTTTTACAGTGAAGGTCATTCCCACTCGGTTGTGCCTGGCGGTTTGGAGGAGAGATCGTACATCACACGAGATATTCCTGGAACAGTTTCTATGGCCTTTACCATATCTTCAATCACCTGGAAAATATTATCATAATTTTATCTCCCTACAAATTAAGAAATGAACTATTTCATAGAGCTACAGAACACTTTGTATTCTATCAAAACTGCAAACTGCATATTGAGAGCTATTTTTTATGCAAATTAAAAAAAAAAATCATTTTTTGGGATTTGTTTTTTTTTTTTAATTTTATTTTCCCAAAGGGTTTAGTTTATACAAGCAACCACATTTGGGGGGAGAAAAGCAGTAATCCAAATAACCTGGTTAGTTAAATCCCCAACTAAATAACCTTCTCAATGAAAGAAACTGCCCCTTCAAAAATAGTAAAGTGGAGAGGTGAAATTTCAAAATTTTGTTCAAACATTTGGAAAAGGGCAACTTACATATAAAAAAAAATTTAACTTTTTGGAATTACCTTGGGGCTAAAATTTTCCCCCTAATTTTTTTTAAATGGAACCGTTTTTTTCTTAAAAACATGTTTTTTTGAACAGGCAAGTGTTTGTCCGGTTGAGCAGCAATACCCGTCATAAAGTCGTGGGTGAGGAATGTTCTAATCACGACTGACCTTTGACACGACGGCTGATGTTGTGATAGATCTCGATCAAAGTGTAATGGCACAATAACAATAGGCATTTGACTAAGTTTATGTGTACATTTAGAGTCATGTAATACTTTAGTTGCGACATAGTCTGTTTGTCTTAACGTACTTAAAACACCCTCTGTGAGATACGTGGGAGTGATATCTTCCACCGGAAACTTTATAGGATCTCCAAATATATACACAACTCTGAAATAAGAATATACAGAAAAAATATTTAATAGTAAGACATTTTCATTGGAAATTTGTCTCGAACTCAAAGGGTCAAACAAAACATCAGATGCCATTACAAATTAATCCATGCAATATGAAACCAATACCAAAGAGACAATTTCTAAAATGATATCAATAACAACAGGTGAAATGCTGAAAAAGGAAGGTGTACTTCACTGTACCAATTATCTAATAAATCAGCGGATATATTGAGGGTGGAACGCAAATCAGTTGTAAGCCCTTTTTTACTTAACATACAATACTGCAGTTTTGAGGTCAACTGTCAATATGTAAATGTAGAGGTTATGAATAATGTAGGAAACCATTAATGCCAGTAATACAATAATACATGTATTTTATTTTTTCCCTGTATTTTCTGGGAGCATAATAAAGGAAGTTTCCACTATTTCAAATATTAACACTATGTTTTTAGACTTTTGCTAATTCTTTCCCATCAGGACAAAACATTTTTTTATTAATGATACAGTTCATTTTTCAAGCTTTTATGGTTGAGTTTCTCGGTACATAAAAACTGTTAGAATCATATGCCAACCTACAACCTTTACCGGTAGAGAAAGACCTTCAGTCAATATATATGTTGTATATGTTAAAAAAATCAGTCTACCATAAAAGACTGGGTCAACTGTTTTTGAGTGAGACCAAAAAATTGTTGGAGCACCACCCTAATACTGTATTTCAGTATACAGGGCGCTTGAATGATAAAATGACAAAATCTCGCCTTTTCACCCAATGCGCTTAAGGATGTCTAATTTATTTCTTCACACTTATTTATGTATAATTATGTACGTAAAATGTACAAATCAGCAAAAAAACCTGATATTTTCTACTTTGTGATCATGATTTCTGCAAGCGTCTAGACTAACTGCTCAAACACTGTTGCAAGTTAAATCCAACTGTTTAACACGACAGAATTCAACACCCTGGTGTGATTTTAACCCATATCAAAGAGATTTTTGCTCGGTGACATTACCATGGAGACGCCTAAAGATAAAACTATTACCTGTTAATATTATGACAAATTCTAGGTATAAGTTTCGCCAATGTCATTATTTTGTTCCAATCTACATCAGCAGGTTTGGTTTTAGATGAAAGACCAGCCACATAGCTATAAGTTCTACAGTCACCCTACAAAATAAACACAGTTATTACACAATTTTAAGAATCATCAATGTTAAGAATCGTTTCATTGTTTGCCTGGTTTCAGTGATTTTCCTGCTTATATAACAGACTCCGATAAAGGGCCTCTTCCCAATTGAAATTTTCTTTAAAATCATGCAGTTTTCCCAAAAATCTGAACTTAAACCTGCTTTTTTTATTCCCAAATAAGCCAGTGGAGTGTTAAAAGTATAAGTCTAGTCACAGACACTATAAAAATCATATAGCAATGCTTCTTTATTGTTTGAAGAAGATTATTTCAGACACAAACTCTGGGAAAAGCTATCAAACTAAAGTAACCTAACGAGAAAGATTTCTAAAATATAAGTTTTCTAGTATATATATATAGAAATTACTGGTGATTATTTAATTGAATACATTGTTACTTACCTGTACTCCTACTGTTTTTATTGGCAGTAAAGTTGCTATGAAAGTATTCTCTTTACTAAACTGTTCCAAGAATTCTTGCTCCTCTTTTGATGTACACTTTAATATTTTACTGAGTAAATTATGCGGCTGGAAGGAAAATAGAACAATGACAGTAGCAATATTTCTCAAATGGTCATTTTGCTTGCTCATTCAATTTTTATGTTAAAAGATACGGCAAATGTTCAACACTATTTCACATTGAGGTAGAGGTCACGTATCTCATTTTACAATTCAGAATTTACTTTAAATATTTTTTACCTGCACAGCAACTTTTCATTATAGCTAAGAGTCATCATGAATAACAAAATTTTAATCTTTTCTTTTAATTAAAGTACATAAAGCTATATATCTATTGACCGAGGATAGTAAAATTATTGCTTATATTGCCATTAAAATTACAAAATTAAAACCGAGTGGGGCATGCATGAAACTATTGCCATACCTAAAAAAAAATAGCATAGGAAAATTTTGTTTTGAAAATTTTTATTCTGTTAATACAATATTGTGTAGATAAGCTAGCAGCTGGATAGCTTTCTAATATGAAAAAAATCAAAATCCCTTACAGGATTTGAACAGGCAAGTGGTTTAATCACAGAAACCCCTATCTTGTATTAAACAAATAACTTACAGTTTTGGATGCCTGTGCAAAATCTACGATGAATTTTAAGATAACAGCAGTCTCTGGAAAGTCTTTACAAATATAAGGTTCTTCAGCACAAATTACACGTATAGCTAGACCTGGACCTGTAAAAGTACAATACTAACATGTAATTATGACAGTCTCCGTAACTTTCATCATCTAACTTCCATTTTCAATAAAAAAGCCATATATTATAAGAAGATATTTTCTGCTGTTGGCCATACACAACAAGTTCTTGCAACTTATATTAATCACGTTCAAGTACACTTCCTGGAACTAACCAGTACTTGTGTAATATGGAGAAACATGGTTGTGACCCAAAAGTTAAACAGAGCTTGAACCCATAACCCTTAATCCCTGGGTTTAGAGGCACACACCTTAACCACCAGGCCACCGTACCCCTTCAACAACATTAATTTTGTAAATAAAAATACATGATTTAAACAAAGCAGTTATTACAATTTTAGTTGTCCATATTTTACATTTTAAGTAAATTTTAAGATAATATGAATAATGTAGGGAGGGAAATATCTAACTTTTAAAAAAAATCTTGTTTTTAAATCACATTGACAATGTTGAGGTCATATAAGGATATATTGCCGCTATCAAACTTTTTCTGGAGAATAGAGACTTCAAAAGCCTATCTGTTCATCGTATCAGTCACAAGCTGGGGTTTTCTTGGCTTTGTTTATTGTTTTGGTTTTTTTGTTTGTTAGGTTTTAGGTTTTATGTCCCATCAACACAGTATAGGTCATATGGCGACTGTTCCGCTTTACTGGTGGAGGAATACCTCAGGTGCCCTTCATGCACTATAGGCACATAAGTAGAATAAAACCACTGATGTTCCTTAAGCTAACTGAATAGCTTCATTCAAAGAAAGAATCCAGAGTCCCTGTCGTGATCTGAGCCCACAGAGGTGAGGGCAAGTAGTTTGACATCAACAACCGAGAAAAGCAAACAAATCATATGTTAGAGACCTCATTTACAAAGACGATAATTGAGAGAGCGAAAAAAATTACTCTGAGGTTAATATTTGTCACCTAGACCAATACTTGGAATGTAATTTACCTGGAAAAGGGTGCCTACTGACCATTTCACTCGGTAAACCCAAATCTCGTCCTATTGCCCGTACTTCATCTTTGTGAAAATCTTTCAATGGTTCAACTACTCTACCCTGTATGAAACATAATAACATTATTTTACTAAGAGTATTGTAATCATTGTTTGTTTATCTATTTTTTACATCAATTTTTTTTTATAATTTCTTGGCAGTCAGTCTACCTAACCGACTTTCCTTGATAACTTACTGGAAATTATCAATTTCAGTCAGTAACTGACTTGATTACCACGTGATTTCTGCATCACACATTAGAGACAAATGACCATTAGAATCCATGTCCTAAAATCAATTGTCAAGGAGAAAAATAAATCTTGTCCTAAGATCAAACTAATAACCCCTGGTCCTGTGGTTACAAATCCCAAGCTCTCCCTATTAAGCTTGGCAGAAAGCAATGATAAGATTAAATACAGATATTAAACATAGAACATATGCATGATGTTTGTTTGTTTGTTTGATTGGGTTTAACATCACACCATCACAGCACAGGTCATATGACGACATTCAAGCTTTACTGCGGTTGAGAAGCACCTCAGGTGCCATTCTGTGCATTTTTTCAGGCATGAACGGGAACCTATGTAGAACGACAGATGTTCATCATTTGCATGAAATAATAGATTAAAATTATTGTAATCTAAATATTTTTTCAATATTAAAAAAAACTTGAATGAATGCATCTCACTTAATCATGGTACTTAGTTAAAAGCTACAATTTTTTATATATCTGTTGACAAATCTAACGGTCAGAACAAACAACTTATGTAGGACTTGATAACGAAACATTTCTGTCATGTTTTAATTCGATAAGACAGGTTAAGTAGTGAACACTTTCAATAATATTCCAGGGAAATAACAGAGCACCTTATTTTGCCTTTTTAGTGAGAGTAACATTTTAATCCTTCAAAACAGTATAATCTGTTTTTTGGCTTCCTTTTCATTTGCGTCAACAGTTGACTTTCAACGTCAAATATGAATGCAATTTTCACAGAAAACACCGTAACTTGTAAAGTTTTGCAAATATTATTGGCCTTTTGTTTTGTTTTTGTGTCTTCTTAGCTTTCACCCCTGGTCCTCGTGTAAAGGTTCACATACCTGTTTTCTTAATTCTCTCACAAGATCTGTGTCATTATGATGTGTTTTTATTGCGTCTGCTTTACCACTAGCAAGTTCCGATGCACTCTCGATCAAATCTGGTCGTAACGTACCCTGACCTAAATAAACCTCCTCCGGTCTCAAATTCAACTCTTCTATAACTTCATTTGCAACCTGAATATATATAACAGCAAATTCTATTTTAGCATTTCATTGTACAAAATTACTTACTACAAAGCTTACATCTAAAAAACCTATTATTTCAATCATAACAATTATGACTTTATCATGTTTTCCTCTTTTCATGCTTCTGTCATCAGAATAGTTCTATTTCCTGAAAAGCTGTAATAAAATCTCAGGAAAACAACTAGATCTTTTAAGAACAGAACATAGCAAACAGCTTTGAATCCTAGTTTTCAATTTCAAGGTACATTTGAAGTTATAGTACTAGTCATAAAGTCAATTCTATGTGTCAAAATAGAAAACTGAAGTGGATCACTGATGATGATATTATTAAAAATAAGTGTCTATTCTCTTGACAGGTTTGGCAGATATAGTAGAAAGATAATTTAATAAATAATGATTATTTACTTTTAAAGTCCTTAGAAAACTTTCAAGTAAGCAGTTATTTAATACGAAGAATGACCAAGTACTCCATCTCTGAAATCGATACTTATTGCAAACTCATATATAGAGTCTTCATTTTTATCGGTGCCAACAAAAACAACCCATTTGGCCAATGGTCAAGAAGGGTATCTTAATCTACAGGCTGAAAATACAACCAATTTTAACAGCATTATAACTGATGATATGAATCGCCAATCTGTTATTATGACAACCCTGCATATATTAACCATGGTAAGTTTTTAACAAACCTTCATAAAAGTATCGCCTATAATCTTCCTCTTCTCTTCAGGATCTACTGTAGTATTTAATGTGTTTGTTTTTCTCTTCTTACCATCACTACTCCCTGAGATAAACGTCTTACCACTGTAGAACTGATGAGCTGCTTTGATTACTGCAAGTAACAAGAGCATCACATGCCGTGTTAATGATCATCTATTAAAATAACCGACTTTGACAACAAATTCTATAAAATATAAAGCTGTTATGAAAGAAAAGCATTGCAACGCTTCACATTTTCAGATCATTTTACTCAATACCAAGAGCTGTCGGTAGGACAGCATGCTTAACTATTTTCAATGCTTGAAACAAGAGACTAGATAATGTAGAATTTTTTAAGTTCAAAAAGGGCCAAAATTCTGTTAAAAATCCATGTAAGAATTATGGACCCTCAGGGATCATTCTGGTCAGGATTTTTAGTGAGAGATTTTCTCTCACTTGAGAAATTTTAATGAGAGAAATTAGATTTTCTTGTGAGATTTAATTTTCATGATGGGCAAGGTTAAAAATATGGAAATTTCTTACTTTTTAAAATCACTGTACATATAAACATTGTTTATCTAATGAGGATATAGATGTAGCTCTGTTTATTACAGTGATTTTTGTTTTCACTTTTTTGATTCACCCTATGCCTTTCTTTTGTGAATTTTTAAACATAATAAAATTCTAATTGTGAAAAATAAATAACACACTTTCATTCTGAAATATAAAAGAATTATACATGGATATCTACTACAACTATTATTTGCAGCCAATGTTCCTAATGGACAACACTTTACTGTACAGAAGTGATTGTCGAGATTTGAAGAATATTTTTTATAACCTTACATTTTGTTTTCTTTATGATTCTCTTCACACACCTCCCTCCATTAAAAAATGTTCATTGAATATGTGACCTGAACACATAATGACAAATATCTCCATATCCACAAATATAAACAATACCTAAAGTAATTTTTATTCATAAACATCATTTTTAGTGTTATAAAACACCTTTGAATAACACTCAGCTTCCTTTTAGTATTTTTTTTAATCACGACATCGCGAAAATATGTGACAAATGAATATTTGTCTGTTTTCCGCTGAAACATTCACAATTCTAGCTGTTGCTGATTGCAATTATATAAAATTAAATACTTTTGTTCAATAAAAGAATATTTATTATCGGCTATTTCATCAGGAATCGTAAAACAAATTTTTTTAATTTGTTCTTTATGGCAAAATTTACGTGGTTGATGTGACATTTAGAAGACAAATTTTACCGATATTTGGTTTTGACATGTCCATTTTTATGTTAGTCTGTGTCTAACAATTTTTATTAAAATCAATTAAAAGTGTTATGTGTAAATTCTCGACTTACAGATAGATAAAGGTTACAATAGCCATCATACCGTATTTTGTATGGTGAATTTGCGGTCTCCGATCGGCAATTATTTTAGGCTAAATAATTTAAAGTGTTGGACTACTTTTTGGAGCTTTTTTTACACCGATTTCATTAATAAATAATTTGAAACTAAATTCTTGATGGGAATCGTAAATTTTTCATCATATTTTTGTCTGATTTTAGCATTCTTTAGATTGTGATTAGACATTTTCCGGCTCAAATTGCCGTGCGAGATTTTCTCTCATTTCACAAATTTCTCTGAGATTTTGGTGATTTTTTTGCGAGAAATCGCGGAAATCGCCCCCTAGAATAATCCCTGGACCCTGGTAAGTATCCTATTATGTTCTCAAATAAGTGTGTGAAATTTAAACCCATTCTTTTCAGAAGTTTTGGAGATACCAACTTTCACAAAAAAATTTAACCAAAGTGTGTCGCCAACACCTGGATGAATACAATAGTAAAATAGTCAATCTAAAAATGGTTATTCTGGAAAAATGAGTGAATAAGCTGATATTTTGCACAAACATAATTGGTCCAGAACTACAAGAAATGACTCAAAAATCTTGGAAATATATATAAATTTGGTCCCTTCACATCAAAAAACATCAGTGGGTCCCTGTAAATATGATGATAATGCAAATTCATTAAAGCCTGAATGAAAAAACAACAGCTTTTGGACAAAACTTTGACATGTCACAATGCAAACTGAAAGCGTTCCACAGAACTTCAACAAACTTGTCTATATAAAGCTTTCCAGATGATTGATGGTTCTAAGCAAATTCCAAAATACCTTCAACATCAACTAAAATCATTAAAACATAAACTATAATACCTTTAACATGAAGACCAATCTTATTAAGAGAAGTCTCGACATGTTCACTCTCGTGTTTTCTCATGAAACCATTGTCTATATGTACAGCTATCACCTGATCGTCTGGTAAAGCTTTATGTAACAGAGCCGCACATACTGTAGAGTCTACACCACCACTTAACAACATCTAAAATCATAAATCTTGGCTTTCTTTAAAGTGGCATCAACACAACATAGATCTGATCTTATCAAGCTTTACTGGTGTAGGAAGACCCAAGGTACCCCTCAATAAATTATGTATGTCACAAGTATCTAAGTAGACTGAGGTAGACTGAAGTAAGCTGCACAGCTTTCCTCATGCGAAGGAAATCCAAAGATCCTGGTGGGATTCAAACCCGGAAATGTGCGTGGCAACTGGCGCAGTCATGTTGAATATATGTGATTTAATATATCTATGTATGTAATTTAAATAAATTTGCAATTAAAAACTGTTTACTTTTAAAATAACCCCTTCAATGAGATATAACATATCATTTTTCCCCATAGAAATAGGGCAATCATATAAACATAATGCACAAAGAAATAAATGGAGAATATGTACCAGTATTTTATGATCTCCTGCAGTCTGTTTAATATATTCTATACACTCGGTTTCTCTAGAAGCCATTGTGAACGTAAAATGGCAACCTGCCAAAGTGAGGAAGTTTTTCAGAATCTGTAAACCATTTACTGATAAATCTACTTCTGGGTGAAACTGTACACCATACAATTTCTTTGCATCATTTGATATGCCTGCAAGTAATTAAGATAAAAAATGTATATAACCTTCCTTATTGACAAACTGTTTAAAATGTTTAATTATTTATTGATGCTTTTAACTTTCCTTTGAAGGGCAAACATTTCAATTCTTTAATTTGTTTTATGTAATATAAACATTGCAAAAATGGCATTCCAGTTTAAATTGCGGCTGTGCCACCTCTGCATTTTTTCAGGCAGAAGTGGGATCTTGAGTAGAACCACCAACTTTCTGTACGTTTGCTAGACTGCTTCCTCAGATTAAGATTCCATAGCCTATGGTAGGATTCAAACCCACAGCAGTGAAGAATTATGTGGTTCAAAAATCTGCAACCTTCACCACCCTGCTGAGAGCCCTCACTTAGTAACATAAAGTTTGTGCTGAGCTATGTCACACTAAGTTAAGGATGTTAACAACAGCAGTGACAGAGGACTTATCCCTGCTCTTTCACTAGCAGAAACGGTCACTATTTTGGTGTAAAAACGTTGCTAAAATAAGATATCAAATCAAGTATCTCTGTCTAATTTCCTTCTGTCTGAACTTCTATTAGAACAGTAAATTTCTTTCGATCTTTTAAGAAAAATAACATCTGAAATGCTCATACGCCGGTAGATCATACCTGCTATAATGTTGCCTGAGTGAGCGATTGCTTTAAAGTTAGGTGCCAGCTTGCCAATACTGTCTCCATGAGTTAACAATACTTCTTGAGATTTCTCTAAACCACTGAAATATCAATACATTTATTATGTAATAATACCAAAGTTGATTCATTTATATTTGTTTATCTGGGTTTTTGCTTATATTAATATTATATTTTTGGTCATATTTCTGCAAACTAATCCACTAAGCAGTCTCTACAGTAATAAACAATTTCTCCACTGGTGACTCACATGATTTCTGAATAATCAAGAGACAAATGACCATAAAACTCAATGTCCAAGATCAATTGTTACAATGGAACTTCCCCTTGCCCGAGGATTTAACCAGCCACACCTGGATTGCAAATCTGTTACTCTCCCTATTGAGTAATGAAGTTAGAACTTTCTAAATCTATGCTTTATAGCAAGTCAAATTTGTCATGATTCTTTCTGCACAGAATACTATTACAGCAGAACACTTTAAAACTGTTTTTCTAAATTTATGATATATCTTATCAAAGATAAGCAAGTTGGGTTTACCTGAAGATAGGGGAAGTTGTGTCTATATCTATGTGAAACTGACCATCTTCTCTTATATCCTTCTTTTCTACTGTCCCATCAAATGTGACATTTAACAACTGCAAATAAACAAAAGATTTTAATATAAGTAAAAAGTCAGACCTCTGCTTTCACTTCCTTAAATCACAAGTAAAAAAACTTTTTTAATAATTTCATTTATGATGACACTGCATTAAAAACATCCTGAAACATTTTACGCTTGTTTTCTTCATTTTGTTCTTTTATTTTTGGGGTATGATTTTAAGTGACATTTACTCAGTAAAGGTCACATGGAGACTTGCAAGCTTCTATTGGAAATTTTCATCTCCAAGACCCTGACTATATACAAGTACTCATTATCCACATGCTTGTGATAATTAAGGTTTCAATGGTTACGTTAAAACTTTATTACCATTTTTCTGTCGAATAAATAAAATGGTTTTGACAAGGCCTCAGTATCATTTTACTTTCATTTGGCACTAAATATTCAATAACAAGAATTTGTAACAGAGTTACCAACGTCCCCCGCATTTATATGAAGCATAAAATTGTGCTATTTCAAAAGATTGAGGTATGGATCTCAGGACATTCAGTCCAAAATTATGATCAATGCTAGATCTGCAAATGTAACAATAAATTTGTTAAAAAAATAAAATGAAACACGGAATTTAAAAATCTATCATGTTAAGCTTTGACCTCTAAGTGTGAACTTGACCTTGGAGGTAGGGGAGCAGGTGTTGTGCATGACATAACGTCTTATTATTGTGACTATTTGTGCCAAGTTATTTCAAAATCCCTTGAACTATGAAGAAGTTCAAGATTCAACACAAAATATACCCTATAACAGACTATGTTAATTTTTGACCTCTAAGTGTGACCTTGACCTTGGAGGTAGGGATGCAGGTGTTGCGCATGACACATCCTCTTATTATAGTGACTATTTGTGCGAAGTATTTTCACAATCCTTTGATCTATGAAAAAAATTATAGACCTGACACAAAAATATACCCTGTAAACAAACTATGTAAGTATTTGACCTTCAAGTGTGACCTTGACCTTGGAGGTAGGTGACCGGTTTTTGCGCATGACACATCATCTGATTATTGTTAACAATTATGGCAAGTATTTACAAAAGTCCTTCATAGATAAGAAAGTTATGGACTGGACACGACATATACCCTCAAATAGACAATGTTGACCTTGAATGAACAAGTACGACCTTGACCCTGAAGGTACGGGTCTGGTTGTTGCGCATGACACATCGTCTTATTATAACAAACATTTGTGCCAAGTTATCTCAAATTCCTTTGATAAATGACAAAGTTATGGACCGGACACGAAATATACCCTGTAACAGACTATGTTAATATTTGACCTCCAAGTGTGACCTTGACGTTGAAGTAGGCAAAACTGGTTTTTGCGCATGACACATCGTCTGATTATTATGAACAATTATGGCAAGTATTTACAAAATCCCTTCATAGATAAGAAAGTTATGGACCAGACACGAAATATACCCTGTAACAGACTATGTTAATATTTGACCTCCAAGTGTGACCTTGACCTTGAAGGTAGGTGACTGGTTTTTGCGCATGACACATCGTCTGATAATTGTGAACAATTATGGCAAGTATTTACAAAATCCCTTCATAGATAAGAAAGTTATGGACCGGACACGAAATATACCCTGTAACAGACTATGTAAGTATTTGACCTCCAAGTGTGACCTTAACCTTGAACGTAGGTGACTGGTTTTTGCGCATGACACATCGTCTGATTATTGTGAACAATAATGGCAAGTATTTACAAAATCCCTTCATAGATAAGAAAGTTATGGACCGGACACGAAATATACCCTGTAACAGACTATGTTAATATTTGACCTCTAAGTGTGACCTTGACCTTGGAGGTAGGTGACTGCTTTTCCCGCATGACACATCGTCTGATAATTGTGAACAATTATGGCAAGTATTTACAAAATCCCTTCATAGATAAGAAAGTTATGGACCGGACACGAAATATACCCTGTAACAGACTATGTTAATATTTGACCTCCAAGTGTGACCTTGACCTTAAAGGTAGGTGACTGGTTTTTGCGCATGACACATCGTCTGATCATTGTGAACAATTATGGCAAGTATTTACAAAATCCCTTCATAGATAAGAAAGTTATGGACCGGACACGACATATACCCTCAAATAGGCAATTTTGACCTGAATGAGCAAGTGTGACCTTGACCCTGGAGGTAGGGGTCTGGTTGTTGCGCATGACACATCGTCTTATTATAATAAACATTTGTGCCAAGTTATTTCAAATTCCTTTCATAAATGACAAAGTTATGGACCGGACACGAAAGTGTGACGGACGGACAGACGGACAGACGGACGGAGCCTATTTCTATATCCCCCTTTTTTCTTCGAAAAGGCGGGGGACAATTAGAATTTAGAACATAATAAATCAAAAATTGCCAGTCCACAAACAATTACACTTTCAAGTGAAAGAGAGAACAGGTAACTGTGTGTATAGGTGCCCATTCGTAACTTTGGCGAAATTGATTGGAGGTAAATTATCACCCCTTTATGGACATAAACTTCGACCAAGCAAATGCTAATGTGGATATAATCATATCACATTATATCACTAAATAAATAGGCTTTATTATGGACACTGAAAAGAATCTTCACAAACAGTGAAATCACACAACATGATAACAATACTAACCTGTAAGCCATAACAGATACCTAAGACAGGTATATCAATACTGAAGATATCTGGATCATATCTAGGAGCATTCACATCGTTTACTGAGTCAGGACCACCTGATATGATGATAGCCCTGTAAATATAATTATACATTTATGTCAAAACTGCCAACACTTTCAAACACAGTATTCTTAATTCTGGTGCAAGACTCAAGACAAAACCTTTACTTTTTTCCAATTTTATCAGCAAATTTGCTATAACAAAACTGTCTGCTCTCTCAACAAGTTCAGCAACAACATGATGTTCTAATTTAGATCAATGCCTACATACTCCAGGATAAATGTATGAAAAGACAGTATGGTAGACCTCTTTAAGGCTTTAAAAAGTTTAAGGTAGACAGCACTCTCACTAATGACTGTGACAATGTGGTACTTAAAAATAACATGTGACATTAATATAATTCTTCATAATTATGAACTTTGTTTGTTCTTCATTTCGCTTTTTTCCAAAAAATGACAAAAATATTGGGTCTTAATTTTCCTTAATGAAAGACTAAAGCTTCTTCCCAAATTCTCAAGAAAAAAACTCTTAAAAACTTCTCTTGCTACTTACTTGAATTTTTTCTCCTTCAAAAAGAATGCTGGTGTGTCTAAGGGTAATATGTCTGTTTCAACATTCAGCTCTCTCACACGGCGATCAATCACCTGAAAGTTTTATTGCATAACATGTTATCACATCACATATTAAATTTCCTGCAATTTGGTTTACACACCTTATATTTCCAATTATCCATATCAAATGAGCTGCGTCACGACAAAACCAACATAGTGCGTTTGCAACCAGCATGGATCCAGACCAGCCTGCGCATCCGCGCAGTCTGATCAGGATCCATGCTGTTGGCTTACCAACCCTATTAAAGTAGAGTAACTGATAGTGAACAGCATGGATCCTGATCAGACTGCGCGGATGCGCAGGCTGCTCTGGATCCATGCTGGTCGCAAACCCACTATGTTGGTTTTGTCGTGACGCGGCTCAAATGTGGAACTTGGCTTCCTTTTATTCATTTTTTTTTTAATCTATACACTTACTACACTTAATACATCTTAAATTGACTTGCCCATCATTCAGGCTGGACAAAATCATGCATCTTCTTAATTTCTAAAGATTTTTTTTTTAAAATATATATATACAGACTAAAAAGCCAACAGTGCAGATCATAATTAGATGACCAGATGTGCGACTGTTTTGGGCTGCACTGGTAAAAGGATAGTGCTGACCACCAGCAAGGTAGTATTTTAAAAATTCCCTTTTGCAGGGGTTACCCAAAAAAAAAAATATGTTAAACTATAATAAAACATAAGGCTAAAGCTTATAAAAACAGCTTGCAATCATGAAGCCAAGCCATGAAGAACTACAATTTAACAGTTTAGATTTTGTACCAGTTAAAATTTACATGAATATTCTAGAACAAAATAATTAAATAATTGAGACTAACCTTGCCATATTGAGCTCCAGCATCCAGAATAACAACTTTCTCATCATGATGCACTCCATTACCATTGACCTCAATCTTGTCAGCCCCACTCATTAGATCTCTGTAATACATACATGTATATATCAACAGTTAATATCATCAGCTTTAACAAGTACATTGTATTATATTTGTAAAACATTGTGTAAAACATTTGCAATCTGTTATCAAATCTGTTATAGTACCGCAACCTGCCAATTTTTTTAAACTGGATTATGGATATGCCAAATTTTGAGCAGTCTATTGCTCTATTGGAAGTTAAAGGGATTTGAATATCATTTTATAGCAACAAATAAAATACAGCCCCGCTGCCCTTGCTCTATACTTGTGACAAAGTTTATAATTTATTACCGTAATCACTTTCAGTTGCAGCAGGTTATGGATTAATACCGAAATACACTGGAATACAGTTATTATGCCATAATTCCCAGTAACTTAAAAGTATTGCAACACAGTCATGGATAAAATTTTAAAATATTTTTTTAAAACCTTTTAAAGCAATATCAAATCCAGCTATTCTTGAAATACTAACTGTATAAATCTTTTAGCATGTTTCATAATATGCAGTAAGGCAAAACAAAAAGTTTTATTTCTTGTCTTCCAAAAAAAGTCGAAAAAGGGGCATAATTCTGTCAAAATGCTTGATAGAGTTACCTCCTCCTGTCTACAGGTTGGGGTCATGATGGTGAACAAGTGTGCAAAGTTTCAAAGCCATATGTCAATGGACTTTGAAAATATTTGAACTATTACAAAAACTTTAACATAAGTGGGTACGCCGACGCCGACGCTCGGGTGACTGCAATAGCTCTACTTATTCTTATCGAATAGTCGAGCTAAAAAGTGGGCAGGTGTGCAACTGTTTCATAAATATATTTTCTATATATAATACTTTTTAATTAATAAAGAAGAAATTTTTCATTTTTAAAAAAAAGAGTAAGGCAAATAAAAAAGCATTAGGGTCAGAAGTGGATTGATGGGAAAGATCTGAAACAACTATTTCTCTCTTTTTTTTGGCCTAATGACAATAACAAAAGTGACTTGAGGCTCATGTGACTAGTGCATTCAGTGCAGAATTTATATAAAATTTAAAATTAATTGAGTACATATACATCAACCAAACCAGTATCAAACTAGAGGATGCTTTTGTAAAAAAGCGCATGTCTCCCCCACTGCTGAGAATAACTGTGAATGGAAACAGGAATGGAACTGGAGAAATCCGGAAATGAGAAAATGACCAATGGTCACTGTGACCTTAACCTTTGACCTACTGACCCATAAACAAGAGGGATCATCTGCTCAATAAGACCAATCATCCTATGAAGTTTGAGGGTTGTAGGTCTAAAGGAACTCTAGTTTATCATCCGGAAAGGAGAAATTAACCAACGGTCGCTGTGACCTTGACACTTTGACCTACTGACCATTAAAACAATAGGGATCATTTGATTAATAAGACCAATCATCCTATGAAGTTTGAGGGTTGTAGGTCAAAAGGAACTCTAGTTATCATCCGGAAATGAGAAATTGACCAACGGTCACTGTGACCTTGACCTTTGACCTACTGACCCCAAAAAACAAATAGGGATCATCCTTGCTCTATAAGACCAATCATCCTATGAAGTTTGAGGGCTGTAGGTCAAAAGGAACTCTAGTTATCATCCGGAAACGGAGAAATTTGACCAACGGTCACTGTGACCTTGACCTTTGAACTACTGACCCAAAACAATAGGGATCATCTGCTCAATAAGACCAATCATCCTATGAAGTTTGAGGTCTGTAGGTCTAAAGGAACTCTAGTTATCATCCGGAAACGAGAAATTGACCAACGGTCAGTGTGACCTTGACCTTTGACCTACTGACCCCAAAAACAATAGGGATCATCAGCTCTATAAGACCAATCATCCTATGAAGTTTGAGGGCTGTAGGTCAAAAGGAACTCTAGTTATCGTCCGGAAACGAAGAATGGACGGACTGACGGACGGACGGACTGACGGACTGACGGACGGACAGGGCAAAAACAATATGTCTCCCCCCCGAGGTGGGGGAGACATAATGATTCAAGAAATAATGTTCACGCACGTGTAGCAAGTTAATTGTCCTGACTGAACACAACTGAGTGAACACATATAAATGATTACAATGCACTTATTAAAAATTTTAGTAGTAAATTCTACATGTCATACGCTATGAATGTAAAATTTGATTGCATATTGTAATTAAATGGTCTGTTTGTTATGCAAGATTCACCCAACTTACTAATATGCGTAAAAGTCCAAGCAGAGCTTGTGGCCTCGCAAGGGCTGTAATACTTTTAGACCAGGTTTTTTTTTGCCTTATTTTATAGCAGATATTCGGTCATATTCCCAATGGAAAATAGTATATTATTTTCCCAATCCATAGGAATAAAAATTCCAAAGGAAAGTTACAAAATAAAAATATTGAATAACAAATTCTAAAATTTTTGAAAATAGGGCTTCACTGTTATTGTGCTTAAATGTTAGAAGACAGTGATTTTTTACAATCATTTAATCACTGCAAAATTTAAGTCATGCATTTTCCCCCAAGTTTTAACAAAATGTCACTAAAATTCCAAATTTCATGAGTATGGGTCATTTTCCCAAAATCCTGGAAAAAAAACTCTGTAGACTCTGACTTCCAAATTTTGAAACCTAATGGAAGCCCTGCATTGGTTCGATAGATAAATTATTCAACTACATACTGCATAATTCCTTTTTATTTATGCTGTATCGTATAAAAAACTGTGAGGCAAAAACCCTGCAGACATTTTCACAAAAAATCTTACGACAATTTTTTGTCGTAAGAGAAATCTTACGATAAATCTCCTTTTCACAAAAAATCTTAAGAAAATCTTAAGTGCAAAATCTGTCGTAACTTTACGATAGGTCATCCCCGTTCGTAAGTGTAATTTTTTCTCTCTTAAGGGTAAAATATCATGTATCTCTTACCTAAAACTAAATAAAAACAAACAAAAATTTGGAGGACAACTAAATATTAAGCAAATATGCTTTAAATAACACAAATTGAGGTATAATAATTTTTCAACATATACATTTGTGACGTCATGACTTGATGACGTCACGATGGAGAGGGTTATGAATAGTTTAAAATAATGTGAGCTATACTGTAGACTAGTATTATTGAAAACTTATAATTTGTACAATTGGTGAGTTCGATTTCATTGCCAGCATGTGCTAGCGGTACCTTTTTATTTATTAATAACATAGTAGACCTTTTTTCTGAATCTTTTAGATATATATAATTATCTTCAATCAAGATATGAATTATATCAGTTTGAATCATTGTTTTGTTCTTATTGAAATTTGATTGTGTTCAATAGATATTTCAAACTCTTGATTACTTGATTTTAAAACCGGAATCAAATATAGAGCATGCACATTACTATCATATGAACGTTGCTAGGGATGTTTTTGTCGTAAGTGAATTTTTTATCTTAAGATAAAATTTTAACTTACGAGTGGCTTTGTGAAAATGACTTAAGATTTAACTTACGATTATCGTAAGTGAAAAACTTAAGATAAATCGTAAGATTTTTTTGTGAAAATGTCTGCTGATTGGGCATAGACACCTTCGTATGGGAGTTGTTACCCTTGTCTATATATTAGTATAAAGTGTAATGGGAATGGACTTTGAATTCATTAGCTAAAAAGACTACAGCGAACAGGTTTTATAGTACTGCTAGACCTGTTCGCTGAAGCCAATCTGGTATCAAAAGTCAACCAGAGATGTGACATATTTATGTCATGCTGTAATTCAATCAAATTGCGTTATCTAGACAAAAGCTATTTAAATACAGGTAGTTAGATATATTTTGTACACTATTGTCTATTTTTTTTAACAAACAAGAGGGCCATGATGGCCCTAGATCGCTCACCTGACCCATCGAACTCATCCGAACAATTACCTAGACAAGCATTCTGACCAAGTTTCATGACAGGTGAGTCAAAAATGTGACCACTAGAGTGTTAACAAGGATTATCCATATTTGAGCAGTGTGACCTAGTTTTTTACCCAGGTGACCTATATTCGAACTTGACCTAGAAATCATCTAAACAAACTTTCAGACCAATTTCCAGGATACTTGGATCAAAACAGTAGCCGATAGAGTGTTAACAAGATTTTTCTATTTTTAGCTCCAGTGACCTAGTTTTTCATGCGATATAACCCATGTTCGAACTCATCCGAGCAATTACCTAGAAAAGCATCCTGACCAAGTAGAAAAGCATCCTGACCAAGTTTGATGATAATTGTGTCAAAAATGTGACCACGAGAGTGTTAACAAGGTTTTTCCATATTTGGGCAGTGTGACCTAGTTTTTCATCCGAGATGACCCATGTTCGAACTTGACCTAGAAATCATCAAAACAAACTTTCAGACCAATTTACAGGATATTTGGATCAAAACAGTAGCCACTAGAGTGTGAAGATTTTACTATTTTTAGCTCCTGTGACCTAGTTTTTCATCCGAGATGACCCATGTTAAAAAACATCCGAGCAATGACCTTAACAAGCATCCTGTGACCACTAGAATGTTGACCAAGTTTTTCCATATTTGAGTAGTGTGACCTAGTTTTTAACACCAGGTGAGCCAACTTGACATAGAAATCATCAAAACAAATTTTCAGACCAATTTACAGGATATTTGGATCAAAACAGTAGCCACTAGAGTGTTAACAAGATTTTTTTATTTTTAGCTCCTGTGACCTAGTTTTTCATCGGAGATGACCCATGTTGGAACTCATCTGAGCAATTACCTAGACAAGCATCCTGACCAAGTCTGATGACACTTGAGTCAAAAATGTGACCACTAGAGTGTTACCAAGGTTTTTCTATTTTTAGCTCCTGTGACCTAGTTTTTCATCCGAGATGACCCATGTTCAAACTCATTCAAGCTATCACCTAGACAAGCATCCTGACCAAGTTTGATGATGATTGAGGCAAAAATGTGACCGCTAGGGTGTTAACAAGGTTTTTCTATTTTTAGCTCCGGTAACCTACTTTTTCATCCGGGATGACCCATGTTCGAACTTATCCAAGCTATCACCTAGATAAGAATCCTGACCAAGTTTGATGATGATTGAGGTAAAAATGTGACTGCTAGATTGTTAACATTGTTTTTCTATTTTTAGTGTCGGTGACCTAGTTTTTCATCCGGGATGACCCATGTTCAAACTCATCAAAGCTATCACCTAGAAAAGCATCCTGACCAAGTTCGATGATGATTGAGGCAAAAATGTGACCGCTAGAGTGTTAACGAACAAGTGTGGATGGACGACGAACATTCAACGATCCTAAAAGCTCACCATGAGCAAGCTTAGGTGAGCAAAAAAGGATAGATTGATGAAATAATGCCTCAAAGTTTATCAGTGTGTTTACATTTCATAAAATTTGCCGCCATTGCTGTCTAATCATCACATGACTCGCGAGAATTTAGGTTCGGATACCTTTGCATGACCTGTGACCAATATGCTATTTTTAATTGAAAACATGGCTTTGCAATAATGAATAACGGTGTTTTTATTCAATAATAGATGTTGTACCAAAAACATTTTGGATTCATATTGTTTTGAGTGATGATTCATGAATTGTTCCTTTTGTATTTATTTAGAATTGTACAGAACTAAAAATAGTGTATGGTCCGATACTAAAAATAGATGCTAGAATTCCCAAAACTTGAAGTCCAGCCAGATTTCATTTAAAAGGCAAGCAGACTCCATATCTGCAGTCTGTACGAAAAACTTTTTATGGTCAAAGACATTTGGGCTTTGTCAAACAAAATATCATATAGTCCTAACCAATTTTAACTAGCCCGAAAATTCTAACAAAAGTTGTGGCCAGGTTTTTTAAATTTACTTAAATCTGCAGAAAATAATGCAAAGTGATATCACTTGATTACCATTTATTTCTGATATTCTTAGACTGGGTTAAACAGAAACTCAAGGGTCAAATGATTTCATTTAGCTTATGGCATCATAGCTTACTCGAAAAAAATTCAAAATGCATATCCCTCCTGGTCATTATAAATACAATTTAATAAGTAATTGGTAAACAATCTGTACATATTTCCCTAACAAATAGTTGGGTACACCATGTCATTTAAGTTTCATTTAAAGAAAAAACATGAATTGATTAAAAATTGATTTGTCTATCAAATGGTATTTTTATTTGATTCAAATTTGATTAATAAGTGTGATTTTAATCTATTGGTTTTTATGTACTGCAAACAAACTGCCAAAATTCTGGTAGCCTTTGCAAATAGGGACTTAGGGTTGATCCACAACTTTACAGTAGCACAACGTCAAAATAAAAGCGACATATAAAGTTATGGAAGCCAGAACAAAGAATTAATTTCTGACTCAGAGATTTGCCAAGAATTTGAAAGTACTGGGCCCTGGGCCCACTTGGTCTGAAAATGATGGGCCATTTTTACCAAAGTATGGGCCTTGGGAAAATAAGTAAACGTTGACCAAAATAACTGATAAAAAGTTTGTAGATAATTGAATTTCCCTTGTAATAAAACTTAAATCATATTTTATGACAAGTGGTTCACATATAATTCAGTACTTAACCAATAATTAAAAATTATGCCTGCATGGTAACTTTTTAACTAATATCAATTGCAGGCAAAATATTTTTTAAATGGCTGCTCAAAAATTTGATATGCAAATTTATTCACATAATTGCTGGTTCTTACTTGTAATGTGTTATATTGTGCATTATCCATTTAACAGTTCCTACTTTGCACCAAATGTCCTTTACCACTGTATATTGACGAATTTTATTTCCCCTTGTATGCCTCTGTGTAGACAGCATACATCAAAGACATTTGCCGACAGACCTTTTGATCATGAAAAAAGTCATGCACAATGTTTCTCTGATTGGTTAATCACCCTGTCAAATATTCTGATGACGAAACATACATCTTTTTTTTTACACTTCATCAGCCAAAACTTGCGTGAACTTGAGTGACCTTAGGGGTGATCAAGTTGAACACCTGTCAGATTATACTGTAACTTACAGCATTTCTTAAAATAGCAACACTTTTTTTTCAGTTACCGATAATCATTTTAAATATTAAGTAGTTGTATAATTTGTTTGTTTTATTGGATTAAATTTACGGTAGTAGAAATGAGTATCTGTATGGGAAAGGGATTATGAGAAGAAATGCGGTAAGTAGATAACATGGACAAAAGCTATAGGGGAATGGATAAACTCAAGAATATGCGTAATTACAGGAGCATGGGTAACATGTTGCTGTTGGTACCAGTTTTGACTGGATGACTAAATAACTTTATAAGTCTGGCACAGATTTTAGATGCGCCCATGGCCCTTTGCTGCCGATTTTCCTGCGCCATTCTCATTTTTTTAGCGCCAATGGCGCAAAATCGCGTCCTCGGCGGATCTCTGCTGACTTAGTATAAATGTTTTCTACCATCAAAAACATATTTTGTGAACATTCAATGAGCCGTACCTCTTTGCCTCCATCCTGGCCCAGATATCTCAATACTTCATATCACAATACTTCAATTACGTAGATCATAGCGAGCTAGACGAGCTGGCCTGAAGGGCCTGCTGGCAAAGCGAGCTATACGGTAACACGAGTACCTGCTAAATGATGGTTTTGAAAACTTTCGTCCGAAGTACCGAATTGGACACATCGCATCTTTTCGAATTACAAGATAACGATAAAAGCCGATGTACTCTGATTGAAAATGGAAGCGTAGACTGGTGTCCTGTGCACTTATACGGGGAAGTCAAAGCCCGGGCCCGCAAAGCGGGTCCGGGCTTTGGCTTGCCCGGCTATAGACTACACGTGTATATTTAAAAGAAAATCAAATAAAAAAACAATTAAAAAATATATAGAATTCTATACCTATCAATGAAATTTTCAGTGTCAATTCTCAGGTCGGGCGCCGCCATTTACAATGTAACTCAATGATAATAGGCGGGATATTCCGATAACGGAACAAATCTCAACTTCTCGGATTAATAATACTCGTCGAGTGTTCCGAGTGAAAATGGAAGCAGTGCATGTAATACCGAATGACACCTTTAAAACGGAAAGAATGAAAGGAAATTTTTAACGACTTCCCCGTTCATAGGCTTTGCCTAATTTCATATTATAGGAACCATAATAGAAAGGGGGAACCAGAATAAACCGAAGCAGTGTATAAAATACCGAATGACAATTTTAAAATGGAAAATGTTAAAATAAAAATGAAACGATTCATTTTTTAAACTATGCTTACGGTAAAGGAAAATCGAGCTCGCTTTTTGAGGCTTTGCCTTTTTTCTATTATTAGATTATCCAAAAATGGGTAGTAGATTAAAACCCCAAATCTTAAAAAGAGGACTCATTTTCATAATGCATAGGTTTCTTTTAAATCAAATTTAAATGGCCCTTTTTTTAATTTTTGTACCCCACCCACTCACGTGAACATGGAAATTGCAGAAAAAATATTTTTCAAAATACGATTGAAGGCAATCATTAGGCGAAAAAAAAATTTGTAACAGGGAGGGAAACTAATGAAGCACGATATCTGTAGATTCAAAAAATGGTCACAATTCAAACACTTACGAGATTTAGTATAACTCAAATTTTTTCCGAAATAATCAGATTTTTGCGGGAACCTTCAAAAAACCAGGAAGTTCATTAATTTCCGACTGTTAAAATCATTCTGCAGCGAATGTAAATTTCTAAATCAATATTGAATATTTTATATTAAAACTAAAATGCTATCCATACAATATATAGATTATTTATTTTGATAAGTTTGGTCCTAAATCCATGATATTTAGTCGTTAATTTTAAGATTTTTATCTGTTGCTAAGGGGGCATTTTAATAGTTTTAGTAACAAGAGGTTTGGGTTTCCGGTTTCTCTTGGAAAGAATAAACAACAAAGGTAAAGTTTTTAACGTTACTTAAAACCGATCAATTTCATTTAACAACTGAGAAATATGTCTTTGTTACTTAAATAGATGATAAACTATTTCTTAATAATGTTTACTTGTAGCCAAACCATCTTATCATTAAATTCGTTACAGTACAGTACAGTAAAGCCAATGCTAATTAGTGAAGTTTGATCACTTAACTGAAACGTGTTTAAACCATGGTTATAGATCTACATAGTGTAACGACCAATATTTTTCGTTTCCTGAACTTACAATGTATCTCGCTGAAATAAAGATTGATTTTTAAAATAGTTATGAGCTTTATTCCTAGATAGGCCTACATAATAATTGAAGATTTCAGTTTTACTGAAATATCCCTACAGTACTGTAGAATTAAGTGTTACAATCAGTGTACCATCGGGTGAGATGCCTATTAAATTTGTCGAAGGACTAAGATTAATTAAATTCCTCAAACTGAAGTCTCGACTTGTAGAAAGTTAGCTGTGTCAGGTGTCATATACATGTAGATCTATATGCAAAAGTCTTTGCAGATGGCATAATTATGAAGATCTAAACCATGCTTGTCTACACACACTTGGAAGTCAAATTGTACACATAACTTTACTGTATGCTATAAGTCAAATTGCACCCACGATTATATCACAATTCAAAATATATCCGTGACAACTAAGTCAATCAAATGGTATCAATAATTCAGAAGAAGAAAAAAACGTACACATAATGTAGAAAATCTACATGTTCTCATTGCTTTACATCTTAAGTTGAGATGTTACATTGTTACAGTGATTTTCTTGTTAGTCTTTAAGTTGAAACGGACCATTTTACGATTTCATCAGCATATACAGTAAACAGCGAAGTTATTGTTAAAGAATACGATTTATCACTGTAGAAAATATCCACTTCATGTAAGTATTAGCATAGAAAGCTTCATGCTAAGACTATGCATAAGTCATAATTCTTGTTTCTAAGTATCCTTTGATTATATATTAGTTTTATTCAGTACAAACTTTGATTAATTTCAATAAACCGTTACGGGGTTTTATTTCAATGAAGCTTCTCCAAGGTTAGGGTCATGCATGACCTCGTTTGAACCAGGGTGTCACGATTGTGTACACTATATATTGAGTAAACAACACGACTTTGTGTAAGGCTATAACAAATAAATTGATGTAATAGATATGAGACCTGCAAAAAGCCGCATGCCTCAAGATGAGACAAAAAAATCAAGAAAATCAGCCTTGATAAAAATGTGCTACTATTTTAAGAAAAGTAAACATATTCACAATCCAGTAAATGATTTATATATGTTATATGCAATGAATGACTGACTTTTGCAGTATTTATTTCTACTGCATGACTAACGCATTAAGGGCCTATTTTGCATATTCTGACCCATATTTTGGTATTTTGGGTAAATTCCATGTGTTCATTCTAAATTTCTTTCTTTGTTCAATTGACAATATTTAATTTTTGATACGTTTTATTTTTTAAAAAGGTCATAAAAATTAACGTGAATCTGGAAGCATGCTGCTTTAAACAAAAATCGTAAAACATACATTATATAAATTCGTATTTAAAAACAATGCAACATTTCCAAGTCCCTTTAAATATACATGTTTGAATATGCTGACACTTTACGAAGTTAGTCAATTTTGATCATTTTAATACGTTTTGACTTTTACCTTTGAGTTAAGCTCCGACTTACCTATGAGGTCATTTTTGGTTTAGGTAGTATAACATGCACTCCACGAGGTTTTGACCATTAGAAGCTTACATGGTTCTTTTTGTATACTTATTTTATATAAAACTCGTAGTTTCGCAAATATAATTGAGCCGTGTCACGAGAAAACCAACATAATGGGTTTGCGACCAGCATGGATCCAGACCAGCCCTGCGCTTTTGGCCATGCTTTTCGCAAAAAAACCCCTTTTTAAAAAAAATGTTGGTTTTGTCGGGGGGGCCGGTTTCAATTTAACCCTTTTGGGGGAATAATTTCCGGGATTTCAGATGACGTCACGACCAGACCTTGGTATGGATATGATAACAAAAAAGCCAAGGACTCCACGGGATCCTTACACAACTCTTACAGAAATACAGAAGAAAAATATTCCCAAGGTTTGTAAGGTTTTAGAACATGATGATAGATCATACATTTCTTTAATGAACCTAATTTTGTGGTTAGTACTCAGACACAATTTTTATGAAGTTTGTAAAATTTTCCCAAGTTTGAAGAGCAGTTTAGCCCATGGAAACATAAAAACACGCTAATTTGTTTCATGTACTAGAATTTAAAAGAATTGTGTACGACCGGGGAACTCTTTTGGAGTCACTTGTTGTGATTGCACTCCGTCTTCTTACAGACCACGAATTAAATTTGCATTTAATCTTACACTTACAACTGTATTATCATGTAAGCAAGATGGCGAATATTTTCCATTGACATTGTATTATAAAACTTGGTATTATAACTCAGTATTATTTCAATTAGTCGGAAAAAAATCATTGATTATGGAATGTTTTAGACACCATTGGATGCAAGATAATTTACAAACACGAAAGATATGTTTAAAATATTAAACGGTTGAATTTAATTTGAAATAATTACCCCTCATTCAAGGATCCTGGAGCATTTTTCATGACAAGTCGGCCAGAGAGATCTTACCCAGACAAGGGCTGGTACCGTGATCGCTATGCCACCAATACAAACCAGCATCTACTGCGAGGACCACCCACCACTCACCCATTCTGCTGGATAGATACACAATGGCAACGTGACCCACCTCAGGAATACAACACAGCGAGATTAGGTGGTGCTGAGAGATGGGGACCTGACAAAGTCGGTATGTAGTGTACACGTGACTGTTGATAAGTTGTACACTGGTCACATATCAAATTGAGGAAAATTAATGCATTGACTTGAGAAAATTACCGGCGACTAATTATAAATAGTATTTTAAGCCTCTGCTGAAACGCGGGACCTTAAATTTGTGGTTGCAAATACCCTGTCCATGCACAAAGTGTACTATATGTATGATGTGTACAAATCTTTAAGTCCATCGTCAAAAAACATTTAAAATAAATCATAATTTACTTACAGGAATCGTAAGACATCTTAATCAGCAGAAAGCCCCTCCAATTCTAGTATTCAAATGCCTACAAATATCGCCTCTCGCATTCCGAAAGATGACATTTAAATAGCATTATTTGGAAAGTGGCGTATGATAGAATATTTGTGAATAAAGCTTTACGAGTCTTTTATAATCTACGTTCATACACAGTATTTGCTAGAAAGGAGAAAGAAAGAATAGAATATTAATGTACGAAAGCTGTACAGCAGCAAACAGCGATGTTATATATACCGGGTCATGTAGCCTTATGTTATTTGAAAATAAACTTCTAGCATTGTTTAAGTAAGTTTAGGAATTGTAATTAAAATTATTACTTTTGAACCCGTTTATTGTATGCAGGATCAAGAACTGTTCAACATTTCAACAAAGCAGAAGACTCAAAGAGATTCACGAAACCGGAAGTGTACCGAAGACATCCGACCAACCTACCCGGAGATGTTTGGATGGATTACGGAAGACCTACAGAAGGCTATTATGCCCAACGGAATCCAAGTGAGGCACTGCTTATTTTTGTATCAGTTGTTAAAGAAATTTAAAAAAAAAGAGTTGAAATACAACTTATACCGGTTAATTAGAGTTTTCACATAAAATGAATACGAAAATGAAAGTGTTGGTCTTTCAAAAATATTATTCTAGTGTGTCAGTATTGCACTTGTTTTGATACTCATTTGTGAACTGATCAGTATGTATTCCGTATATATTTTTTTGTTGTACATTTCATTTCTTTATCAATATTCAAGTCCGTTTCGACGTGTTTTTTTTTTAAACATTTTTTTATCATTGATAAAGATGCTATTGAAATATCTCTAAGCTTATAATTCCTGTTGAATATTTTACCCACAACCTGTTGAACATCTTAAATGAACTTGTCAAGCTTCAAGTTTTGGAATTATCCATTATAAATCTAAGGAATATCAGGATGAAATATTCAGTTAGTCAGCCAACAGTATAGAGCCTGGTTAGGCGGCATGGATGTACAGGATGACTTGGCTCTATACGGTGTTGGCAAAGGTTAACCACTTTTAGTTCCAGCAGGGTAAGGCTATGGTTGAGTACCTAAATCAAATCAGAAACATAGTGACATACATGTACATGCAAATTTCGTTTCAGATTCACAGACATGGTTCGGATCTAGTGTTCCACTTAACAGAACAACGGTTTTGCAAGACATACGTCCAAAAACACGTGCCGAGTATGAACAACAGCGCGAAGCACGTGCTGCGGAAATGTTAAAACGGCAAACTCAGTGGCCGGCTTATAGCGAATATACCGACAGAACTCTCCTCAGAACCAGGGTTGATCCACTCATAAACACGTAAGTTTTATAACCATTGCATTGCACCCCATAAAAAGCATAAGATGTCTCTTGAAAATCCTGATTGATTGGGTATGTTGTCCTTACTCTGGACTCCGCTAGTATGCTTCAGGAACTATATGAATAACCTGAAGTTTTACAGATTTTTGGCGCTGTCAACTAAGGACCATATGGATGAACACAATCATGACGATTGACTACAAGTTAATCTGGTCTCTTTGACAGAAATTGCAAACTGATATTAAAGGGACTCCGATGAGGTTGTTTTTTTTAATTGATAGTACTGGAAATATTTATTCCAATTGATCTATATTTGGACCAGTTATCTGTGTGCACATTTTTAGCTCATTCCCTCTCTCCGTTTTTCCAGAATGATCATTTTATATATAGTGAAAATTGATCCAAAAATGAAAAGTGTTGTTGCTTAAAACCAGCTAAGAATTGTACACACAGTCGATTTCCAGTAGATTTTTCCAGTTTAAGTATGTTAGATTTTGAATTCTATATTTTTAGGCGTTAGGACCTCAGTGGAGCTCCTTTAAGAATAATTGGGCTGAATCCACAATGTCTCCCATTTTCTTAAAAAATGGAGGAAAAAACACCGAAGACTGTTTTAAATTTATTAAGAAGCACCGCTAATACAACGTATATGTATACTGTATACTATTTTATTCGGTATATTCATTGACCTCTACTGTTACATACATGTATCATATTTAATAGCAACTGTTTCTTTGAATTTTTAACATGGCAGCCACGGAGATATGGTCATGTGTAAGTAATGTTGTTGCTAAAAGAAAGATTTTTAGATTCATTCACATTTTTACATTCGTTAGTAAATGAATATTTTTAGTTTTTGCATACGATGGATATTCTGGTGATAAAATTATAACTTAAGGGGCAAATGATAAAGAATTTCGGTCTATGCAATGTATTTATTTATTTATTTTTTTTTTTTGAAATTCATATTTTTTATTTTTTCCATAATGTTGATTCTAAAATATTTTGTTTAATTCCGGTTTCACAGAATATCCATCAAATTTCACTATCATGATTGAGTTGATACGCATGTATCCAAATCGTTAATAATCCGAAATTTAATTCCCTTTGAATTTTTAAACTTGTTTAAAAATATTTTACTAGATATCAACCTCTACAGAGCAAACTGCTTTTGGGAGACAAAGAGTTGGGTTGTAAATGAGAGGTGTGGCTATAGAGGGGTTATATTCAATGTAAATTCTTACGCTGTTGTTGTTGTTGTAGAGAGGTTATTTTTGTTCAGAGGACCTCTTTACAGAAGTTGCACTGTAATTCTATTCCAGTCTTAGATTGAATATTCAGATTGCAATATAAAGAACACTAAAATAATTTATACTTTATTAAAACTATTGAAGCGGTTTTATTCAAATATTTTCTCCGGTTCAAAAGTAAGTGATTTACATTTGAAAGCAAATAAAAAATCTTATATTTAAAAAAGGCTCCCTTTTTACCTGGGCGAAGGAATTTGATGAACACAAGTTAAATCAGCTTCAGAAAGTCTAAATGCTCATGTTACTGCGTGAAACATTTTAAAGTTTCAATTTTAGAATTTATATAATTTTACATAAATTAAGTTGACAAAAGAGAAGATTAGACTGAAAATTCCATGTTTTTATGAAATCTCTTGAACAATACTTACATTATTATTATTTTCTTATTTCGAGTATTTATAGTTCTTAATTATACTTAGAAAATGTTTGAAAACTATCCGCGGAAAGCTGCAATTTACATTGACATAAATATGGATACATGCGATCTTCGTTGATTTAGTAAATATCACACGAGTTTTTATTTTCTTGTTTATGTTTATTTGTCACGTATTGCTATTCGTTTTATTTTGTTACGTCACGCTCGCTTTATGACGGATGTTATGATATCATTTTGCATTCAGAATTATCTTATTATCACACTTGTCACGCTAGCTTTGGTCATCTTGTCACATATTTTGACGTAGTTAGCTTACAGTGATTTTATATATGCTTGTTGTCACGTTCACGTCATGTAGTTATTTTTATCAGTCACACCGTGGGTCATATAATTGAGCCGCGTCATGACAAAACAAACATAGTGGGTTTATGACCAGCATGGATCCAGACATGCCTGCGCATCCACACAGTCTGATCAGGATCCATGCTGTTCGCTATCATTGTCTCTACTTGTTATACGGTTTGTAAGCGAACAGCATGGATCCTCATCAGACTGCGCGGATGCGCAGGCTGGTCTGGATCCATGCTGGTCGCAAACCCACTATGTTGGTTTTGTCATGACGCGGCTCAATTATATTTCGATGTAAGTGTTTCTAGCTATGGCTCATCTCAATTGTACGAAACGTCACGGAACAACATGGTGGCTAAATCAATCTCCTTTATTTGAATAGGCATGTAGAAACAATGCTCTGGTTTTAACGAGACTGCAAAATTTATCCCTTTAATTATCCCCTCACCGTTGTATGCTCGAATCCCGGAGGAAGCTATCAAGCTAGTTTTCGGAACGTCGGTGGTTCTACTCAGGGGTCGGCACATGCCTGAATAATGCTCAGAGGGGCGTGTGAGGTCTTCTCAGTATATGAGCATTACAGTGTTAGTGCAACTTAAAACCCAACAACGTTTGCAAGAGTTATGCTAGAGATTTAAATATTTCAAGAGTGTAGAGTGTTTTGTGTTGTTTATATGGCTAGCAAAGTTGCATTAGTGTCATATATATGTAATATTATGATATTCTTTGCTACCATTTCAAAAAATAGTGCTGTTTTCATGTACAATTTTTCAAAGAAAATATTTTCGAACTTTGGATACTAAACAACCGAATGTGTCTATTATATATTGACAATATAGAGCCTTTTTTAAATAGTACATATGGTTTGTAAGCTCAATCTCATTTCTTTTGCAGGTTAACAACAAGGAAAAAGTACTTAGAAGAGGCAGCTCTCTTTGCTTAAATTTCCCGTCAATGTTCGCACCATTTTACCGATTCAGCATTACCTGATGACGTCACAAGTGTTATGTCATAAAAAATTCTCTCACGGAAATTTCGTGCAGATTCTACATTATTTCAAAACTTCAGTGTTATGTTTTAAAACTGTTGAAAAAGTACAATTTGTAGTGAGGCAAATTATCTCCCTTTAACAAATAGCGATACTCACTGAATCTTTTAAAAGTAAATGATATTATTAATAATTAATTAGAGACATGTATATTGTTGTCACGTGATGCTGACCTCACATGCGGATAAATTCTTGATTTTTTAAACTAACCGGTGTAATAATTAGTTAGTTGTAGAATAATTCATTATTTAAAGAAGTAAATACATGTACAAATGTACATTATTATTATCATCAAAGAATTACAAAATAATTAATCATTACATTATTCAGAATAAATTCTTAACTTAAATTCGTAACCATAACAAAATAGCTCGTACATAGATCAATATATATATATCAATTACATATCTTATATGATTTACATACTCTTATACAAAATAAATATACATAATCTAAAATACATAAAATATAAAAAAATTATTATATGTATAACGTTAGAGTATTGCGATATTTATTTCTTTATTAGCCAAAATATGTGCATCATAAAGTATGATGGTACTCAGAAATAACCAGCATTAAATGAAAAATTAAATCAAAAGTTTGAAAACGAAGTTTTTGTGGTGTATTATAATTGCTATTTGTACATTTTGTTTTTTGAATACAGTCTTTTATAATGTTTTGAACGTTTTGTACTCTTTAAATCCCAGTCCTCCCAATGTTTCAATATATATAATTATATAGTTAATCAAATTCATATTTTGTCACAGTCAACCGAAACGGATTCTATATAAATGCTATTGTTGGGGGTGTTCCTGATATGTAAGGGAAGGTAATGTTTTATGATTGTGTTTTTTTTAAACTGGCCAAGATATCTCAAAATTCTGCATTTCCTGTAGGCCTATTGTTACTTTACATAGACAATGTTTCAAATACTCCATTGTTGTTCTGATTTTCCAAATTGAACTTTATGATTTTCCGAATTGAACTGGTAAAATTTCAAAACTGAGAGAATAAAATTAAGCTTGCAAGTGTTAATCAAATGAACAAGCATCCAAAGATCAAGTGAACAAGAAACAAAAGTTTTATAGCAATATAATTATGAAGGTAACATTCAAGATCAACATTTGGCAGCGGGCGCTGGTGGAAGCTCGTTGATTGAAGAATAGTAGGACAAACCTGAAAATAAAAAAGGGTAAAATTTATATCAAAATACTTTGTGGTAAACGGTTTCTCCGGTTCTCTGATAAAATACCGGCAGATGGGACGAGCTGCATGCACGGGTATGACACTCGAGCTTGCGAGTTCCAGAGGTCCAGTTCAGTGACGAATGTTTGCTTTTATAAATCTGGTCGAAGATACATGTATTACTATTTATTGAAATTTGAAATTCACCATTATCAGAGGTAGTTGAGTTGTCATGTTCTTGTAGAAAATAGTCAAAACTAAGTACATATGTACATAATTCCATGACATTTGATAAAAGAGGGGCTGTCCACGGAAATGTGTGTACATGTGTATAGTACTTCTTGGAAAAATGACTCATTTTATACAAGAACAGAACAAAACAGAAAATTTACTTCAGATTTAAGCATTATTAATAAATGGACACATATTAATAAATATACGTAATTCATGCAAAGTAAATTTCATACATAAGAAAATGAGTTGAATTTTTTCTCATATAAACGATATACATGTACGTCTATGTCAATTAAAAATGCAACCTTCTTTTTTAATGTTTACAGTAAGAATTCAATAAACTCTAATTCCTACCGGCAAACGGTTTTGTATAAAATATAATATAGAATGTACCTGCTAGAGCTGACTGGAAACCAGCATTGTAATCACATGCTACCTCATTTTTCACAAAGTCGTTTCTGTCGTCATTGTAGTTATCTCCTTGGTCTGGCCCGCCCACAAGACCGCCCAATAGGACGTTCGGGTTGTCCGCCCCGCCTTTAGCACACCAACCATTTGTTGCGCATGAGCTGCAATAGTTAAAATCATTTAATATACGCATACACAAAGACAATGTACAATGGCTGGCCTTCGGAGTTGCAAAATAAAGAAATACATTGTAATATAATTTATGGTGTGTTTTTTTTTGATACACATAGAAAAAAATAGTGGACATGTTTATACATGTTTATATGTAGGGTAAAATAGACACAAATTCATAAATGATGTGTACGAGTATAATTTTCTTTTTTCCTAATTGTGCACATGTAGGCTTGAACTATTCAATAATAGATGAATCTTCAAATGCAAACTTAACATACGTTATTTGTCGAAATAAACCACAGGACACATAATTATGTCATTTTATTAAATAAATGGTATTTTTGTGGTAAAATGCTTTGAAGTTATTGTGTTCAGTTCCAAATCCAAAGAATTAAAGGGGCTGCCCAGTACATAAATTTGAATTGGTTACGATTAAAATGATTGTTTTAAGTTTTAACAATAATAATTAAAATGTAACAATGCAATTAAATGTGCAATACAAACTGTGTAGGGCAACACTCTTTTCAAACAAAGGTTTGAACTTCTGTTAAGAGCTGTAGTGAGGCTTGCTTTATTGCGAAGGTTTATTTTGAAAATAACCGATACTACTGTTGTAAAGAGGTCATTGCTACACAGAGGGTCGGTCTTTAAAGGTTGTGATAATCGTAAGAAACGGGACCATACCTTCCTCTGTGATGCGGACGTTTTGGGTAATAACTTCCGAAACCTATCTCATAACTGATATGTAATTTGTTATCACCGAGGAGATAGTTAATTTGAGACATGGCCCATTTCTTGTACTCGTCTGAATTTATTCCGAACTTAGCCGCCATTGTTGCTATGAACGCCATGTTACCTAGGATACAATACAGACTGACTCCTTCTGATTTTATGTAACGTTAAGAAATATAATAAATGCAAAACTATAAGTTTTTAACTACTTGTTGCAAGAGTTTTATATAATGTTCTTGTATTCTTTTAATCCCCTAAGTAACGTTTTAGTGTACTTCAATGTGTTGTTATTGTTATCGTTATACACAGCGCATACAATGTATATATAGGACATTGAGTCCAATATATGGTCATTTGTCTCTAAACGTAGTCGATCACTTGGTAACAGCTAGTTAGTTATCCGGTAGACATGACCAAAATTGTGTAATAATCGGCGTTAAAACCAAACACACAGGCGAATAAACAAGTTACTATGATAAGATATATAAAATGATTACATATAAACATAAAAGGCAATAAGCTTAAAGAACTGATGCACAACATTAGTACACAGTTTTACTTTTGATTTTTCACTCTGGTATCATATTTTAGTGCTTGATTCATTTCCTTACATTTCCTGACATTTTTTTAACTCATTAATACTCAATGACCTACCAGCATGTCTGTTTGGTCCCCACTTGTCCCTCCAGGCGAGGCCACATGGTGTCTGAGCGACATCTCCTCCAGGCATGAACGAACGGACAAGAGCCTCTACGTCATTCTTGTATGTGTCATCTCCAGTGACTTGATAGAGCAATAACTGACCAAGCAATGTATATAATTTTAGAGCAGCCCGAAAAATGCACATTTTATAGTAACGTGTTATATAATTTTATACATTCTTGAAAAAATAGATATCTTTCGAAATATCATATTTTTAACTAATTTACTGAGTCTACTGACCCTTCAAAATGCGTTTTAGTATTTTTAATGAAAGTCAATATTTACGTAGTATTTCCTGAATGAAAAATGAACAGTGTTATTAAAGAGTTAGGTTTTTATGATCTTACCATTCAAAGCAGGACAGACATTAAAGGGCAGACCTTAATTCAGCCCCTATTTTGTATCAATGGAACTATTGAAAGACAATAATGGTGTATTAGTCAGCTATGATAAATCACACTGAATGATGTCTTTTCCAAGGGGAATTTTTATATTTTAAGGTTCAAGGCTTTTCTACATACTGCAGCCTCGACATTGGCATCATCCCAGTTAAACGTCCACGGTGTACCACCGTGGTAAAATCCTTTAGCATCATTGAGATAACCGGTGTCTGCTGTAGCCTTGTACATCCAGCTTGCAGCTACAGCCATATCATCCACCTCACTGTTAGACCTGGTGAATATTTAAACAGCTTGTGAGTGAAAATGTGGAATTACCCAAAACTTAATGCGTCCATCGGTCCTTCGAAATTTCTTGTCCGACTCAGATTTCTATTTCGTTATCACTTTGTTTTTCTTCTGGTGTTCAAATAACGCATTTCAAAACGAGGCTACGTTGTATTTTAATTTTCATAACCCACGCTATTTTAAAATCGAAAGCTCTATATTTAAATTTCCGCTTCCGTTTGCAAATATAGAGTTAGGCACTTGGAGAAGTATCATGCTGTAACCTAATATTGGGACGCAGTCCAAATTTAATGGATTGGTCAAAGAGTGATAATTTTCTTCATTTTAAACGTGACTAGCCATGCATGCCATCTATACTTACTTGCATGTAATTAAATGACGTCGATATGCGCGATCAAAATAAAAATGTTAAAGCTCTTTGAATTAACATTTGGTGTATAACATATATATTAATTTCATATATATCAAAATTCCTATCACAATTACCCTTGCTTAAAAGGTACAACAATTCTGTCCAAATGTGTTATGAACTAAAAATCAAAGTGTACCCATAAAAGTCTTTGGCAACCGTTACACAGTCTGAGTATTTTCCACGATTGGTCTTTGCGAAATTGTATAGACCTTTGGCCGCCTCCAAAAGTTTACCAGCATAACTGGTATCTGAAATGATAAATGTTGTAAAAATTGATGAGACATCAGTTTCATGCAGGTAGGCTACAGCGTTCAATAAAGCTGGTTTAAATTCATGGATGAAAAACATTTCTTCCAACTAATACCAATTCATGTATTTTGTAAACATAATATAGCTGATTTGAAGTTTAATCTAGTTTCAGGTCAAACATTACCTTGGCAAATATCTTTGAAAACCATGGAACCAGAAGCCATTGCGGCAACCATTTCACCAGCTACGTCACTTCCGTGACAACCGGAATCTGTTCTCCAACCTACACGCCATTGGCTCATCGTTTCTGGTCGGCCCCAGTAGGCGTGGTCCTGATGTCCATCTCCCACCTTAATAAAGTTAATGTCATACAAATGAATTGTACAGGCATTTGATTTCAATCAGATAATTAGGTGATCCTTTAAATAGTTAATATAAATGATGAAATAACTATGACAACCCCAGACTTTTGCCAATTTTCATCTAAAGAGTCAAACATAATACTAGTAACTATGATTAATACATGTATAAACCCAATAAAGGGTTTTTCCTTCTTTTTGGGGGAAGAGGCCTTAGTCTCTTGATTTTGGGAAAATTATCGCCAAAAAAAATCAATGGGAAGAGGCTTTTATATGCCCCTTTTACATACTGTAATTTAAAAAAAAAATTAATGTAAAAAAAGCTCTCAAATAGCCTATGGCAGCATCCTTTATTTTCAAAGACAAAGTCATTTTATGGTGTTTAGCCAAACAGACAACAGCCGTCAAAAACACAATGCTACGGCTTTATTAGTTTCAGTGACTTGCAAAGGCTGCTAAATAGCTATCTGTTTGTTTGTTTGTTTTTATCTTAACAATATTCATTGGGGCGGTTCGATAATTTTCAATCGAAGCGAAAATGTACGATGGAATAGAGGCAGATATTTCAGCTGTAAACATATATAGTTTTACATTTATAACAATTATTTTAGTAATACATGTATATTAGACCTGATTGCATTCAAAATGTATATTTCGTATTTTCCAGTCAAGACATTTAACTTTGGTAAAAAAAAAAGCAAAGTGTCGGACCGTTAACCATTTAAATCAAAATCTTTTGATCATTTTTACTATGTACAAATTAAGAAAAAAACTAGCAGCTTGCTTGATTGGTTTTATATTGAAACGCGAACCTGAACATAGTTTCTTTGCTGGTCGGGTATCCAACATTTCAGGAAATAATCTAAAGGTGTTCGGATCATGTCACATGCCATGTCCTTCTGTCCAGCCGAGGAGTAACCTTCTTTAAACTCCAACATACCCCATAGCAAAACTGTCGTAGACCAGGCCATTGGTAAATTAAATTTGACATGATCACCAGCTGAAAATTGATATATACTAATTATACATGTTTAATATTGAACTTGAAATTGAAAAAAACATAGGAACGTTCGATAAGTCCACAATTATATATACAATTACATTCATTTTTACATGTACATGTATTTACATAAGCTATAAATATGGTTGTTACTGGTCGCTGGTGTGTTTAAGTCACATATACAGGAATGCAATAAATTAAAACAACGGTCTAGAGAGACGACAAATAGTTCTTGTGCTTTTTTCTACGCACGATTTTCACGAGAGGAACAGTCTTCATATATAACAGAACAGACGGAATTTAGAAGAAAGCGTCAAGTGGTGAAAGGTTTGAAGCCAGCGAACGTTTCACCACTCTGCTACGTGAGCGAAGCAATAGAGCCAACGGTATTTCCGATGTTCAGTGGTTTCCAGATATGAAAGATGTACAGCCAAAGAAAGACATATAAACATACCGTCGTACCAGCCACCACTTAGATCGTGACCGTCGTCTGCGTCATGGACGTTCGAGTCTCCGCGCCAAGGTATCGGGTTATTTGCCGGAAGATATCCGGAACGCTGGGTGTCAAAGAAAAGGATTGACAACTTCAAAGCATCTTTATAATTGTATTTCATGGAAGACCCTGAAAATAATTGAAAAGAAAAGAAAACGTTACCAAATACAGAATTAAACACAAACAGAATATTTGCATCTTTCTAATTTTATTTTTAGTAAAATAATAGTTGCCAAGAAAAGTTACATTTTCTATAGTCTTCATATAGGCGGGTTCACAAAGCATGAAGTAGGAGAGGAATTTACGCTTGCCAAAAAATGTCATCAATTTAATTAGACCAGAAATATATTCACCACATCCGGAACATTGATGTGATTCGGTTACACCGCCGGATGATGGCGCTGATGTTGCACTTCCTCCTGAAGAAGTTCCACCGGAAGTAACAGTGTTACTAGATCCGCCTCCTGGAGCAGACGTACCGCTTGCTGGGGCAGACGTTGCGCTTCCTGGTGCAGACGTTGCGCTTCCTGGTGAACCTGTTCCGGCAGAGCCACCTGTTAAAGGTAACATTGAATTTTAATAATGCATGTACACTTTATCTGGAAGAACACTCCCGTCTCCCTCCCTAACCGTAACAATAGATACAATGCAGACTGTTTTCATTTTCATTTTCAAAGTCATTTTACACAGAGATAAGTTGACATCTACCGTCACTCTATTAAAATCTGCATCCGCCATATTTCCATCTCGTAGATGAAATTTTCCAAGATCAGTTTTCACGATTTGCATTTGAGTATCAAAGGGACTTACATTCTGAAAATTGTGGTTCCATGTAAATTATGTGTGACTAATACATGTTGCTGTAAAAATGTTCCAATTTATTTGGCGCACACATAGTAGTTACGACAAAGAATTATAAAATACAAATTGAAATAATTTCCATTAAACATATATTAAATGAAAGTCTGCAAGTCGGCATGAGGATCGTATATCTTTTTGTGAGAACACATTTTTTGAGTGTTTGTGCCGATTTAGTAACACTCTATTAAAAGCAGTATCAGAACGGAACCACGTACAAGTATATACAGATTTACTTATGTTTGAAGCATTTTAAAATTAATCGGAAATAAACTTATAAAATCCATTGAATTTGCTAACAATGTGAAATAAGATGTTATAAATAATTATAGTTAAATAAATTGAAAATAGGATGACTTAAATTTTCTACAGATGTCCCTCAAATCTAAATGGCTTTATTATAACGTAACGTCAACTTTAAATAAAACATCTTCGTGGCAAATCACACCGATTCATGATTATTTACAAGTTTACACCACAAATTTTATAATTTTTCATAAATTCTATGAAAATGATTTTGAAGACACCTACCAGTACATGTATAAGTACCATCGCAACCTTTGTCTCCACTCAACACACCATTATACTCTACAAGAAGATCTTTCCCTGCTTGTATAACTTTATCCCATGGCATGTTAGTGACAGTAAAGTCCGAGCCACTACCGGAGGATATCGTAGCTTTCCAAATCTGACCAGATATACATGAGTACAAATTTTACATAGGATTCCTATTGCGTATTTCTAATGCTGCACGTTTGTAACACCCCTTTTCATTGGATAATAGTGACGTTAATATAGTTTTATATACACGACTGCTGTCAATTTATGAAGAAATCTCACTATTTTCACTATTTTCTATAAAAATGATGCTTGCTGTATTATAAATTCATAATAAATATTTACGCCATGTACAAATATTTTCAATTAAGTCAAACCTGTGAACATAGGTCGTCTAAGGAAGAGGGTGAAAATGACCTTTAAAGACAAGTGATCTTTATTTGGCGGTTACTTTGTTCTATATAATCAAAGGAGGTTTGTTAACTAATGGTCTATATTCACGAAGGAGGTGGTCTTTAACACAGGTTTTACTGCATATGTTGATTTTACAATATATTATTTTATACACTTGTGCGAGTAGTGAATTTTCTTTATGTTTGTATTACAAATTAAAAGCGTTTGTAGTAGGGCTTTAATTTTTAAACTTCTGGAAATATGAGCAAAGAAAAATATGGAAACTGGTCTGATTGTATTGTCTTGGTTCTGTACTTAGGGTACAGACAAGTTAACCATTTCCGCCAACACAAGGATTTTCTTTAACCTTTTCCCTCATTTAAGCGTGTTTTGTCGGCTTTTTTGCCCCCCCCCTTTTTTTTGAGGCCTCAAACAGTGAAAACATGGTCTAATTAGGCCCCGGTTGAGAAATGTTGTTAAAAAAGTGACCACTTCTTCGTCGCCAGAAAGGGGGTGTGGAGGGTTTGAAGGGGGGCGGCCGTCCCCCTCATCGACAAGAAAAGTTGGACATGTGACAGGCTAAAAATGGCCTCAGATCGATCTTAGGGTAACTAGTAACCGATGCTGAAAAGCCTTTTACTCTATCTCAATTCGTTGAGAAGTTGAAGTTTTGATGAAGAAAAAAAGAATGCAAAATAGTGATTTTTTGGCAATTTTGAGACGTCCCACCGTTGCCATGGTAACAGGAAATTTACGATTGAGCATGCTGTTACAGAGGCTATGGTCTTGCTTTAAACATAGAATCTGTGAAAATAAGAAAGCACGGGATTGTTTTACCTTGATGGCGCACTTAAAAATGTAGCCTGGGACATTTACGTTATCGTATGAAAGATCACTTACATCTAATTTATCTACAGGCGTGGCAAAACTGAGTGTGCAAGTCCAGCCATCGACAGCGTTGTCCGCATGCACAGTGAAAGTTCCCGCACAACCTCCTGTCCAGGTTCGAACTACGGTCAGTGGGGACGAAGACTGTCCCGATACTGACCCGACTAAGGCCATCAGGATTAGAAGTAAAGAACCCATGTTGGAACAAGCTGAATGGACAAAACTGGTTAAATTACTGATTCCGTGATATACATTTATAACGATAGTACTCATCGGCAACTCGATTCAGGTCACTGTAAGTAATTATATTAGGGAAGAATAGTGTGTTTGATACAGAAATTACTCTAACATTACTTTAAAGCAGCATGCCTCCAGATTTATGCTAGTTTTAGAAGAAAATTTCGAAAATTTATTTAAAAGTGAAATATTGTGAAATGAACAAAGGAAGTAATTTACTTATTGCAAACAGCGGTTAAAATCACAGTCAGTTACAAAAAAAGGTCAAAATATGCAAAAATAGCCCTTTCTGCGTGAGTTACGCAATTGAAATATTGATCGCACATAACACGAAAATTATCACTTCGATATTTATTCTTAGTAGGCTCATCTGGAGATACGGAGCTTTAAAGCAGGTGAGCCAAACTAACGCAGTAAAGGCATATTTTCCTCATATTTTGACCTCCTTTTTGTAATTTACGTAGATTGCAAATGCAAATGTGTAAATAATTTTTTCCCTTCACAATAGTTTACTTTAAAATATAAAATGACAGGGTATTTTTTATAAAATTGTCATAAATATAAGCAGGAATCTGGAGGCATGCTTCTTTAATGTCTCATCTGATTTGAGTTGGAGAAGCGGCGGTCGATTTAGCGATATCTGGATTTTAAGTCCACTAGCACTATGCCACCATGGACCATTGCGTCCGCTCTAGTGATTATGTATTATTATTTTCATTTATTTATTTATTTTGTTTCCTTTTTACTTTATGAGCACTGTGCACGTGGTTTCAATAGAACACATGGATATAATCAATCCGTATCATTCACAGAGGGAAAAAATGACATTTACAATTTGCGTCCCATATCAAAATATGAAATAAAAATTTCACGTGCATTCGTTATCAATAAATAAGATCAAGTATGATAAATGATGTTTCCAAAAAAATAAAGATTTTTTTTAATGAAGTAACCTTATTTAAAGTAGTGAGCTTTATTAGAATTTCATATAAAATAGCTTCTACACACCCGTACACGTTCTTGACGGTCATCAGTGTGCCCATGCCACGTGATTTTGACGTCAGTTTTGGTAATCAGCAGACAGAAATAATAACTGAACAACTCGATCTCACGTGAACATCTTATCAAATATGACTAAATAAAGCAGGGCTAAGGGAAAAGTTCTAAAGCATAAGTTCATAGCACTGCTCATTTTTATCTGAAAACGGGAAATCTATATTTTCCCAGTATTTTCTTACGCTAGGTGAACATATAATTTTACCCGTTTTCGGGCCAATCAAAAAAATCATTACCATTATTTGGTAATATTCGATAAAGAAATAAATAAAAACTTATGTGAGTTTAAAGGTTTCAATCGAGCAATTTGTCTACTATTCCATCTTGACGTTCTACCAAATAATGACGTCAAAGTCATGTGGTATGGGCACACTGGGTCATATGGTATACATGTGTTATATTGCGCCGACGAAATGACGTCATTTCATAGTAACGGCATTTACATACGTCTTTTTTGCTAAACAAGTCACGTAAATGAACATTTAGCTTTAGGCAAGCAAAACATAAATCTAGCTTATCCATATAAAAAGAAAAATCAAAGGAAATGAAGCCAAATAAATACCTACGTTAAGTACTGACGTGCAAGCTAGTTCTGTTTAGAAACTCCTCTAAACGCTCTTTTTATGATAAAATTAACTAGAGCACTACTTTGTACTAGTTATTCAACTAACTTCATATATATAAATAGGAATGAACTCGCTTATTAATAACCTTTCACAGAGATATACAAGAAGGCACTTCCTTGTGTGTATTACGGTAATTGCGTCCATCAAGAATCGGATAAATCCGCCAAAATTCGTCACTTTCCGAAATTTATATTGATTGTCGGAAATGTACGTGCTCATGGTTTATGTAAATGCCTTAAAGGTGTTTTTTTATGAAAGGACATGTATACATTTTAAAGAAATTTGTGTCCCATTTGATGTAGGGCTTGATCAATAAAGTGTGTGAAAATTTTCAGTTCATTCGCTTATGCCGTTTTCCTGAATAATCCTTCAAATTGTGCAAAATAGCCCAAAATGAAAAAAGCGTTACGACGCTTAAATAAACTCAAATCAGGATAAGAATGGCGCAAAAAGTATAGTGACTTCTATAGCATATTTTTCCGTTTTATGGGACCTAGGTATAAATTTCATATTTTATGTTTTAGGCTTTTGCACCTAAAGCGCAGTGCTCTCCTTTAGTCAAAGCTTTAATTGACGTCATCATGTATTGCACTAAATGAACATTTTGATTGCGAATTAGACAGCAAAAAGACGATATCTGCACTATATTTTTGTACCTGTAACACGGAAGTTAACGTATTAATTAGAACTGTGACCCCTTGTCTGAAATTTAGCATCCACTTTAAAAGTGGGTGCAAAGTGTAATGGGGATAGTTCGGTCGTCCGAACTTCATTCGTACGTATAGGTCCGTCTTGTCCATCACATCTGCCTTATCTGATAAATAACTTGAAAAGAAATAAGTTGTGGTTTTGTACGCTTTGAACCACAGTCTGTAGATGTGGTGTAGAGGTTGAATGACCCATATTGACCTTGACCTTGAGGTCAATATGTGAAAAGCTTATTCGACCAGTAACTATAGAAACCTTTGACCTAAAGTCTTACTTATTTAGTGTTGATGTTAGTCGTTACTAGTAGACGGCACCTATTAAGTTTGAGGTCAAAATGTTATAAAGATCAATTAAGGTTCACATGGCCTTGAAAACTTACATAATGTCCGGCCTGTAAGTAGAGGACGTTTTGTTAATGACTGCATGTCTAGCAGATGTCCCATGATTATTTTACGCTTATTGTAATTTAGTCAAAAGTTAAGGTCACAGTCATACTATCGCTTGAGAAGGACTAATGCTAAGTTATTTAAACTTGGCTAATAGATTTTGAACCTATTCGGCCAAAGGTTACAGTAACACTGTGTAATTTTGCCATTGTGATGTCCAGTAAAAAAAAAGTTCTAACAATTGGACATGTCCCGCATATTTAATCAAACTAATACTAGCCTAAATTTGAAAATATTCAGTTAGATATGTTCCCTTTGATAACGCGGAATTAGAACTATTTCGGAAGATACTTTGCGGAATTGATTTGAAGCCGTGGTCTTTTCAAGTACGAAGTTGTATTGAAATTCATAATGAATTAACTTGTACATATATTTGCGACATTCTATGCCTTTTCCTCGATCCGCAATTTTCATCTTGTGATCTATATTATAATAAATGACTTTTAGTAGGCCTACAATGTACACGACAGCTTATCACCGTAGATCTATCTCATGAGAATCGAGCAGACGTGTTTTTGATAAGACTAAAGTAGCTCACATTTTAGCACTTCCTCTTGATGATACTGGATTTTCTTCAAAGAATGTGTAAAAAAATAAGATTTTTTTTTAAAGTAAGAAAAAAATCTCTTTCTATAGTCTGCAAAATGTTGAGACGATAACAATAGCGTTGAATTGTATTTGGAATAGTTTTAGTTTTCGAACAAACAACAACAACAACAACAACAAGTAATAAAATAAAACACTGTAGTGTAGATCTTTAACACTAAATCTTTCATGGAATAGAGTTGTAAATTCACAACATAATTTTCATAAATAATAACGGATGATTGAAGTGCCAACAAACATGGTAAAATTCTTTAAATCAGCAACAGCAAAATGTGTCGAGAATTGAAACTGACCCCCCCCCTCATCATTGAAACTGAACCCCCCCCCCCTCTCATCTCACTCGACTAATTTATTAAGGCCTATTTTTTTGGTAGGATGCACCTTGACAAGTAACTTGATTTAACATATTAACGTTCAGGGCTTCTATTAAGGGAAGTTTGGGAGTCATTTAATCCTTGATTTTGGCTTGTGACTTCCAGAATCTAATACTTTTCCTTCTTTGCCTATATAACGTGACTTCCAATATCAGAGATTTTACAGTGTCTGACTTCCCAATTTTGGAACTTAGTGGAAGCTGCCCTGAACGTTTAACAAACTTGCAAAAAAATCTTGGGACAATGGGGTGGGTGATTAGGGGACAGAATGAGCTGTATCAAAAGTTGATCGTAGGTTGAAGGACAGACCATAGTTTGAGATGTGGACCGTGGGTTCTGTAGTCCTAACAATTTCCTCCTCTGACGTTTTCTCCCTGATTGTCATCCCCTATTTTGAAATGTATAAATCTTGTACACACTAAGCAGGGATTCTTTTTTGGCTTATTTTATAGCAGAAATTCGGTCATATTCCCAATTGAAAATAGTATTATATTATTTTCCCAATCCAAAGGAAAAAATTCCTGATTGAAATTAACAAAATGTACAAAATAAAAATATTGAATAACAAAATGTAAAATCTTTGAAAATAAGGGCTTCTTCACTGTTATGGTGCTTAAGTGTATGAAGATGTCATCCTGGACAGTGATTCTTTGCATTCATTTAATCTCTGCAAAATTTAAATCATGCATTTTTTCCCAATTTCTGAAAATCCAAATTTCATGGATATGGGTCATGTTCCAAAAAAAAAATGGCCACAATCCTGGAAAAAAATCCTGCTAAGGGATAATTTAACCATTTTATAGTGAATTAATGTGAGTTACCCTCCATATCAAATTATAACAACTATTATTTAATTACAAAACGAAAAATCCATACATGTAGATTAAATTACAAATTGATAAATATGCATAGATAACATATTTATTAACTACGCATAAAGTGAACACAACTTACACATGGTGCATATCCATATCGGTATTCTTTTTGCTAAATCTACTTTGCAAATGCACAGGTCATTTTGTGCAGAAAACAGATCTAGGCAACATGCACAAATCTAGTAATTGTTCATTCTACTGATCAAATGTTTTAACTATGTCTTTCTAAGGAATTTGTCTATTTTTCAATTACTGCAACTCTGCAATAAGTTACACAAAATTGTGATGTTTCGCCACACCCACCCCCTCGGCATGTTCTATGGGCCAAAATGAACCAACGATTTGATTATGTACATATCATACATGTACTTTTTTTCTATTATCTTTGGACAAATATAAATAAATAGTCAAAAAATGCATTTTAAATTCATAAAACAACATAATATCCTTTTACCTTTCCGACCAATAACTGGACAACAACATGAGCCCTTGGCCCTCAGATTGGCAATAGATCACCTCTTTTGAATTTGGGATGCAGGCTAAAAGATCAAGGTCACATTGACCTTGTATGCCAAACCAGTTTCCAACCAATAACTCGACAACCCATGGGGCCCCTGTCTTTCAAACTCCATAGGTGCATTTGTCTTTTGCTGTAAATGACTGCTATTGTTGTTTAGGTTGAGAGTCAAAGTTCAAGGTAGCTATGACCTTGTATGCCAAAACAGTTTCCTTTCTGACAGTTCTTTTTATATTCTTTGTTCAGTTCATGCTTATAAACACACCATTGTTATGCCCCCTTAAACCACCATCTGTATGCCCCGCTACAAAGAAGAGGGGGCATATTGTTTTGCAGCATGATGTTGGTTGGTCTCACTCTGTCAGTGGACTGTCCCTACAATCAAAAAGGGATAGGGGGCTAAACAGAACAAAACAGAACAATTAAGTTCATTTCCTAACAATATAATAAGGGGCCAATGGTCTTCTATTAAACAAAAGAAAATAACAAAAGAAATAGCACCTTATCCCATTTTGGTCACATTTCCATCTGTCTCATATTGTTTCCTGTCAATAACTTTAGAACACATATTAGGCCCATTACCCTAACTCTTCATAGGTGCATTTGTCTTGGGAAGATGACCCTTTTTGATTTTAGGGTCAAGGTTAAGCCGTTAAGGTCACACTAATAACTCAAGAATCATTTGGCCCTCAAACTTAAAAGGTACTTTGGTCTTGGCCAATTGATGGCCCTTATTGATTTTGGGGTCAAGAGATCAGAGGTCACATTGACTTTGAATGTCAAAAACAGTTTCTGACCAATACATGTAACTAGACAACCCATGGGGCCCTCAGCCTCCTAACTTTAAAGGAGCATTGGTCTTGGCCAGTGGATGACCACTACAAAATATATTATGAAGGTTTTCCACTGATTGTGTTTATATAATTTGGCATGCATGTATGTTATGTCAAAACACAGGTTAAAATTTCTTTTCTCTGCATCAGTTAATAATTAACAAAGTTATATCCCTTTATATGTAAACAAGTAAGTTCTTTATCTTCTATTGCTATTATCTCAAAAAAATATTAGACTGTTTATTTTTCTTTCACATTTGACAAAAAAAAATTATTTTCAATTAACAACAATAAATTTGCTCTATCTATCTTGAAAGTATATTTCTGTCACTCAGTTATTCCTTCTTTTAAATTTTCCATAGGGTGTATGTTGCCCCGCCTCATCGAAGCTCTTATTGCTATATGTCACTGTGTACAGGGAGAAACTGTATTATAGGAACTTTAAAGTGGATTATTATACATTAAAGTACATTCATTTGATTTTGAAACCAACCATAGCATTAAACTTAACAAGATATTATCATGTTTATACAGTAACTGTATTTTAGTCATAAAGTACAGTGTATGTCATAAATTTTTTTAGTCCCCTCCGGTTTACCCTCCGTCCGTCTGTCCGTCTGTCTGTCTGTCCGTCTGTCTGTCAGTCTGTCAGTCCGTCCGTCCACAAAACTGGATCCCGCGATAACGCAAAAAGTACTGAAAATATTTTTATGAAACTTGATATATGGATAGATGGCAGTATGGAGATTATGCACGTCTTTTTTTTTTCTTCCTATGTTGAAAATTCTGGTTGCTATGGCAACAAATAGTCTGAAAATATGGCAAATTTAACACATAAACTGGATCCCGTGATAACTCAAAAAGTACTGAAAATATTTTTATGAAACTTGAAATATGGGTAGATGGCAGTCTGGAGATTATGCACATCTTTTTCTTTTCTTCCTATGTTGAAAATTCTGGTTGCTATGGCAACAAATAGCCTGAATTTCAAGATTTCTGATTTAAATTTTTCAGCTTTTTCACTATATGTTCTTTATTTCTTAAGGTGTTTACTTCAAACTTTAAATATAAGTTTCTGGTCATCAACCACATCATATGTGACAAGGTTTATAACTCTAGCACAAAAAATATCAGTATTACCTCCCTTGAACTTAGATTTTTTAGGGGAAAAAATGTTGTCTTTTTTAAATAACTTCTTTTTCACTATATGTTCTTTATTTCTTAAGGTGTTTACTTCAAACTTTAAATATAAGTTTCTGGTCATCAACCACATCATATGTGACAAGGTTTATAACTCTAGCACAAAAAATATCAGTATTACCTCCCTTGAACTTAGATTTTTTAGGGGAAAAAATGTTGTCTTTTTTAAATAACTTCTTTATTTCCTAATGTATCTACTTCAAACTTCATATATATGTTTCTTATTATCACTCGACTTTTTTGAGAAGGTTAAATACTCTAGCAAGACTATTTCCAGAATTATGTCCCCTTTGAACTTAGATTTTTTTAGAGAAACTGGTATTTACACTCCAACTTCTTCATTCCTTATAGGATTTACTTTAAAATACCACATCGTAATAATATGACAAGGTTGTATAAACATAATTTCCTTACTAAGCATGGAAACTTAACACATTACTGTGATATAGACAAACTTATTAGTCCCCTACCGGTTTACCGGAGGGGACTTTAGGTTTACCCTCCGTCCGTCTGTCTGTCCGTCAGTCCGTCCGTCAGTCCGTCCGTCCACAAAACTGGATCCCGCGATTACGCAAAAAGTACTGAAAATATTTTAGTGAAACTTGATATATGGATAGATGGCAGTATGGAGATTATGCACGTCTTTTTCTTTTCTTCTTATGTTGAAAATTCTGGTTGCTATGGCAACAAATAGACTGAAAATATGGCAAATTTTACACATAACCTGGATCCCGTGATAACGCAAAAAGTACTGAAAATATTTTTATGAAACTTGATATATGGATAGATGGCAGTATGGAGATTATGCACGTCTTTTTCCTTTCTTCCTATGTTGAAAATTCTGGTTGCTATGGCAACAAATAGACTGAAAATATGGCAAATTTTACACATAACCTGGATCCAGTGATAACGCAAAAAGTACTGAAAATATTTTTATGAAACTTGACATATGGGTAGATGGCAGTATGGAAATTATGCACATCCTTTTCTTAACTTCCTATGTTGAAAATTCTGGTTGCTATGGCAACAAATAGACTGAATTTCAAGATTTCTGATTCTAGTTTTTAAGTTTTTTCACTATAAATACTTTATTTCTTAAGGTATTTTCTTCAAACTTTAAATATAAGTTGCTTGTCATCAACCACATCATATGTGACAAGGTTTACAACTCTAGCACAAAATTTATCAGAATTACCTCCCTTGAACATAAAATTTTTATGAAAAAAACATTGTTTTTTTTAATAACTTCTTTTTCTGAATGTATCTACTTCAAACTTCATATAAATGTTTCTTATTATCACTCAACATTTGTGAGTGTTCAATACTGCCAGAAGTATGCCCCTTTTGAACTTAGACTTTTTTTTGAGAAATTGGTAATTTTTACTCCAACTTCTTCAATCATGATAGGATTTTAAAAATGTTATATTTTGATAACAGGGATGTTTAAAAAATAACTTTAGAGTGTCCTTCAGTCCGTCTGTCTGTCTGTACATAAGAACTGTTTCCTGTGATCACTTTTAAAGAACTTTTTCAACAAATTTATTTAAATAGGAACATAAGTGAATGGCCAATGGCCCTTCAGAATGTTGCTTGGGCTCTTACCGGTAGGGGACTTATGGATTGCTTGCAATACTATGGTAATTGCTTGTTTATTTTATTTTGCATATTTCAACATGGAAGGCCTGTAGGTGAAGTAAAATATGTAAAGTAGTGTTTTACAATATATATTTTGAATAGATAACACAGATTTTAAGTGGTTTTAGTCAGTGAATTGAATCTCCAGCTACAGATCTGAAGTGATGCAATTGTATCTCCACTTATAAATTTAAAGTTATGCAAAATTTAAAACACTATACATGTAGTGTTTGGTTAGACATCCTAAAAGATAAGGGATGTGAAAAATCATGTACTATATTTTTGATTAATATTGTCTACTTTCAGAGTTAACCTTTTCCCTTATATAAGCGTGTTTCGACGGCTTTTTGCCCCCCCCCCCCTTTTTGAGGCCTCAAACAGTGAAAAAATGCCCTATTTAGGCCCCAAACACTGTCTTTTGTTTGAGAAATGTTGTTAAAAAAAGTGACCATTTTTTCGGCGCCGTCCCCCATCCAAATATTACATCAGGGGGTTGCCAGAAGGGGGATGTGCCCCCTTCTGTTTGGGGGGTTTGAAGGGGGGCGGAGTCCCCCTCATCGCCAAGAAAATTTTGGACTTGTGAGAGGCATAAAATGACCCCAGGTTGATCATAAGGTAACGTGTAACCAACGCTGAAAAGCCTTTGACTCTATCTCAATCCCTTGAGAAGTTGCAGCGCTTTGAAATAAATTTTGATGGAAAAAATGGAGGCAAAAAAGTGATTTTTGCCAATTTTGAGATGTCCCCTCGTTGCCATGGTAACAGGAAATTTAAGACTGAGCATGTCGTTACAAAGGCAATGGTCCAGTCAACATTTGTGCCAAGTTTGATTAGTATTGAAGCATTTTTCATAGTCTCATAGCAGTTTGAACATGTAACAGGAGGCTTTTCAGTGAAAATGGCCATTTTTCACAATATGCTCATGGGGGAAAGGGTTAACTAAAAAAATTATAAATGTTACAAAACAACAATTTTTCACCAAAATTAGGTAAAAGACCACATGTTAACATGGAAAATCTAGATTTTGGGTGATTCCAAGGTTTTTCATCATTTTTTGTTAACCTTTTCCCTTATATAAGCGTGTTTCGACGGCTTTTTGCCCCCCCCCCCTTTTTGAGGCCTCAAACAGTGAAAAAATGCCCTATTTAGGCCCCAAACACTGTCTTTTGTTTGAGAAATGTTGTTAAAAAAAGTGACCATTTTTTCGGCGCCGTCCCCCATCCAAATATTACATCAGGGGGTTGCCAGAAGGGGGATGTGCCCCCTTCTGTTTGGGGGGTTTGAAGGGGGGCGGAGTCCCCCTCATCGCCAAGAAAATTTTGGACTTGTGAGAGGCTTAAAATGACCCCAGGTTGATCATAAGGTAACGTGTAACCAACGCTGAAAAGCCTTTGACTCTATCTCAATCCCTTGAGAAGTTGCAGCGCTTTGAAATAAATTTTGATGGAAAAAATGGAGGCAAAAAAGTGATTTTTGCCAATTTTGAGATGTCCCCTCGTTGCCATGGTAACAGGAAATTTAAGACTGAGCATGTCGTTACAAAGGCAATGGTCCAGTCAACATTTGTGCCAAGTTTGATTAGTATTGAAGCATTTTTCATAGTTTCATAGCAGTTTGAACTTGTAACAGGAGGCTTTTCAGTGAAAATGGCCATTTTTCACAATATGCTCATGGGGGAAAGGGTTAACTAAAAAAATTATAAATGTTACAAAACAACAATTTTTCACCAAAATTAGGTAAAAGACCACATGTTAACATGGAAAAACTAGATTTTGGGTGATTCCAAGGTTTTTCATCATTTTTTGTTAACCTTTTCCCTTATATAAGCGTGTTTCGACGGCTTTTTGCCCCCCCCCCTTTTTGAGGCCTCAAACAGTGAAAAAAATGCCCTATTAAGGCCCCAAACACTGTCTCTCGTTTGAGAAATGTTGTTAAAAAAAGTGACCATTTTTTCGGCGCCGTCCCCCATCCAAATATTACATCAGGGGGTTGCCAGAAGGGGGATGTGCCCCCTTCTGTTTGGGGGGTTTGAAGGGGGGCGGAGTCCCCCTCATCGCCAAGAAAATTTTGGACTTGTGAGAGGCTTAAAATGACCCCAGGTTGATCATAAGGTAACGTGTAACCAACGCTGAAAAGCCTTTGACTCTATCTCAATCCCTTGAGAAGTTGCATCACTTTGAAATAAATTTTGATGGAAAAAATCGAGGCAAAAAAGTGATTTTTGGCAATTTTGAGATGTCCCCTCGTTGCCATGGTAACAGGAAATTTAAGACTGAGCATGTCGTTACAAAGGCAATGGTCCAGTCAACATTTGTGCCAAGTTTGATTAGTATTGAAGCATTTTTCATAGTTTCATAGCAGTTTGAACTTGTAACAGGAGGCTTTTCAGTGAAAATGGCCATTTTTCACAATATGCTCATGGGGGAAAGGGTTAACTAAAAAAATTATAAATGTTACAAAACAACAATTTTTCACCAAAATTAGGTAAAAGACCACATGTTAACATGGAAAAACTAGATTTTGGGTGATTCCAAGGTTTTTCATCATTTTTTGTTAACCTTTTCCCTTATATAAGCGTGTTTCGACGGCTTTTTGCCCCCCCCCCTTTTTGAGGCCTCAAACAGTGAAAAAATGCCCTATTTAGGCCCCAAACACTGTCTTTCGTTTGAGAAATGTTGTTAAAAAAAGTGACCATTTTTTCGGCGCCGTCCCCCATCCAAATATTACATCAGGGGGTTGCCAGAAGGGGGATGTGCCCCCTTCTGTTTGGGGGGTTTGAAGGGGGGCGGAGTCCCCCTCATCGCCAAGAAAATTTTGGACTTGTGAGAGGCATAAAATGACCCCAGGTTGATCATAAGGTAACGTGTAACCAACGCTGAAAAGCCTTTGACTCTATCTCAATCCCTTGAGAAGTTGCAGCGCTTTGAAATAAATTTTGATGGAAAAAATGGAGGCAAAAAAGTGATTTTTGCCAATTTTGAGATGTCCCCTCGTTGCCATGGTAACAGGAAATTTAAGACTGAGCATGTCGTTACAAAGGCAATGGTCCAGTCAACATTTGTGCCAAGTTTGATTAGTATTGAAGCATTTTTCATAGTCTCATAGCAGTTTGAACATGTAACAGGAGGCTTTTCAGTGAAAATGGCCATTTTTCACAATATGCTCATGGGGGAAAGGGTTAAAGAATTCATGAAGTTTGAAAGTTTTTACATGAAACTGACTTTCTACATGAAGTAGCAATATTCTCCTGAAGTTGAAGTTTTACATGAAGCTGAAGTCATCGGATGAAGTAGAATTCTTATTTACATGAAACTGTCATTTTCATGAAGTTGAAGATTTTACATGAAGCTGATGTCATTTTCTGAAGTAGATTGCATTACATTAACCAGACTTTTTACTTAAGTTGAATTGTGTTCAAGCCATGGATACCGAAGCTTGCTCAACAAATATGGAAAGTTCAAGTGCCACTAAAAATGGTAGATTAGCACCAGGAGATAATGTTGTGAAGAAGAAATATTCATTTGAACATTGCCAGGATGACAGTAAAATGCCACTGTACGAGAGACAGAGTAGTGTACGGAAAAGTCAGTCAATGAGTAATGTAGGCAAGAATTTTCAGGTTAGTTAATGAATTATGTTGATAATGATTTACAGATGAATTGATTAAAATGTGTTTATGAATTTTTAGGTTGATTTGTGAAAAGTTGTGTATGAATTTAAAGGTATATTGATGAAAATGTTTATGTGAATTTATAGCTTAATTGATGAAAATATAATTTGTATGAATTTTTAAGTACATGTAAATTTATGAAATGTGTGTATGAATTTACTGGTAAATTGATGAATTGTTATGCCCCCACTTCGAAGAAGAGGGGGTATATTGCTTTGCACTTGTCGGTCCGTTGGTCTGTCGGTCCGTCTGTCCGTAGACCAAATGGTTTCCGAGTGATAACTAAAGAATGCTTTGGCCTAGGAACTTCAAACTTGGTATGGTGATTGGTCTTGACCAGTAGATGACCCCTATTGATTTTGGGGTCAATGAGTCAGAGGTCAATGTCACATTGACCTCTTAGGTAAAAACTGTTTCTGATCAATAAGTAAAGGACCCTTAGGCCTAGGAACTTCAAACTTGGTATGGTGATTGGTCATGACCAGGAGATGACCCATATTGATTTTGGGGTTAAGGGGTCAAAGGTCAAGGTCACATTGACCTTGTAGGTAAAAACGGTTTCCGATCAATAACTTAAGAACCCTTAGGCCTAGGAACTTCAAACTTGGTATGGTGATTGGTCATGACCAGCAGATGACCCCTTTTGATTTTGGGGTCAAGGGGTCAAAGGTCAAGGTCACATTAATCTTGTAGGTAAAAACGGTTTCCGATCAATTAACTAAAAACGCTTAGGCCTAGGAACTTCAAACTTTGTATGATGATTGGTCGTGACCAGCAGATGACCCCTATTGAATTTTGGGTCAAGGGGTCAAAGGTCAAGGTCATATTGACCTTGTCAGTAAAAAAGTTTCTGTTCAATTACTAAAGAACGCTTAGGCCTAGGAACTTCAAACTTGGTATGGTGATTGGTCATGACCAGCAGATGACCCCTATTGATTTTGGGATTAAAGGGTCAAAGGTCAAGGTCACATTGACCTTGTAAGTAAAAACGGTTTCTGATCAATAACTAAAGAACGCTTCGGCCTAGGAACTTCAAACTTGGTATGGTGATTGGTCATGACCAGCAGATGACCCCCTATTGATTTTCAGGTCAAGGGGTCAAAGGTCAAGGTCACATTGACCTTGTAGGTAAAAACAGTTTCCGATCAATAACTAAAGAACGCTTAGGCCTAGAAACTTTAAACTTGGTATGATGATTTGTCATGACCAGCAGATGACTCCTATTGATTTTTGGGTCAAAGTGTCAAAGGTCAAGGTCACATTGACCTTGTAGGTAAAAACGGTTTCCAATCAATAACTTAAGAACGCTTAGGCCTAGAAACTTCAAACTTGGTATGATGATTAGTCATGGCCAGCAGATGACCCCTATTGATTTTGGGGTCAAGGGGTCCAAGGTCAAGGTAACATTGACCTTGTTGGTAAAAATGGTTTCCGATCAATAACTAAAGAATGCTTAGGCCTAGGAACTTCAAACTTGGTATGATGATTGGTCATGACCAGTAGATGACCCCTATTGATTTTGGGGTCAATGTCATATTGACCTTGTACTTAATGACGGTTTCTGACCAATAACTCAACAACTCAAGTTGCCTTGGTTGATATTTTTATATTAAACTAAAAATGCTTTTGGTATACACATTTGAAGGTCTTATGTAATATAACAACTTGGCTGTCATTAATGAGGCCTACATGATTCATAAAATTTATGCATATATTATTTGGTAAGATTTATAATAACTTAAATTGCTTCACACAACCTATGGGGTCACAATTATTATTACCTTGAGACTAGTCATGGCCAGTAGATACTAGATAACTGAAAACCTTTATTAATTGTTTGTTCATTGGGTCAAAAGTCATGCATAATAACCTGATCACATGACTAATTGGCTGCCGATAGGGGGGCATACATGTTTTACAAACATATCTTATTTTTTATGAATTTATAAGTTAATTGATGAAAATGTGTTTATGAATTAATAGGTATATTGGTGAAAATGTGTTAATGAATTTATAAGTAAATCAATAAAAATGTGTTTATGAATTTATAGGTAAATTGGTGAAAATGTGTTTATGAATTTATTAATAAAATGATGAAAATGTTTTTTAGGAATTTATAGGTTAATTGATGATAACGCGTTTACGAATTTATAGGTAAATTGATGATAATGAGAGTATTAATGTATAGGTAAATTGATGAAAATGTGTTTACAGATTTATAGGCAAGGAGAAAAAGTAAAATATTGTCAAAATTTGCAAAAGTATAAGTGAAATGTCGACAAAAGTAAAGGGGATTACCCGGTATTTTATGAGTTATATTGGCAGAATCTATTATTGCAAAATGTCTGTTTGCTAAATAATGAGTACATGTATAACAGTATACATGTACATGGTTATTGACATATTTTGTTTATGACCAATGTCACCAGAATTATTATCTCCAGCCAATGTTAAATTTTATTTATAAGCAAATTAATGCAGTTTCTTATACCTATACAGTAGAAATACTTCTTCAGGCTACCCCAGAATTAAGACCGCCAAAATTTTAAGACTGATTTTTAAAGGAACAAAATTTTTAAAGAGTGTTGTTTGTGTATTTTTTTCACATCTTCAGAAATCTTGTGTACTCGTATATAGTAATTTCAGTACAATGAAAATATTTCCTGAACCTAGAAAACGTCTATGAGTATTTTAACATCCCATTTAAATTAGCATTTTCTGTAAAACATTCAAATCTATTTTAGGATTTGGCGCACAATGAGAACTTTCTGATTGGTCGCCGTGAATTCTCGTTATGTAACCTGCGCAGTAGGGAGCATTCACATGTTAGGATAACAGAAGTTGTTCCTGTGAATAGTGCCCTAGTTTCTGGTAAGTATATTTGTAATACTAGTTAACTTCTCATTAACAAATGTCTACACCTACATAGACTATAAGGACTGTTTGTTATATCTAGGGGTGTTACATTTAGCAAAAGTGATCAATCATAAACGTTAACCATAAACTGCGACCTAATAACTGTGTTAAACGTTTATCCGACCATAGTAATAAAATTCTTATATTTTCAACATTCACTTTGTTTTCTCATAACAAGATATGACATTTTGTTCGTATTTTGTTGTGCTCAACAATGATTACAATAGAAGTCAGGTTATAAAGTTAGGACAGTACTGTACACGATCAGATAGCATGCAATAAAAGAAAACAAGTGAAATACAACATGTACATATAGAATGTCATATCTTGTCATAGAAAGCTAAGGTACATTGTAATGTTTAGAGTATATTTTTTTTTAAATCAGCACTTTGTCTAATACTTACTGGTTATTCAGTTTCCTAACCAGTTTTTAGCTAAAAGCCGTTGCCGTCATGCAAAAACTTTAATTTACCCCTTTATTCAAACATTTTAAAGGTAATAACATAAAACTTGGGAATATTTCCTTTTAATGGCAAAATGAAGTTATTAGACAAGGGGCATAATTCTGAAAGCAATATTTTTTGAGATTTGCCCCTTTTTAACAGACAGACTTTAATACTGTATGCGGTGCTCTTGTATTTTTATATTTAAAATAAAACCTCTTTGCTCACACAGTCTATATCCAGGCTGAGGGCCCTGTGCTGTTGGCTGGCTAACTAAGTTCATCTTGATATCCCCAAAATTGGTAATGGACAGTACCAAAAATAGAAGCTGGACAAGTCCATTTAAAAATTTAGAAAGATAACAGGTAAAAATACATTTATTGTATGTATTGACTTTTACAGGTCACAATTCCGAGGACTCTGAGAATTGGAAGACACCAGTGAAAGTGTTTAGTGACAAAAGACGAGGAAAATCTAAGGCAGATAAGAAACTGTCAAGGAGGATAAGGTAATTCATATTGATTTAGGGTGTTAATTTAACATTATAGTTGATCAATTATGGTAAAGAACATTTTTTCTTGCATAGTTTTAAGTTTGCTACTCTAATTTGAGAATTTTTCAGCTTTTATTGGTTATGGTATTATAACTGAAGTTCCAACCTTCTGCAAACAAGATGTATAGCGTCTATGAATATATTTCAATGTTATGTTCTTGGTTAGATTTGTATTCATAGTTATGTGAGGCAATAACATGCAGTAGGAGCCGTTACTTCAACCACACTGCCATTGCTTAAAATGTTTTTGAAAGTCTATTAATAAAAATTTGTTTGTTTTGTCATATCAAATGTTCATATTCACAATGTGTGAATAATAATATGTGCAACTTCATTTATTTATCTCTTTTTTTTCCCCCTAAGTTTTCTATTACATTCTTTACAATTGCATTTCTTTATGCACTGTAAGCATTGTTTATCAGGCAATGTTTAATGTTAAAAACACATTAAATAATTTGTTATCATAGATGTTCAGGTTAAAATAAACCTAGTTTATTGAGGCACTTTATCTTTAGAAGTATGATATATTTGAAAAATACAAATACTAATTTGTAACTTTTAGTCACAAAACGCATATTTGGATCTTTCAATCAAAAAACATATTCAATTCGTTGAAGGGATTATATCAGAAATGCATGTTATATCAGACACAAACAATGCTAAGACATTGAATTTTTACTAAGTTTTAAGGACAAAGTTGTAATTTTAGATCATACTACAAGGAACAAGATCAGTTGATAAAGGCGTTTGAAGATATTCAGCTGGATCAGATGTGTGCAGAAGATGAAGAGGAACAAAATATACAGATGCAGAAAAGATCAAGCAATCTTGCTAAAGCTTCATTCGCTGTCAATCTGGTGAGAATGAAATACGTGCTTATATTTTGTATATTACTGTAAAGTTTGTTGTTACCAGTGTACTTGATCTTGATTTAAAATATCTGGGACAACATAACAGGACTTGGTAAACAGTCTTATGTTGTCATCCAATTAGCAATCAGTCAATTGCTAAGCATATATATTCATGTTGTTTTTATAAAAATATAAATTCATTGATTGATATTTATAACATTGTGAGGAGAACTATAGAATTGTTTAAATCCCACGCCGATTAGCTAAACTTTGTCTTATTTGCACTGTTTACCATAGTCAAAAAATACGCTTACACAGTGAGCAAGATGACAAAATGGCGGTGTGTGCGTCTGATTATACGAAAAGATAACCCAGAGCTAATCTCTAGTTGCTTGTCCCATTTAATTATGTCCCTAAAAATAGAGAGAGTAATGAAACCAATACAGACTCTGACACAAAATAAAATTTTATACAAATAGAGATCGATACAAGGCAAATAGAAACAGTTGACTGCCAATATCTAGAATTTCAAGGGACCTGACATTCTGTATTGAGATAAATGAAATTCAAGTCACCAGGAGCTGCTGCAATGACCTTGTCCGTGTAAATGTTTATACTTAATTGATGTATGAAGTTGTAGGTCTACTTGTATATGTCAGGGCTATTTTTCCTTCTATAACAGGGACAGGTATAAGGCCCCTTCACAATTCAAAATTGCACTTTTTTTTCACAAAGCGGCAGAAAAAATCACAACCTCAAAAGGGATTTTACAAAATATAGGGACTTTGTCTTTCAAATACATTGTTTACCTTCCGGTAAAACTTAATTTACGCCAATTGCAATAACACAGAAATAGTTTATTCAAGTTAAATGGTTTTTGGGCATGTTACTTGAAGCTTTACACAGATCAGAATTATAATCTTTCAAAATGTCGCAAAATGCCAAGTAATATGTCATTTTTTTCACAATTTTATGATTTATTACATGCTTTTCGGTGGTTTATAGAAATATATCAGTGATTTAAAACTGGTAATTTCACTGTTTGAAACAGTGAAATTACCACTTTGATAATTTCACTGTTTTGAATTTAAGCCCCTTACGTTGTTTCAGTGAAATACCAGCGTGCACAGAAATTGGTACCAACTTAATGACGTGAAAATGACGTCACGTTGAATTATTATTTGGCGCGCTTTTCATTCAGTATTAGGTTTAATGTCTTTTTAAAACGTTTCTTTGCATATAATAAAAAGAAAATTTGTTTAGTTTAGTGTAAGATCGAAATATATTTCACCTTGTGAACACCAAAAGTTCATATTTCACTCGTGGCTGCGCCACTCGTGAAATATACCTTTTGGTGCTCACTCGGTGAAATAGACAGGACTGATTTTAAGGAAATATGAATGCTAGAGGCATTTTATAGTACAAGTAATATATAGAGTGTTTTAACCTAATACGGGTATGCTGAAGACGATGAGGGTGGATACCAAGAAAATAAAATTGACCTTGACCTTCAAAAGGTCAATTCAAAATGGCCGCTTAAAAATACTAAAATAGGTCATTAAAACTAAGATACAATTTGATGCAATTAATTATTCTTGTCAAAATCAAATGATTATTCAATATTCGTTAAGTTTATACAATTATTAAGTTAATTAATTACAAATTTCTAGTAATATATAAGGTAAACGCGTAAAAAATCACCCCAAAACAAGGTCATAAAGGTCATATATATTTTTATTTCGCAAAGCATGATTATTATTATCATGTGAGGTAAAACTATATTTTATTATTAAACTAATATCATATTTAAGAATCTACTAAATGAATTTGATACTGAAGCTTTGAAAGAACTTTACTGTGTAATGTAATAAAGCTCTCAATATGGTTTCATATGTATATTTCAAATTATACTCATGAATTGAATGCCCTTTTGTTTATATGTACACATCACAGTCTGAAGCATTGGCTTTGATAAGTCGTTTAGTCTTTCAATATGTTGTTTTCTGATTTTTGTTTACTGCTCAAGAATGTGACAAAGGCTATGTCGGTCTTAAAAATAAAAACGATTAGCGGGCAGATTCAAATAAATTTAATTATTAGCATTTCCAAAAATGCTAGAAATCGCCGTTCAGCCAGGTTTTCGAAAAAACAAATCGTGAAAAAACCTCATTCCTGAACAAAAGAGCTAATGTTTGTTCTCTTAAGAGAAATATTCCATATATTGTTTACCCATTAGAAGTCCCCACACATTCAAGGTTTGCACATAAAGAAAGTAGTTTAATTCTATATAAAGCTAACACGACAAAAACATGGCGAATGGCGTGCACAGTAGGGGTCCCTTTTTGAGTTTTTTTGTCTTTTGATTTGTTATCATGTGGCATTTGATTATGCATTTTGAATGGCTTATGGCAGGTGTTGTTCAGGGAGAAATGGTTAAATCTTGTTAATATTATATGTCGCCATCCAGGAACAGCAACAATAACAAAACATCTAGGTAAGGTAATGTAAATCAGTGACTTGTAAGAAAATTAGGGTTGACTGAGTTAGAGATTCCTTAGGAGACATTCTGTTTGATTTTAGGGTTTTTATGGATTCCACTGCAAAACAATAAGGTTATGAGCGTATCATGCCATGATCTCATTTGACTTTGAACCTAGGTTGACCAAGGCTATCCTATCCGGTAATTTGGCAAACGCAACTGTAACGCTTTCATTTTCAAATCCCACAAGCATCAGCTGAAATGCAATTGAGAACCTGGTGAATGTTTAAAGTTTTTGGCAAATAGGTTATATGCTTAGGCTGAGAAAATTGTTAGCATTTAAAAGTGTGGCTTGTTTTAAAACAAGTCTATTAGGACAAGTGAACTATTACGGGTGGCTTAAAATTAACATTAGTGATCCCAACACTATCCATGAAGCCAACTCATCGGTCTGTAAATACCAAAAGGACTTTTTGTCCATATTTTTAAGGGTAACTGTAGCAAATGTATGGTGGTTAGGGACTAGTGGTGGAGTAGTGGTGGTAAGAACTGATAAGTATTCATACAGTCATACTTGTCTTCTGATAAGCCTCCTACAACTTTTATATGGGAAGCTCGCTCTCAGATTAAATAATGTTACCAATGATGCTGAGTGTCTTGGGGACTTACGTTTTGTGATAGTGGTGGTAATTGTAGTTATAGGAATGTCCCAGTGAGTAATGGTGGGGGAAGAGTAGTTTAAGAATGGCTCAGCCTCTGACCATTTAGTAATGTTCTCAGTCAGGATAACTGCAAGAAAATCATTACCTTTAGAAACAAATAACTCAAATTTTACACGCCTTAAAGGCTGTAGTAGCCATAATCAGACCTGGGGCAAATTACTTTAAAAGGTAAGTGATTAAGTCACAATTATTTCTTAATCTTTTACAACAATAAGAATGGTTAACTTTTTCTCCAGAGATTGACCGGATAACATTATTTTTACGTGCGCAATTATGATTACTTTCTATTGTTTCATTTTAAAATTGCAAAGACCTAGCTATTTTGTGTTTTATTAACAAATTTGGAAAATATTTGGATAACAAAACCTATGCAAATATGAAATATTTAGATGAGTAATCAAATACTTTTGTTTGTAATAAAATGAAGGTATCACATAAGTGTGATAATACAAAGCAAACTTATTTCATTTGAACTTTGCACACTTGTTCACCATTATGACCCTAACCTGTAGACTGGAAGAGGTAACTGTATCAAGCATTTTGACAGAATTATGCCCCTTTTTCGACTTAGAATTTACATTAGAGTTTTTGTAAAACCTCAATTTTTTTTCAAAGTCCATTGACAAATGGCTTTGAAACTTTGCACACTTGTTCACCATTATGACCCTAACCTGTAGACTGGAATAGGTAACTGTATCAAGCATTTTGACAGAATTATGCCCCTTTTTCGACTTAGAATTTACATTAGAGTTTTTGTAAAACCTCAATTTTTTTTCAAAGTCCATTGACAAATGGCTTTGAAACTTTGCACACTTGTTCACCATTATGACCCTAACCTGTAGACTGGAAGAGGTAGCTGTATCAAGCATTTTGACAGAATTATGCCCCTTTTTCGACTTAGAATTTACATTAGAGTTTTTGTAAAACCTCAATTTTTTTTCAAAGTCCATTGACAAATGGCTTTGAAACTTTGCACACTTGTTCACCTTTATGACCCTAACCTGTAGACAGGAGGAGGTAACTGTATCAGGCATTTTGACAGAATTATGCCCCTTTTTTGACTAAGAATTTACATTAAAGTTTTGTAATACCTCAAATATTTTCATAGTCCATTGACATATGGACTTGAAACTTTGCACACTTGTTCACCATTTTGACCCCAACCTGTAGACAGGAGGAGGTAACTCTATCAAGCGCTTTGACAGAATTATGCCCCTTTTTCGACATAGAATTTACGATAAAGTTTTACCTCAAATATTTTCAAAGATTTAAGTCCATTGACATAGGGCTTTGAAACAAATTTAAATTTTATACTCTTCCTTGAGAGCATAATAGGACGCTCTCCAAGGCCTATAACTGTAATATGGATTTAAAGAAAAAAAAATCCCTTTTGTTTACAAAGAAAATTTTACACTATCAAGGCTTTTTTACTATCAAGCACTAAGAATAGTTAAGCATTGCTGTCCTACCAACAGCTCTTGTTGTTTTTTTAAATGACTCATTGTTTTCCTGTTATGACACTTAAGTTTGGCTATATGACTCATTGTTTTGAAACATGTGAATCCAAAAACCCATTGTCATTGATTTCTAGATTAATCACTGTTCTCGTGAACACTTTTAAAGTTATGTTTCCTTTAACAATGAACAATTCTTACACCATCATACACCATCTGTTTTTGTTAATTTTGTACAATTGTTCTTATTTATTTTGCTTGTTTCAGATAACAAATATGACGTAACATTTATTATTACATTTCAAGAGGCTTTTCTATTTTTCCCAATGTCTGACCATGTCTGTTAAGTTTTGTTATTAAGCAGAAAAAAAATTGATTGCCTCAAAAAAGACAAATACAACTCTTTATTTGCCAATTGACATCATTTTCTAACACATCTACCCGTCCATTTCCTAAACTTAATATCTAAATAAAATAAGACAATAATCTTACTTATTTGCATGCAGTACCATTACTATTGCTGTCCAATAAATGAATGTGAAAACATTTTTCAGACAGATTATTGTCATTTTGATAACATGTGAATCTAATTTCAAATTTGGACAGAAATAATGTCGACTGATATTTCAACATGAGAAAGATTAGTTGAACCTCATCCGTCAAGTTAATATATGATTTTTATGCAGAAAACCTTGGACACTTGCTTTTTTACGTATCACATCCTTATGTATATGTCATTTAATCTTTTGACCTGTAATAACCTGTTGACTAACACGTCCATCATAACTAATTTCAATTTCAGGTTTTATTGATTATAAAAGCTATAGCAGTAGCTTTATCTGGGTCACTATCAATTATATCAAGTCTGGTAGATTCTGTCGTAGATCTTATGTCCGGTGTGATAATTTGGTGGACGTCACACGCCATGAAGAGTCGCAACATTTACCATTATCCTGAAGGTAACATTTGCGGGAACAAAACTTTTTTGCATCATTTCTACCTCCCTTTCCTTAGACTAGTTTATACAGTTTTTCAAGGGTAAATTTTTCCTGAAAATGAACATAATTAAATGTTTACAGATCCTACTCATAGCGAAAGCTGTCGCCGTCGGGTTATCCAGTTCAGTGTCAATAATTTCAAGTTTGGTGGATTCTGCCGTTGACCTGTTTTCTGGTATTATAATCTGGTGGACATCACGGGCCATGAAGAACAGAAATATATACCAGTATCCAGGGGGTAATACATGCATGGTGTTATAATATGTTTATTTCTCAGGCAAACTGCTTTTAGAAATTTTTGTTTTCCTGACTTTTATTAACAAGATAATTCAAGTTACTGGTTCTTGTTTATGATAAATTAGAATTACTGTTTCCTCTTTACAGTGAATTAAAATTACTGGATGCTGTTTATGATAATTTAAAATTACTGGTTCCTGTTTCATCATAAGCAAGAAATGTAGGCGTATTCATATGAAAAAATATTATACTGTCACATGATTATCTTATTAAAAGTACTTTTAAGAGAAATAAAGTACATATAGTAGGTTTTACCATTTCACAATCAACCCTGGTCAAACTGTATAAATTAACTAAGTCTCAATATTTCCACTAAGAGACCGGCTAATTTTACATAGTGATATTTCATAGATGCCTGTCTCTACAAACGGCGACCATCATAAGAAGTCCTGGTGCATAATTTGTTGGGCTAAGATTTGTCTAGGCAACTCATTGTGACCATGAGCATCTAAAAAATAGGAAATTAGGAACTTTAAAATAAGGAAGTTAGGAATATTAGCATCATAGTCTTTCTATTTTTATGCTCCCCGAAAAATTTCGGGGGAGCATATAGTCGTCTGGTTGTCCGTCCGTCTGTCCCAATTCGTGTCCGGCCCATAACTTAGTTATTTGAAGTCGGATTTTAAAACTATTTCACAGAAATGATCACCATATTGAGACGACGTGTCGCGCGCAACATTTGGGTCGCTACCTTGAAGGTCAAGGTCACAGCATGACCTTGCATCAAAATAGTGTCCGGTCCATAACTTCTTTATTTGAAGTCGGATTTTAAAACTATTTCACAGAAATGATCACAATATTGAGGTGATGTGTCGCGCGCAACATTTGGGTTGATGATCACCATATTGAGACGACGTGTTGCACCCAACATTTGGGTCGCTACCTTGAAGGTCAAGGTCACAGCATGACCTTGCAGCAAAATCCTGTCCAGCCCAAAACTTCATTATTTGAAGTCAGATTTTAAAACTATTTCACAGAAATAATCACCATATTAAGACTTCGTGTCGCACGCAACATTTGGGTCGCTACCTTGAAGGTCAAGGTCACAGCATGACCTTGCAGCAAAATCTTGTCCGGCCCATAACTTTGTTATTTGAAGTCAGATTTTAAAAATATTTTACAGAAATGATCACAATATTGAGATGATGTGTCGCGCGCAACATTTGGGTTGCTATCTTGAAGGTCAAGGTCACAGCATGACCTTGCAGCAAAATCGCGTTCGGCCAGTAACTTCGTTCCTTGAAGTCGGATTTAACAACTATTTCACAGGGATGATCACCATATTGAATCGACGTGTCACATGCAACATTTGGGGTGCTACCTTGAAGGTCAAGGTCACAGCATGACCTTGCAGCAAAATCGTGTCTAGCCCATAACTTCCTTATTTGAAGTCTGATTTTACAACTATTTCACAGAAATGATCACCATATTGAGACAATGTGTCGTGCACAACATTTGGGTTGTTTTTACACTTTGAACTTTGTCTGTGACATAACTCTGACACTACAAGAGGTATACCTTCCTTTGTCCAAAACCTATTCGGGGAGCATCACCCGGTTCAACCGGCTCTTGTTTAGTTAGGGAGTATCATAAAAGACTCTTGATTTCAGATGCATGTTAAAGAGCATGGAAACACAAGGCTATCTAATTTGTATGAGGGGGTGTAGCCCCTGAGTATAAATCAGATTGCCAAATGTTTTGATGATCTTTCTCTTTTGTATCCCAGGCAAAAATAAAAACACGTTCCCTGTTATCATATTGTGAAACCTAAATAAAAAGTAACCAATGAACAAGCATCTGAATAAGACTTTCTATTGTTATCCCTTTCCCTTGCGTAACAATAAGTAACCCCCAGAAAAAATGAGCCAAACAACGAGCATGCTCTTGAGTGCGAATAACTAATACCTGCTCTCCAGTTAACACACTGTGCATGTATGTGTATACGATTTAATTCTGACACATTTTCAAAAGAAAAGTCTCCAAACTATGATACGTGTTTGTTTTGTCTGTAAAGCAGTTTGCCTGATAATGTTCCTACCTAGACTATGTGTAACTGGGAGATAGCGCTAGTGGCCTGGGAACTATGTGTTGTTATCTTGTATAAAAACTAGAAAAGCTTTGGGCATTAATTAATGTGTCATTTGATAGTAAGCTTTTGGTATAAATATTATGGGATAGATATGTTTATGGAATTGCTTATGAGATGTTTGTTTCTGCCTTAATCATTTATGTAGCTTCAATTACATTTTATGGGATATGTAAACTTCCATAATACAGTTTTACCTATAATGAAAACTGTATTTGGTTAACTGATTAATATTGCATTAAGTTTCATGTCAATATTGTTCTTCTCATATTTAAGATATTGTTTTCTGTGTAGGTAATATCAATATTAAAAAAAAATCTTTAAGTTAAATCAATATTCAATAATAACAAATTTATGAATTTTTGAAAAACTTGCATGGATATTCTGTAAGAGTTATTTCCCTTTATTTAGTTATTTTTTGCTTTATCTATTAAGAGTTATTTCCTTTTACTTAGGTTTTTTTCTTTATTTGTTTCTCTTTCATTTTCAATTTTAATACATGTATATCTGTGTATGGATAATATTAATATTGCCTTTGTGTTTTGATTTCCTGTTTGATTGGAATGGGGCAAAGTTTTAAGGGCTTTATGTATAAACTATTAAACAAGTGTGCATTTATTCCTTCCTCAGCTGGTATTGTAGAATGTGTTGGAGATTAATTTACAAACCACATTTTCTGATATTAGGAAAGTTACTTAGGGGAATGGTTTAGGTTACTGACATTGAATTGCTTGATTCTGACTGCTGGGGGTAGGAATTCTGCCCGCTGGGGTTAGGAATTCTGACTGCTGGGGGTAGGAATTCTGATTGCTAGGGGTAGGAATTCTGCCCGGGACTCCCAACTTCTCTGATGCAAGGAAGTTATTTGGTCAGCTTACTAACTCTAATGAATATTTTAGTTTATATGTTTTGAATACAAAGTAAACAGGTTTTGTTTTCAATTATCACTGTTCCTTTAGCTACAGTCAGACAGATCAAATAACAGAACAAAGTTCTAGTATTTAATAATGCATAATTTTGCAGATTTATAAATTTTTTAAAAAAATACTTAAACACAAATGATATTATTAAAATATTGCTTTTAAAGCATGTGTTTCAAATAGATTTCTTATATTCTTGAATGTTTATTTAGATTATTAGAAGTTAAAGATTATTTTACCTTAGTGTTGTTTTTTTTTTCTACAGTGTGTACATGAAGTAGTGAATTTTTCACTTTCTAGTGACCGCTATAATTTTATAGTTTTGATATGTAGATATCTCATAACAAATGTCTTAAAGCAGCATGCCTCCAGATTCATGCTAACTTTCATGAAAACTTTGAAAATGTATTTAATTAAAAAGAAAAATATTGTGAAGTGAACAAAGAAAATAATTTTCACACACTGCAAACAGCATTAATTTTACAACCCATGTAAATTACCAAAAAAGGCATGCAGCTTGAAACCTTTACTTGCTGGAACTAAATGTGATTAGCCTTTGCCAACATTGAAGAGCCAGGCCATCTTACATACATTGTTTCTATGCAATCTGACTGGCTTCATATGGTTTGTTGGCAATTCAATCTTTGTATTTGGATATTGAAATCCCTTAATGTTTAAATAGACTGTTCCAAAGTCCAAGCAGGACAAATCTATTGCATAAATACAGCAGGTTCAAGGTTAAATGTCATAAGGTCAAAATCATAATGATAAAGTAACAGTTTTGTAAGTCTAGATGAAAAGTAAATTATTTCAATGACATCCATAGCAAACTAGTTTAGAATAAGTCAACCACAGTTTTATATTTCATTTAATTATTGTAAGTTTGTTAAATATTTAGAAACATTGATTGTAATTTATGACAGTGATAACCAAGAGAAAGATAAGTTTGAATTTCGTAAGTTTAAAAAAACCAAGAACTTCATCATTTTTCACATCGTAATGTGCTCTTTTTCAACTTTAAAATATTCTTTGAAAATTTTGTAGAGGTTGGCAGTTAAGCTGAGAATTATTAAAATTTTATAGCATTTGTGTTTTTATCTTTGTTTGGCAAAGGAGTGTGGCAGTAAATTCTACAGTAGTCAGCTATTTCACTTGCTGCCAGGGCTTTTGAGGTCACTGAGGTGTCCTGTATTGAGTACATGACTAATATTTATACGTATACATGTATATAATTTCAGGGAGATCAAGACTGGAACCTATCGCTATTGTTATACTGTCTGTCATCATGTCTCTGGCGTCATTTCAACTGATCGTTGAATCTGTACAGATTATTGTCGGGTATTCATCGGGGAAAGGAAATCTTCCGTCAGTACAGCTACCCGTTATTCTCATTGCAGTTAGTACTATTGGTAAGTACTATTGGTTTCGTAGCTATAATCTTTAAATTGCTAAAATTGTGAAATCAGTTTGTTCTGCTGTAACTTTGAAACTATTCACTGTGAAAGGTAAAATTTCAGTATCATACTTTAGTACTAAAAAGCTAAGATTAAGCATACACAGGTTCGAATATTAGCTAGCATAAGCACAAAATGTGTGTTAAATTTAAAAAAAAAATGCAATTTTATAAATACTCATTCAACAGAAATAGAGAGCACCTGTTATTTGGTGCATGCATTGTTATGATGTTGTTATATTTTAACGACTACATGCAAACTGTTACCAAAGTTTGCTGCTCACTGTTAAAATCTAATAAATCCCAAAGCTAAGATTAAGTAACCAGCAGTGTTGAAATGGTGTAGACTGTATTGGTGTGCAGTTTGGCTTAGCTTTTAACTGATAGTAGTGTACACCTTGTTTTCTTTAGTGCTTAAAAATAAATAAATAAACGTGACTAACAATAGCTACAAGAATATCTGTACCATAAGCTAGTAATCAAAGTAACTGCCAGCAGTACCAAGTCTTGTCAGACTGCCCTGAATTCTGAATAAGCAAATGTAATTTTCACAGATGTTCTGGTGACATACTAGAGGTCTTGTAATGAATGATAATAACTCACAGTATTAAACTGATATCCAACTAGGTTATGGAATATCGGTGGTTCTACTTATCACCTGCTCATGCCTGTAATAATCCAAAGAGAGGCAACCGCAGCCACTAGTAAAACTTAAAAGTCGCCATGTGATCTGTACAGTGTTGATGTCACTTTAAAACTCTATATATAAAAAATCATAACCTTTATGTATGTAACAATGTGCATATATATATTTTTTCTGTATTTCAGTGTCAAAGTTTATATTGTTTATGTTGTGTTATTGTTGGGGTAAACACAGTAGTTCAGTGCAGGCGCTGGCTCAAGACCACAGGAATGATGTCTTATCAAACATTGTAGCCATAGTCTGTGGTTACCTAGGTAACCATTTTATTTCATTTAACTTAAAATTTCATTAATTTTGTTATGCACCTTACTCTTTTATTGCTAATTGATTGAATTGTTAGTGAAACATTGTTGTGCTTCATGCTTGTGTAAAAAAGGAGGAGTTAACAGTTATTGAAGGAGGGGTCATAATTGTTAAAGAAGGTGTTACTATTGTTGCGGGAGGAGTCACAGTTCTTAAGAGAGATAATCTCAAATATTAATTATACTCACAATATAGTAATTAAAATCTGAAATATTATAATTATACGGAGTGTTTGAAATCTGTTGCTTTAACACAGTTCAACCAATTACAGATTAAGTTTAGAAACCTCAAATATTTAGAAGATTTAAAGAGACAATGGTATTTCAAAACATTTATGCTTGTATCATTTGTAAGGAATATGATTTCAAAGAAATAATTTTCAAGTTCCATTGTGATGCAAAAGTTAAAGTTGGCAAAAGGGAGATTATGCTGTCATTTTTAGTAGGAAACATTTATTGATTAATCTCCCTTTATCTGAACTGATATTTAAATTTAGAGAATTTATAACTGTTAGATCATACCTGAAATATATAAGATGTCTTGTCACTCTCAGTAAAGCGGAATTATGATCATGTGTCCTAGTTACGAGAGTGTGGAAATAATTTAAATTAATGAACATAATGCATAAAATTGGGGACTAAATATTACCCTTCAGTTTAGCTGTAAAGTCCGTATATGACTTGATTTATGGCCGAGCTTGCTTGCAGAAGGTCTTTGATTCTCCTCAGGTGCCTGTCTACAAATACCTGAAATAATAAGTACCTGAGAGTTTCCAGCACCGGATAATGAGAAAATCGTGTTGTTAAGCCTAAGTACCCAAACAATATTTGATAACACTTCTTGAAAGCATCCCTGTTAAACCTAACAAATATAAAAACACACACACTTCTGTTTCAAGGGGTTCTAAGCTTGAGTCCTATCAAGGACAATTTGCTATACATTGTTCACCAGCTTGTAGATATTTACTTCACCTAGATGTAAATGTTCACTTTACCTTGTTGTTTATATTATCTTCACATTGGTGTCAGTGTTCACTTCTGCTTACTTTACGTTGGTGTAATCTGGTACCTAATATAATTTGGCATCGAAAAAGACAGATTGATTTTAGTAACCCAATTGTTCAGCGTAAAAATCAAAAGTCGGTGGGCATGCCTTGTGCATAAAACTGTATATGTATAACTGTGTATAATATGCATGTACTTGACAAAATTTCCTTTCCTGTATAGTGTAAATAATAAGTCATTTTATTGTTTCAGGATCAAAAGAGTTTATCAGTGAAGTTGATACAGAAGATGTGAAGTACATTGATCCAATCGGTGCTATCCTAATTAGTGTATATATATTGGTCAACTGGTGGAGAACTGGTTATGGTAATAATTTATCTACATTATATAATGATTGAGGGAAGCATATTTATCACACACCCATGCCACTTTTGTGACCCTGTAAAAATGTTATTGCAGGGCCGTGCATATATTTTGATGTGACGTCATTCACGTGATGCAAACATAGTGTAAAGATGTGCTAAATGATAGCATTATACTGCGCATTAATGAAAAAAAGATTCTTTTTCACTTTAAACAGTCTTCATTTTGGTATGTGATATAGAATAAAGTATTCATGTAGGCTCACATAATATAGTTTTATTCTACTTGTTCAATAAATTCAGTATTGAACTTACACTCATTCAATATTTTCTATTTATTACTATATTGATTTTAGATTAAGATAATAATGTAATATGCATTCAATTGTGAAGAAATCTGGTTGCTATATTGAACCACACTTTAGTCTACTTCCTGGAACAAATTCGGACATTTACTGGTAAGAGATTAACCATGAAAAAAACATGGTAGTTCTTGCAGGAGGGTTCAAACCCACAGTCCCTAGGTTGGAGGTTGACACCTTTCCTTATTACTAGGCCTTAATTTCAGATTGAATGTTGAACATTCAAATTACCATGATATCCCCGAAATTGATATTGGACAGTTCCAAAAATGAAAGTTGGACAAGTCCATTTAAATAAATTAAGCAGGGTTTTACTACTGGGTTGTTCCAATTTGAGAAAGGACAAGTTTGTTACACAGATTCATTGGGGGAAGGGTTGATATTTAGTTTGTACAGAATTTATTTTAGTTTCATTTGTGTATAAAGCTATAAGCTTACAGGCCCACTCTTAAACCAGTCATTATTTAGCAATGAGAGTAAAGTTTCTTGCTAAAGGGAACAGCAGCTTGTTCATGATGGCATTTGAACCCAGACGGCCAGCAAGTTTATACTTGTATTTATTATCCTTGTTTTTGTTTACAGATCAGATCAAGCTTCTGACGGGTCACACGGCAGATCCGAATTTTCTTAGCATGATAACGTGGATTTGTTTAAATCATCATCATGAAATTATATACATAGACACAGTGAGAGCGTTCCATTTCGGTAACAACTTCCTTGTGGAGGTTGACATTGTTCTTCCAGAGGAGATGTCGTTGAAAGAAGCGCACAATATTGGTGAATCTCTGCAACAGAAGTTAGAAAAGTTCAAGTTAGTGGAACGGGCATTTGTCCACCTTGATTATGAAATAGAACATAATCCAACGGAGGAGCACAAAATGATTTGATAATTAGGGTCGAGTGTTGCTGAGGGCAAGTTTTGCGAGGGTCAGAAATCGAGGGTGAGGGAGAAGACTGAGAGTTGGATGGATATAATGGTTGACATTGGATTGTGGAAAGATGTTGATAAAAATGGAGGAGGAATTATATTTAATGTATTTTTACCATAGAAATATTCTTAAATATTTACCGGTATATGAACATTTTTATAGTATTTTCTATACATTTATAATATTTGTTTTTTGTTTTTACTACTGCTGCCAATTATATTTATTTAATAATGCTTGCAATCCTTTCCTTATTGTTTTTTTAGCTTGACTATACAAAGTATATGGAGCTGTCCTACTTGCCCCGGTGTCCGCGTCCACGTCCAGATTTAGGATTAAAGTTTTGGTGCAGTAAAATATTTTTCATTATAACTTTTTCATTTCTTAAGGTATCAACTTCAAACTTCAAATATATGTTCCATATCTTCAACCACATCTTATGTGACAAGGTTCATAACTCTAGCACCAATATTTTCAGATTTATCTCCTCTTGAACTTAAAAAATACAATTTTTTACTGTTACTTCTTTATTTCTTAAGGGATCAACTTCATACTTCAAATATATGTTCCTTATCATCAACCACATCTTATGTGACAAAGGTCATAACTCTAGCACCAATATTGCAAAAATTATCTCCCCATAAACTTAGATTTCTTTACTTGAAAAATGTTACTTTTTACTCGAACTTCTTTAGTTGTAAAGGTATCTACCTCAAAACTTCAAATACTTATTCCTTATCATCAATTACATTTTATGTGACAATGTTCATAACTCTTGAAGCAATATTTTCAAATTTATCTCTCATTGAACTTGGGATTTCCTTTAAGAAATAACTTTTTTACTTTTTGTGTCGCCTTGAAAAGGTGACATATAGGGGTTACTTTTGTCGGCGGCGTCAGTGTCGGCGGCGGCGTTGTCGGCGTCCCCTAAAGCTTGTCCGGAGCATAACTCAGTCACTATAAGTCTGATTGACTTCAAACTTGGTATGCATGCTTCTTTCAATAACCCGAAGTGCAGTGCACAAGGACAGTACTCTGCAGTTCTTATTTTTTGAGTTATTGCCCTTTGTTAACTTTCATACTTTAATTTTGTCCGGGCCTTTTCTCTTCAGCTAAAAAAGCTATGGACTTGAAACTTCATAGGATGATAGATCTCATTAAGAAGAAGTGCAGTGCATAAGAACCGGTACTCTGCACTTCCTAATTTTTGAGTTATTGCCCTTTGTTAATTTTCATACTTTATTTTTGTCCGGGCCATTTCTCCTAATGTATAAAAGCCATGGACTTGAAACTTCATAGGATGATAGGTCTCATTAAGAAGAAGTGCAGTGCACAAGAACAGGTACTCTGCATTTCTTATTTTTTGAGTTATTGCCCTTTGTTTATTTTCATACTTTAATTTTGTCTGGGCCATTTCTCCTTAAGTATAAAAGCTATGGACTTGAAACTTCATAGGATGATAGATCTTATTAAGAAGAAGTGCAGTGCACAAGAATCAGTACTCTGCATTTCTTATTTTTTGAGTTATGGCCCTTTGTTAATTTTCATACTTAATTTTTGTCCAGGCCATTTCTCCGAAAGTATAAAAGTTATGGACTTGAAACTTCATAGCATGATAGATCTCATTAAGAGAAAGTGCAGTGCATAAGAACTGATACTCTGCATTTCTTTTTTTTTTGAGTTATTGCCCTTTGTTGATTTTCTTACTATTTTTGTCCTGGTCATTTCTCCTCAAGTATGAAAGCTATGGACTTGAAACGTCATAGAATGATAGATCTTATTGATAAGAAGTGCAGTGCACAGAAACTGCTGCTCTGCACTTATTATTTTTTTAGTTATTGCCCTTTGTTCTTTTTCATATTTCATTTTTGTCCTGGCCATTTCTCCTAAACTACATTGTTCACAAGGCGACACATCCGACTTGCGGAGTTCTAGTTAAGGTATCAACTTCAAATATATATTTCTTGTTATTACACTCATGTTGTGTGATAAGGGGTTCATAACTCTAGTGTGACTATTTGCAGAATTATTCCCCCTTGAACTTGAAATTTATGTTAACAAATGTTATTTTTTTACTATAATTTAATACATAATCATACATAATTGATTTTTCTTTCATAGTTTTGTCTTCCTTACTGCGTCCAGTATTTTATTAGTCGAGCTTCCCTGTCTCCTGTGACAGCTCTTGTTATTATTATCAATATTATTTAAATATTGTATTTCTAATGTCAATTAAAGCTTAAGGTGAATGTTTTTTATACTGCTTATTTTCCTGTATTCATTAGATGTACATTCAAACTGTTTTTACCTATTAAATCTACTAAATATTCATTATTTAGTTTTTCAGCCTTAAATACTGCGAATTCACTTATATTTGTTTGGCATGAAATTTCGTGGTTTTATCAAAACAGGCCTTTTCGTGGGTTCTTAAATTCGTGGATTCTCGTTTTCCTGTTAAAAATAGAATAAAATTCAGTAACCTAATGCAATTAATATCAAAGACTATTTTTAAACTGACAATTTTTAATAGCGCTAATTATTGCATTGCCTGTGTTCCCATATTTACTCGATTATGTCAAGTATTCTTGTTAACACAATCAAGTCCTAGTAGATTATGTGTACAACGATCAAGTATGTATATGCGACATTTGTGACAGTAAATTGAGGACATATAATCGAGTTTTCTTTCAAGTTTCTTAAATATTGCAAACGGATTTAATTTGTCACTAACCTGATTATCTGTCTGTATTTACATCCATTTCACGAAATATCGGCCGGAAAAGATCCGACGCATATGTAATATACAGAACAGAGACAGGGTAAGAAGTATTTGTTGGGATAAATGTTCGTCGGATCTTAAATTCGTGGATTGACCTACCCACGAAAACCACGAAAATTCGTGCCCCACGAATAATAATGATTTTACAGTAGTCACATTGGCTCTTGTTTTGTGTGTGTTTGTTTGAAAAACATGTTGATTTTGTCAGCAAACATGTCAGCATAATTTTCAAAGCAATTAATTTTGACGCCTTAAACATCTGAGGCTTCTCATTCCTATTGTTAACATCTCAGTAATAATGTACTTTCATTGTGAAATACAAAATGTATATGAAAAACTTGATCAGTTTATGTGATTTTTTCTCTTCTAGTTTTTGTTGTTAAAGTATTGAAGATGACGTAAATTGAAATTTTTTGGGGAAAAAAATTTATTATTCTCGTAAATATGATCTCAGAGTGTTTATTTTTATTTGCTTCTTCATTATTTAAGTTTGTATGAAGAAAATAGAAAATTACTTTATAATGAAGAAGGGCATGGTGTTTCTTTTATATTTCTGTCATTTTTATGTGATAGATATCTGAATAAGTGTAGAAATAGTTATTTAATATATTGGGGTGAAGGGTAAATTAATGATTGTTGAATTTGACTTTGTTTTATATATATTTGATTTTAATTTTGTTGACAATTTAGAAAAAGAATTGATTAAATATTGAGAATTTATAGTATGTTATCAAAATGATGACATTTGTATGGATGAAATAAATGTACATGTATGTTAAAGTTTTAAATGTATGTTAAAGTGATGAATGAAATGTTAAAGTTTTAAATGAAATGTTAAAATTATAAATGAAATGTTACAGAGTTTCCGTTAATGACTCTAGTCATTGAATTTTTTGTAAAACTTTTATCTGTCTTCTGTTGCTATACAATAAGGTGAAATTGGAGTACTTGTTACTTGTTTTTGTAAAGAGAATTTTTTTCATTAGTATTCAAAATGCAATTCTGTATTGAGTAACAATGAAAATATAAAATTGTTAGCAGAATTAATGAGCAGAAACAAGTTTATTCATCAGTATCAACCCTTAGCCTGCTGATAATGGTCTGCACTGGTCACATGGGTAGAATCTGTCACCACCAGCCGTGAATTTTTTTAAAAAACATTGCACGATTTAAAAGAATCATTATTGAAACAAATTTTAAAAAAAACAACAACAATTTTTGGGTCACTATTCTAGTTATTTGAGTTGTCTGCCCCTGGGAGTAATATTGCCTACTTAAACTTTGTAAAAAATTGCAATATTCCCGTTAAGTTCCTTAAAGTCAGATTTAGACATATTGTGTTAATTGAATGCTTCAGGGTAGAACTTATATTACATATTATTCATTTCTGTTTTCTTTGTTTGTATTTTGTTGATGCTAGTAAATCTTTTCGCATCATGAATACTAAATACTGTATATATTTTCTAGATCTGATTTTAGTATGATATTACCTTATGACGTGTATATACATTTTATTTGAGTTCTGAAGATTGTGACTTTTTCTAAATCATGATATTTGTACTCCATATTTTTATATCTTGCCGTTTAATTTGCAATTTTTAGAAATTTGTTTATGTAAATAATGACAGAACCAAAGTTAGCTTTATTTGTAAACAAACAGCATTTCAGAAAGTGTTCATTTTTCTTTCAACTTGTCTTGTCCTTATTTTAGTGGGTAGTTTTAGTTTTGAGTCATCTATGATCTTTCTAATCTGCAGTCTGACTTGGAGAATTTAGACAGTTACTTCCCCTTAACTTTGTCACATTTTGTTCATATCACAGTGATTTTTCTTACTAAATTTGGAAGGGACCTGAGCCTAAAGTTTTTGGGAAGTTTTTTATGCTACAATTGCCTATTTGGGAAGTAAGAAAGCTGGTGTAAGTTCAGATTTTTGGGAAAACTGCATGTATTTAAAGAAAATTTTATTTTGGGAAGAGGATTTTTATAGACCTCTGTTATACAAAGTATAAAATCACTGTATCAGTATTTTATTTTGTGTTCAGCAATCTGTTAGTTATCATATTTACATAACTGATAAAAATGGCTCTAATTTAATCTGTAAATCATATCATTGATTGATAAACTGATCATTCCCTGACTTAATTACTTATCTGTTAAATTCTGTGATATTTTTTGTTACCATTTACCCTGCTAAATTTCCTTACATGGACTTGTCCACCTCCCATTATTTTAAACTGTTCATTATCAATTTGGGCATATCAAGATGAAAATGAACTAAGTCAGCAAACAGTATAGAGCCTGAGTTTGGTGGACATTGTGATGCAGCTCTATGCTTATCACAAATGTTAATCACTTCCAGTCCTAGCAGAGTAAGTGTTAACTTAATGTTTTTACTGGTGGTATATTGTGCAATGTGCTCTGGAATGCAGGTTTAAGTCTGACTGGGTTCACAGCTGTGACACCAGTATTGGTTACTTCCAGGAACCAAAGTCAAGGCTGGTTCAAATAAGTGGCCAAATTTTCATCTTAGTCAAGCTTGATTTAATACATTCCTGATTGTTACAACAAATATTGACACAAAAAATATTGACAACTTTGATCTTAAAATTAGGAGCTTTTTCATTGAGCAAGTGAAGCATAGTACAAACTACAAAGTATGATAAAGAAATAAACTCAGAATGAAATTGAAAAGAAATAGTTAGAATCGATACTCATGTGCAATTCTTAGCTTGATTTGAGTGAATAGGGATGTTTCTCATTTTTGTGTCATTTTGCACATTCAATAAAAATGATAATTCTGGAAATATAGGGTAAAGGAATGATCAGAAAATTGGATATATGTAAATGGTTTAGACATACATCAAATGATTCACAAATCTCAAAGAAAATAATTCCAGTCCTATCATGTTAAAAAACTCAAGAGAAGTCCCTTTAAACTTCGAGTGCGCTGGTCCTAATTCAAAGCTGAGCAAATTAATTACATAAATTTAGTGGGTTACAGGTTAAGTCTAGATTACTAGCGACAAAAAAGTCATGTTAAGCCATCACATAATTTTTTTTTTTGGCTTTTCTGGTATTTTATTTTTTAAATACTCCATGGTGTAACCAAATACTCATTTTTTCATAACAATGGCAGTGGTAGGAGCTGTAATGCATGATATGAGCCTTGGTTGCTGAATTGTTTAGAGTCGTTTTTAGCTCGACATTTTATTATATAAAAAAATTAATTGTATTGTTAAAGTCTAGCGTTGTGATGGCTCTTGTTTGATACTTTGTTGTCTTCATTTAGTTAAGTTTTGTCTAAAACATTTGCTGAATTTACCATAAATGTCTATATAGAATTCTTATGCTGTGATGATGACTGTGAAGTGCCCTAGTGAAAGAATTTGATTTCTGTCTGATTTATAGAGAGAAGTCTTATACAGTATTGTCTGTAAATTGTGTCTCCATTCAAAAGATTAAGAGTGCTTGTGTTCTGTTAGTTATATGATGAAATTATCTTTACAGTTCTAAATTTATATAATGGAATTGTCCTATTTTGAATTTGGAACTGTCAATTGTTCAGTGTGGGGGGATTTTCATATGAAACCTGACCCTACTATATTTTTTAATGGAATTGTCCTGCTTTAAATTTGGAACTGTCCATTGTTCAGTATGGGGGATTTTGATAAGAAAATGTTATCATTAACCTTGACCCTGCTATATTTTGTAATGGACTTTTCTGTTTTTTATTGTTAAACTATTAACTGTTTGATTATAAGATAATAACTACGGGTGTGTTGATCCTTTTAAAAGGGTATGATTGGTTTTTAGCTAAAAACCGATTAGAAAATTCAATAACTGCTAACTGAGGTTAGTATTTGACTGAGTCTAAGGGGCCGAAAGTTTTGAATTGATTCTAAATATTACCATAGTTTTTTTTTATGGCAAGATATGACATTTGTTTTAGTTGTACTCAACAACGTATTTTTTCCGATCTGAACGAATATGGTACGACCCTAGCGGAAAATAGTTACTCAACTTATACTGGACAGATTAGAAAAAAAAACGTGTGCCACTTGAAGTCTTAATTACTTGCCTATTTTTTTGTTGTTGAGTTGAAAGTGGTTAAAATATCCACGTTTCCAGTGAGTAAATATTTGATAAGGAAGTTAATGTTATTTTGATTTGGTATGGATTTTTATGTAGATAAACAAGTACTGGTAACATCTGTTATTATAATATATGAGATGTGTCATAAAAAAACAACAAAAAAAACCCACACCATTATAGATGTAAAATATTGATTTTCATTCTTTTTGTTCTACATACATGTAATTATTAAGTTAATGTTGTAAACAAGACCATGTATAAAATCTGTGACATTATTATTTCTATACATTAAACTTTTTGTTAACGTTTAAAGCTGCATGCCTCCAGATGAGTCAAAATATTTAATGAAAATATAAACTTGAGAAAATTGTACTAAGATTTTAAGGAAAGTAAAATGCTTTAAGATTCAAGTAATTATTTATATGTTACATGTATGCGTGATTTAGGAGTGATTTTGCAGTATTTTTCACCATTTTTTTACTGTGTTACTAATGCAGAAAGGGCTGTTTTTGTTTATTTTGATCTTTTTTCGGAAATAAGGATTGCAAGTGCTGTTTGCAATGTGTAAACAAGTTTCTTTGTTCACAATATTTAGTTGTTAGATACAATTTTAAAATGTTCATGAAAATTAGCATGAATCTGGAGGCATGCTTCTTTGATAAGCAATAGTTGTTGGGTTTTTAGCTCACCTGAGCTTGCTCAGGGTGAGCTATTAGGATCAGTGAATGTCCGTCGTACGTCCACAATTGCTTGTGAACACTCTAGCGGTCACATTTTTGAACTAATCATCATCAAACTTTGTCAGGATGCTTGTTTAGTCAATTGCTTGGATGAGTTCGAACATGGGTCATCTCCGATGAAAATCTAGGTCACAGGAGCTATAAATAGAAAAACCTTGTGAACACTCTAGCGGTCACATTTTTGAACCAATCATCATCAAACTTGGTCAGAATGCTTGTCTAGTCAATTGCTTGGATGAGTTTTAACATGGGTCATCTCTGATGAAAAACTAGGTCACAGGAGCTAAAAATAGAAAAACCTTGTGAACACTCTAGTGGTCACATTTTTGACCCAATCATCATCAAACTTGGTCAGGATGCTTCTCTAGTTGATAGCTTGGATGAGTTCGAACATGGGTCATCTCGGATGAAAAAGTAGGTCACCAGAGCTAAAAATAGAAAAACCTTGTTAACACTCTAGCGGTCACATTTTCGCATCAATCATCATCAAACTTGGTCAAGATGCTTGTCTAGGTGATAGCTCGGATGAGTTCGAACATGGGTCATCTCGGATTAAAGTAGGTCACCGGAGCTAAAAATAGAAAAACCTTGTTAACACTCTAGCGGTCACATTTTTGCATCAATCATCATCAAACTTGATCAAGATGCTTGTCTTGGTGATAGCTCGGATGAGTTTGAACATGGGTCATCTCGGATGAAAAACTAGGTCACAGGAGCTAAAAATAGAAAAACCTTGTTAACACTCTAGTGGTCACAATTTTGACTCAATTGTCATCAAACTTGGTCAGGAAACTTGTCTAGGTCATTGCTGGGAATAAATTGAACATGGGTCATCTCGGATGAAAAAGTAGGTCACCGGAGCTAAAAATAGAAAAATCTTGTTAACACTCTAGTGGCTACTGTTGTGATCCAAATATTCTGTTAATTGGTCTGAAAGTTTGTTTTGATGATTTCTTAGTCAAGTTCGAACATGGGTCATCTTGGATGAAAAACTAGGTCACACCGCCCAAATATGGAAAAACCTTGTTAACATTCTAGTGGTCACATTTTCGACTCAATTATCATCAAACTTGGTCAGGATGCTTGTCTAGGTAATTGCTTGGATGAGTTCGAAATCGCATGTGGAACTAGGTCACCGGAGCTAAAAATAGAAAAATCTTGTTAACACTCTAGTTGCTACTGTTTTGATCCAAGTATCCTGGAAATTGGTCTGAAAGTTTGTTTTGATGATTTCTAGGTCAAGTTTGTATATGTGTCACCTGGGTAAAAATTAAGTCGCACTGCTCAAATATGGATAATCTTTGTTAACACTGTAGTGGTCACATTTTTGACTCACCTGTCATGAGACTTGGTCAGAATGCTTGTCTAGGTAATTGTTTGGATGAGTTTGATAAGTCAGGTGAGCGATTTAGGGCCATCATGGCCCTCTTGTTTTCATGTTTGCACAGGAATGAAAAGTGATTAGCAGTTAACATCAGTTAAGAGCTAGGCCAACCTGTATAGATTTTTACATCAGCTCAGTTTATGTATTTTGATATTGAAAACTCTTTAAACTTAAAATAGACTGTTCCACCATATTCAAAGCATGAATAAACCATTACACAACATACTGGTACATATTATTGTCACCATGGCCATTGTAAAGAGAGAAAATTACACTATCACAAATATCTGGTTAAAGTGAATTGGTCAATAATGGAAGATCTGTTATACCATAAATAATTATGTTGATAGTTTATAGTATCATACCTGAGAGCAAACCACTATGCAAGTATATGGATATTGTTGATAAGTGTTAGATACATGATCCAATATGACATATTAATATATACATGTAGTAGATAATTATAAAAGTGTTCTAGAACAAAATATTGTAATTCATCATGTTTATGTATATACATTAGAACTATAATCAAAATTTTGTTTTTTAGAAATATTTCATAAGAATATCCGAGTGATACGTTTCTCTAATTATTCTTATCAATTTTTGAAATACTTTTGGAAAATGTGCCCTTTGTAGACCAATCCACTTTAATGTTGATATACCAGTCACACTTATTTCTGTAACTTTTTGCTTTTTAACTTTTTTTGCTCATATTGTAATTTTAATACTATATTTCATTAGGATACAACAATACTATACTATATTTGCAAAGTTGATTTGTTAAAACATAAAATTTACATCATTTTTAGCATGTCTGTTTTGAAGAAAAAGTGAAGCTATTATGATCGCTGCAGTGTCGTTGTTGTCATCGTGCAAAAATTTAATATTCAAACAAACATTTTAAAAGATATCAACATAAAACTTTGAATACTCTCTTATCATGACAAGGTGCAGTTGTTGGACAAGGGACATAATTCTGAAAGCAATAATTTTTTTTTAAGTTATGCCCCAGTTTATCTTGACTATTCGCAGAATAATCGAGCTAATGCAGTCACCCATTTGTCGGTGTCCCTGTGGTTAAGTTTTTGCATGTAAGCAAGTATCTCCAAACCTACTGAAGGGAATGGATTGACACTTCACACACTTGTTCTCTGTGATTATTTAACATGATTGGCACAAGTCCCATAACTCTGATTTGCATTTTTGCATAATTATGCCCCTTTTTCGACTTAGAAATTCTTGGTAAAGGTTTTGCTTGTAAGCTTGTATCTATATAACTACTGAAGGGTTTTTTTGGACATTTTTATGCATTCATAATAATAAAGCAGTGATTTACTCGATAAAACATCTTATAGTGTAGGAAACGAGGACCGGTTAGTAGGACCCTACCAGTCTATGTCTAGGAACAGTAAGTTTTATATACCAAAATGTTCACAAGGGTTCGTAGAATACGAAACGATATTTCATTTTAACCCAAATGGTCGGATAATCAAGAAATCCAAGATGGCGTCCAAGATGGCCGCCAAAATTCGCAAAAACATTAATTATCATTATTTGGCAATTTTTTAAAAGAATTTCTAAGTCACTTTTGTCTTTACAAATAATTATGATAGAAAACACATGTTTACTGTAAATAAATTGGTTTTTAATCACTTTTATGGGAGAAATATAAAATATTTGAAAGAATATCATGGAAAAAGTATTAAAAATGACCTAAAAATTAAATTTGATATAAATTTTCATTTCCATGACAACACATTTCAATTTTTATTTCCATATTATACTTTTGTGCAAAATTACAACTTCAACTCTTATCATTTATGTCAATTTTAATGTTTATGGATACTTTTCCTATGGACGTATTATGATTTTAAACGGGTGGGGTATAATTAAATTCAGCTAAAATTTACATCTCTAAAATTGCGCGCCTATTTCTGATAATTTATTTTCCAATTTTTTGTATTTGTTGTGTTGTTGACTGACTTGTTTTCTCTGAAATACATGTAATAGAAAGTGTGAAGTTAGCAAATATTGAAATTTTTATCAGTTTTCATGGTTACCATAAGACATTTTATAGAAATATAAATATTACGTTATAGAAATAAAACCTTAAACGCATTTACGCAACTTTTTACAAACTTTGAATGATTCATAATCACCACATTTTTCAAATGACCATAAGTGTAATAATAAATTAATGGTCTTCTCTTGACACCTCATGATTTGTAATAATAGGCCTAGATCTACTGCAGATTACATTGGATGATGCTGTAAAAGGTTACATAACATTGTCATAAATCCAAGTAGTTATTATAATTAATGTTGTTTTATCATTATAATATGTATATACCGAAGTAAATTGAAGGCTATGTTTAAGATTAAGGACAGTCTCGTATGAATATTAAACAAGTGTCATAGTACTCGGATATGCTTAAATTTGCTACTTGAATATGTTCAAAACCAAGATAATGTGTGTCTACACTCAGATTGTTTATAATTATACAACGTTCTTTCAGAGTATGAGTACTATGACCTAAAAATTTCATTTTTATGTATTCAGACATCATTGCTCCAGTCTGCTATTAGTTGAAAGCAGAAAAGAAACTTTTTGATTAAAGGGCAAGAAATTGGCCTTAAATATCTATAACGTTATATTTTTTAATCTTTAAAAGTTCTCCATACACATGCAAATCTGGTACTCCCAAAATATTTAAGCACAATCCGATATCCAGCAGGTCGATTTCTTTCATTTTATAAGAACCACATAATAATATGGAGCAACAGTACAATCAAATAAATGTATTTAGTTTTGATATCTAACTTGATTCAAATGACTATAAAAGGTTCTAATAAGCTCTTCAAGCATGGTCAGACAAAATCACAACTCTTGCTTCTAAAGTACCAGTATGTGCGAATTTAACACCCGATCAATATAAACACACCCATACTAAACGGTGGCTCTTTTGGTAATGTGTTAAATGCTATCAAAACATTGCTGGAGAAGGTAAACACAGTTTCTAAAAATATCTGTTGTTTAAATAATTGTTTTAGAGCATGTAACATGCTTATCACCTGAAGAAATGAAGGTTATGAATATAAAATTATGAGATATATTAAAGTAAGAAAAGGTAAATCTGTAAATTCAAATGTGATGGAGCCACCGATATAGTGTTTGCGAAATCAGAAATGTGATGGTGCCAACCCAACCATTCAGTAAGAATAGGTTTGTGCAATTATGCCAATTGATGTTCATGGTTAAATTAAAAAAAGAATCTTCAAATTGTTTGAGATAGTATCTGCTATATTCGTATATCTGTAAAAAATATCAAATGTGCCATTTTCAATTACTCCCTTCATCACTAATTTGACTTTCAAGAGAAAAAAACTAATGTTATTTTTAATGATTTCCTATGTGAAGAATTCTTTATTTGCAAAAATGCGTCTTTAATCTAAATAACTAATATTTGTCTTTTGGAACTTGGTTATTCAATGTGTTTTCTTATATTGGTTTTCGCCGGTCTGGTACGTCAACCATTCATCCTTTTGTTCAATGTTTACAGTAACTTTTACATCGTGTTGAATTGCTTTGGCAAAATTATGCCACACTTAAAACATTTTATGAACATGATAAAAGTAATTTATATTAACTAATGTAACTTTGTCTCCTTGTAAAGGAAAACATGTGAGTTGATTTTTGACAAAAACTCTTGCAACTTCATGTTTGGGTAGGAAACGAGGACCGGTTAGTAGGACCCTACCAGTCTATGTCTAGGAACAGTAAGTTTTATATACCAAAATGTTCACAAGGGTTCGTAGAATACGAAACGATATTTCATTTTAACCCAAGGTCTGTGGTGACATGAAACAAATATCGGAAATTGGCATATTTGGATTAGATTAGACACTTTTTTACTTTACTAGAATTGTTTTAATCATGAAGATCATCTTAAACTGTTAAAGCTAATAGCTGAATTATTTTATTGTTTCCAAAGAGCGTCGAGTCCATAAAGATAGTGCTATTTTTGCACAATTTGTAAATCCAATTTCGTAACAACAATGAAAATATTTTGTAAGTACATTTACAATAGATATTTACGGTGGCACAAAGGTGACATGTGTGTGTGTGTGTGTGTGTTTATTTATCTCATGGCCACGAGATACTATGTTTTTGGTCACGAGTTACTAAGTCGTAGCCTGGAGATAGCTAAATCGTGGCAACGAGATAATTAAGTCATGGGCTTGAGAAACTATGTCGTGGCCAAGAGTTACTAAGTCGTAGCCACGAGATAGATAAGTCGTGGCGACAAGATAATTAAGTCATGGGCTTGAGATACTATGTCGTGGCCACGAGTTACTAAGTCGTAGCCACGAGATAGCTAAGTCGTGGCGACGAGATAATTAATCAATCAGAATACACTATATATATATTATGAATTTTTTTGAACTTAACAACTTACTTTTCAAGCAACATTATTCTTTGAAAATACTGAAGAAATTCACTTTGAACTTGTCTTTAGGATCATATTAGAAAGTCACCTTCCAAGGCCCATCAGACATTATTTTTGACTATAGCTCTTTGTTGGGACAAATTTTGTTATCGAATTGGTCAGTTTTTACGTACTACGGCCTGTTAACCTTGTTTATACGATAACACGAGAAGGAATAAGTCCTGGTTTATTTTATTTGGAAAGGACATTGCCCATGGACAGTAGATAGCCTATTTGGTAAAATCCTTGTCTGATGAATAATTTAGAAGGGATAAGCCATGGTTTATATAACCCAGAAAGATCATTGCACCTGATCAGTAGATGGCATCTAATAATTTCGAGGTCATTGGGTCAAAAATCAGGGTCACAGTGATGCTAAATGTAAAATTAATGAACATTCAATAAGTTGAATAAGTGGCACTTTTACAGGCTGGAAAAGTAGGGGCATCCTTGTACTATAACACACGCCTAGTTAATAAGGGAAATTCAAATAAATGGTGTAATCTGACTTAGTATTCCGTGGCCACGACATAGTATCTCGTGGACACGACTTATCTATCTCGTGGCCACGACTTAGTAACTAGTGGCCACGACATAGTATCTCGTGGTCAGGACTTAGCTATCTCGTGGCCACAACTTAGTAACTCGTGGCCACGACATAGTATATTGTGGCCACGAGATAAATAAAAACACACACATGTCACCTTTGTGCCACCATAGAAATACACTCTTAAGCATCAATAAAAATTGTAGTTGTTAAGATCACAATTCTTATTCCTTTTCAATATAAGAAGTTAAAAATATTACTTCACCACTAAATAGTGTGTCAAGTTCTCTTATACATGTATGTAAGCGCTCTAAGTGAAGACAGTTAAGAATTTCTGTATCAAAATTCGTACCAAAATTCTCAGAAATATTGGTAAAATGCTGAACATTAATGTCATTATTACATAATTTGCTTCTAGAATTGAATTTCGAAATATATGTAAAAAATTTAGGTGACGTCTTGCTCAAAGATGAAAGTGGTAATTTGGATAAGTCTGTCAAATGATTTTGATATCCACATAATATAAACAATATTGGTAAAAACAAAACAGTTACTAAATAATTGTTGTGGTCTGTTTGTGATCCTTTGTGCCCAAAACATCAAAAACTGGAATAATGAAGTCTGAATATACACAAAAATGAAATCTTAAGTTCTTAATTCTCTTAAAGAACATTGTATAATTACATGCAATTTGAGAGAGGATGCAAATGTGGCTTTGATTTTAGACATATCCAAATTTAATCTGTTATGTATGCAACATATTACATGTATATAGTTTGTATCTGACCAGTTGGTATTTCCAATATTATCATTGTTCTATTTTTAGAACATAAACTACATGTATGTACTAGAACGTTCTTAACTGTTGTAGAAAACTCATACATTATATTTAGATAGAAATTTCTGGAATGATCTTTATTGGTGAAGTTGCTAGATTATGATTACGGTAGTAAATGGAAGACTATTCTAGAAACTTATGGAAGACTATTCTAGAAACTTCTTAGTTAATATATATAAGGAGATATTTTTCATTACCTTTACCTTTTTAGTCATCAGTGATCTTTAAGTCATCAATATATTTGGAGTATTATTCAACTTGGAAATTAAGTGATTTATTGGAGCTTGGATTATTAATTATTCTTGTGGATTTTATTGTGGGAATTTATTCTAAAGTGTTCTTGGATTTAACTTAGATTTAACTGTGCTATTGAAAAAGGATCATTCCAGGATCAGACTAGACATTTGTAATTTTTATTTGGACTTCAGGTATTTGTAAAGATAATTTGTTATTTTATTTTTTCTTTGATAATTTTTCTGTAATAAATTTGTTATTGTTTCAAGTTTGTTGCTGGCTTTTCTTTCTCGTTACGCCTGGCTCGTAACAAATCATATCCGAGTACTATGAAACCTCTTTAAAATATGCATGTGGAACTGTATTTAAACAAATCCTGCAATATATGTCATTATATACATAATGATGAAGTAAAAAAAAGGAGTAAAACTAAGTTGGATTTATATTTTTGTAACCTTTAACAGCATCGTCTTTATTTAAACAAAAATTGTCTGCAGTATTATTATTTTATTTGTTTGATTGATTGGGTTTTACGTCACACCGACACAGTATTATTTTAAAAAGCAAAGTATCATCAAGGGAATGAATTTTTTCATTTCTATACTTATTGTTATAACCACGGTAAATTAAGAATGTCATTTGAAAAGTATTGTGATTATAATGTATATATATATTTTGTAAAGTTGCAAAAATATCTTTAAAGGAAAGATTTAGCCTATTTTCTATAACATGTTACCATGGCAATCATGAAAACTGATGGAAATTTCAATGTATTTTTAAACATCATATTTTTGTATTTATTTCAGAGAAAACAAGGAAGTCTACGTGAAAAAGACCCCAATAATTTGGGCATTCAATCATAAGAATTAGACGCAATTTTAGAGATGTAAATTTTAGCTGAATTTAATTATACCCCACCCGTTTAAAATCATAATGCGTCCATAAGAAAAATGTCAATAAACATTAAAATTGTCATAAATGATAAGAGTTGAAGTTGTACTCTTGCAAAAAAGTACAATATGGAAATAAAAATTGAAATATGTTGTCATGGAAATGAAAATTTATATAAAATTTAATTTTTAGGTTATTTTTTATACATTTTTCATGATATTTTTTCAAATATTTTATATTTCTCACATAAAAGTGGACAAAAACCAATTTATTTACGGTAAACATGTATTTTCTATCATATCTATATGTAAAGACAAAAGTAACTTTGAAATTCTTGAAAACATTGACCAATTAATGATAATTACTGTTTTTGAGGAATTTTGGCGGCCATCTTGGACGCCATCTTGGATTTCTTGATTGTCCGACCATTTGGGTTAAAATGAAAAATCGTTTCGTATTCTACGAACCCTTGTGAACATTTTGGTATATAAAACTTATTGTTCCTAGACATAGACTGGTTGACCCCCAAAATATGCATGATTTACTAGTTCATTTCCTACACTATTAATAACAAGCCTTTGTACCTTTTCGGACAATTTTATGTATTCACATAGGTAAGCATTATTATACTCAATGAAACACCCTTGTGACAACTTTTTCGAATAGTCGAGTGTTACTGTCCTCAGACAGTTCTTGTTTAATTTAGAAATTTTAACAGACGAGCAATAACGCCGCATGTGGTGCTCTTGTTTTTATTGATATAAAATAAATCAGTATATAAAGAGAGGAAAACTGTTGATTTTCAGTGAATATTGATGACATACCAAGAAAAGAGATAAAGTTCATATTCACTGAAAGCAAACAATTTTCTTTTCATCATATGTCGCATTCCATAGCATTTAAATAGTTAGAGCTTATCAAATTGTGCCAAATATAGCTAATTTTTGCCTTATCCATGATATGAAAATATTGATTGCTGATGCATTATTCTGTTTTTACTATATATTTGAATTGTATAGAACAGGAACCATGATTGTGTATCTCACTGTCAGTGTGATATCTCTTGTATGTCACTGAAACTTTTTAATATCTCATCAGCTTATAAAAAGAATTTAAGGTACAGGAAGTTTATCAACATAACAATTTTGTATATCATTTTTTTTTGCTAAGGATTTTGGGTTAAACAACTTGATTCTAGATGTTATATTGATTTTGTTTCCAAATGTGGAAAGATAATTATAGCAAAGATATGTACAGTTTACCAAGTGTAAATTTGTAAATAATTGTCCGATAATTAGGGCTAATCATGATTTGATCATGTCGTGCTTACCTAAAATAATGACATTTACATTCATAGTAGATAATTGTAATAATAAAATGCGTATGTTCACACAAGATATACACTAAATTAGCCCCATGCCTACTTCTGTTACTGACAACCAATTTACACTTCCCCATATGGAACATTATCCTGCTATTGAGCGAGTGTGTGAACATTGTCTGAAACAGACTCAGATTTTGATGGGTATATTATTAATGTTACATCATTACAGCTCAGTATTTGACCAAATACAAGAAAATGGGATTGAAAAAAGCAGTGAGTTCAACATGTGGGTTGTTCATTGACACCCAGCCCATTGTTATATGTGTACTTAGAATGGTTTTGTAACCGGTCTCGAAATATAAAAAAATTGCGCTTTCATTCATTGCATGTCTTTTATAGTGTTAGTGTGTGACTTAAAATCTAACATCAAAATTTATGTTGTTAAGTGTGAAAAAGAAGAATAGGCAAAATGTAGGCAAAATAATATAATGCATTTTTCAATCTTTTTGTTACAGAATTTGACAGATTGCATGCCAAATTTAAACATGATATATAGTAAATTTTTGTATCCAATAAGGAAATTTGAGTTAGATAAACCTTTTGTCAGGAACAAAGGTAGCATTTATTCAGGTGAGAGATGATAGGCCATTTCCGTACTCTTGTTTAGTTAAGATTGTGTTTTGATTTGTTGTTTTTTAAACTGATTTTTGTGAGAGAAAAAAAAAGAAATAAGGTTTACAATTTTTTTTTATTTAGAAAGTTTTTGCCGGTGACTTTCTTGTAGGGAAAAGATTATTCAAAGACACAAACTAGTCCTGTAAAAAAATAAATATATGTTTATGTCAGAAATTTATATGATTTCATTTACAATTGTTATGATATGTATATTAAAGTATTGTTATATTTTATCATTGACATATAGATTATTTTATAATTGATGTGATATATTACATCATATGATATTCCCAGTGAGTTCTGAATCTTAGTTTTTATATACCTCTGTAGCATGATGCAATAACATGTTAATACAAGTATTTAGTTAAATCATTGTTTGTTTTGATTTTTTCTGCCCCTAATAAAGGGAAGGGGGGATTCATATAGATGTGAAATTGTCCATCCTTCCTGGTGTAATGCTAATAGTCCATAGAGTAAAAAACTTTGGAATATGGGAGCATTATATGAAAACATTTCTAGTTAACCCACTGACTACTGGATTATTAAAATATTAGTTGAAAATGATCTATGACAGATTATATGGTTCAGTATAAACAGTTATTACTTTTTTTAATACTGCATGTTTGTAACCCTGTTATTGAATGGGTCATTGTGATGTTTATATAGTTGTTATATGTACACGGCTGCTGCAAGTCTACCAAGTATTTTTGCTGTGTTATTTTTTTACATGTTATATGGTTGTGTTAAAATGGTTACTTACAATGTAGTTGCAAACTAAGTTGTTAAAGTATTAAATTTACAACCATATATCTTGTCAAAAATGTTTATATCACAATGTTACCTAGGCTGCTAGGGAAAGGTTTTATGGCATAGAACTACATGTATATACATTTGTATACATAACCATATAACCTGTCTGAGGTCTTTATTAAATAAACAGAATACTGCACTATTGCTTTCTTTAACTGAAATAGAAAATATGATTCATAAATTTACAGCAGACATATATGTATTATTATTATAAACATCACATTTGTCCCTTACAAAATGTACAGTACTACATGTATTAATATCTTAAATTCTTTAGTTCACATAAAAAAGGTATAGAAATACGCATGTTCTCTTTTGTTTATTTTTTACTGGGGGGGATAACTTTGATATCGATAAGATTAGGTAAATTATACCCCCGAAACTCTTTCCAGCACACAAGAACCATAACTCTACCTGAAGTAAGTACAGAGTTATTGCCCTTTGTTACTTTTCCATTCCTTTTTTTGTCTGGAGCATAACTGGAAGACTTAATGGTTGGAATTCAATACAGCTTCATATAATGATCAAGCACATTGAGAGGAAGTGCAGTGAACAGGAACCATAACTCCATCTTGACTAATTACAGAGTTATTGCCCTTTGTTACTTTTCCTTGTCAGGAACATAACTTGATAACTACAAGTTGGAATTCAATACAACTTCATACAATCGTCAAGCACTATAAGAGGAAGTGCAGTGCACAAGAACCATAACTCTATTTTGACAAATTACAGAGTTATTGCCCTTTGATACTTTTCCTTGTCTGGACCATAACTTGAAAACTACTAGTTGGAATTCAAAACAACTTCAAACAATGGTCAAGCACTATAGAGGAAGTGCAGTGCACAAGAATCATAACTCTATTTTGACAAATTACAGAGTTATTGCCCTTTGATACTTTTCCTTGTCTGGACCATAACTTGAAAACTACTAGTTGGAATTCAAAACAACTTCAAACAATGGTCAAGCACTATAGAGGAAGTGCAGTGCACCAGAACCATAACTCTTTCCAGAGTAATTATTGAGTTATTGCCCTTTGTTACTTTTCCATTGCTTTTTTCTTGTCCAGAGCATAACTTGAAAACTACTATTTGGAATTCAATACAATTTCATACAATGGTCAAGTATATTGAGAGGAAGTGCAGTGAACAGAAACCATAACTATTTCTTGACTCATTTTTTGAGTTTTTTGCCCTTTGTTACTTTTTATTGTCCAGTGCATAACTTGAAAATTAATAGTTGGAATTCAATGAAACTTCATACAATTGTCAAAGGCAGTGAGATGAAGTGCAGTGCACAAGAACCATAACTCTATTTGGACTAATTATTACAGTTATTGTCCTTTGTTACTTTTTTGTCCAGTGCATAACTTGAAAACTAGCACTTGGAATTCAATACAACTTCATACAATGGAAAGCGCAATGAGAAGAAGTGCAGTGTACAATAAACATAACTCCATCTTCAGTATTTATAGAGTTATTGCCCTTTGTTCCGTTTTCTTGTCCGGTGCATAACTTAAAAACTAATGTTTAAAATTCTATGCAACTTCAAACAATGGTCAAGCGCAATGAGAGGAAGTGCAGTGCTCAAGAAGCGTAACTCTTTCTGGATTTAATACAGAGTAATTCAATAAAACTTCATCAATGGTCAACCATATTGAAAGGAAATGCAACATTCAAGAATCACAACTATCTTTAATTATCCACAACCATAACACTATTTCAAATCTTTTACAAGGTATTCTGTTACTTGTAACTTCCTCATTTCCGAAGCAGTCTTGCGGGGGTATTTATCACATTTATTGATAGTTCTAGATTATTTTAAAGTAAATGACTTGAAAAACTTAGTGTTCATGGTTTTATATCAAATAAGGTACATTCTTGTAACCCCAAAATCCCCAATCATCTCTCAGAGGAAAAATTCACGGTACATTTACAATATAGATCGTAAATTGGTTACAGAGGTCTGATATCACTGTTATATGAGTCATTCATTTATATTGGCATCTTGATATAAGAATGTATCATGTGATGGGTTATTGATTTCCCCCATTCTATACTGCAACATTACATGTCCAGGGTTATTTCCTGCCTTGCATCTATTTTTTTATTGTTTCCACGTAGACATTGGCTCTGAATATGCACGATAAATTATTCTAGGTCTTTGCAGGATTCTTTTTCTACTTCCTTCTGAGTCACAACAATGCTTTAATGTAATGAAAGAAAAATAACATGAGTAAATGAAACGTGGAGCGTGACTGTGTTTATAATTAGTAATGATTCATTCTTTATAGGGAGATACTTTAGTGATCAATGGAAACAAAACTTGTAAATGAAAATAACAGACACAGATTTTTTGTTTGAGCCTATTTTCCATCTTTATTTCCCTATTTTTATAGGCTTTTGCTGCGGTTGAAGACAAAAAAGTTATGTTGTGCTGAATTGCCTTCTATTGCAAAACAAATGAAAATAAAAACCGTCAATACCAGTTCCAAAATCACGAACACTTGAATTATTTAATTAATTGCATACTTACATATGAGTAATGAAATTTGTAGCAAAATATGCTTATTAGTACAACCTTGCAAACACTGATTATACCAACTGTCATTATGTTACAGTTAAATTAACATAGACTTTTTTGAAAGTGGAATTGTTTTGCCAATTTTATAAGTAAAACAGGCATACTATTATAAAGTATATAGTCACACAGCTCTTTTATTGCTAGTTGAAATTATACATATAAATATTTGTCCCTTTCATGGAGCCAGACCAGCCTGCACATCCTTGCAGTCTGACTCTTTAACTGTCGTCTGCTCGAGTTTTATATTTTGACATTGAAAACCCTTGAAATAATAATTGGAGGACATTTTCCAAATTTTCATTATCCAATTCCAGCATAATAATTATCAAATTTAATTGAATGGTTTAAATTTTGTTTGACGTATTGTACTGAAAAGTTTTGGTGCATAGCGACTGCAAAGGCCTTCCATAATTGCTTCTTAGCAATGAATGCTATTTTGATATTGAAATTTACATTGTTATGGCAACCATGATCTATAACCGCTAATGATATAGAAGTTCTATTCTAGGATCATCTGCAACATAAAACAGGTTAATTGACAATACAAAATAGCTCATAGGGAAGGAATACTTTATGACTGTTCGGTTTTATTTCGTAACTTTTAAAAGTAACAAATAAACTTTCACCACACAGTTGCACCACGTGATGTTCAAATAGAACTCATTATTAGTCAATTCCCCGAGTCCAATTTATCTGTATCAATTGCATTTTGTACATAATCTAGCCTCGTTTTCGTTTTCCCTGTCCAAAAGTCCATATAAAACCCATATTGTACTCTTTGTAGACTCGTATTTATTCTCTAAGTTCAGAATTTCCATATCAAATTCATATTGTACTCGAAGTAACTAGTGTGTTTTTCAATGTTCATGTAATGTTTTTCTCTCGTCTAATATAGGTTTACCAGTTGTGTACACGTCCAATACAATATTATGGGTAGGATAATTTTGTTTGAGCAGAGAAATATGTTTATTATTCATGCCAAAAATCTTTGTTTTTGGAAAACTAAATGGTCCTATTAAATAAATTCGACTTATAATATATTTAAGTTAACAATGTATTTCAACAAAACTAAGTTGCTATATAAGTGTGTTTAAATGACTCGACTTTTGAATCTCTTTTCTATCACAGACCTGACTTGCCTTAGTTGTAAAATTTCCTTTTCATTTTGTCATATCCTGGTAAATTGGAAAAAAATAATGCAAAGAAACAAGACCAAAAAGAAAAACAACAACAAAAACACCAAAACAACAACAAATAAAAACCAAAACAACTGTTCGTTACTCTTCCAGCAATATATTTTTATCTTGATGTACACACTATATGCTATGGATATCTAATAATTTATATTAGCAACGCATCCTTATTTTTGTGAACAATATTGATTGAATCAGGCGATGTGTTTACAGCAAATATCTGTGCATTATTGATTCCAGTATTATATAGGATGGAGACGAGAGGGAAATTTATTGATTCTTCTGGGTTAGATGAAATAAAAGCACGGCTAATATGTTAGTTAGGAAACCTCATCTCACTTTATTTTCCCAGATCGTTTATGAAGTTCAATATTACTGAGGGAAGGAGCCGATGGCGGGCTCTCTTTTAGAAAAATCTTCGCTTCATTCACGAAAACTTTAATTCAAACTGAAATATTTAAAACTGTCGCTCCTAGAATGCATTTGCCTCTATTATATTGTGATTAGGATGTAATAATTAAGATAAATTGTTAGCTTAGAGCAAGATTATGGAAGATTGGTAGACCTACTTATCAATTCTAGGTAATGATTGTAGCAAGAATATTATATGAATCATACTTAATACAGCCAAAATTACATGTTCATATATTTATACCATTCTAAAGGTCAGACGATCTTTTAACAATTAGATATTGTTACCCTTTACACAATAAATACTTTAAAAGGAATTGCCCATCTTTCAGTCTGCGCACAGCAATTTCAAAATAAAGTATTGAATGGCTGAAAAGCGGGCATTGCAGACCATGATAAAACAGCAAACAGCAAAGTTGTGCCTACTTATCTTTGTCTGCAATGCTCCTATATATATGGGTGCATTCAATTGCCGCCAACAGGCTCAGAGTTAAACATTTTGGAGTCCGCTTCCTGAAACTAACCAATACTGGTTCAATATGAGGAAAACATTGTCGTTATCCGAGTTAGGCTCAAGCCCACGACTCCTTGGTTGAGGGGCAGGCACCTTAACCACTAGGACATCGTTTCCCGTAAGTCAATAATGCGATCAACAATACTATAAAAAGATCAATGTAGGTATATTTATAATTGCAAAATTCGTTTAGCCATATATCTTAACTATATCAGAAAATGATATTCATTGCTTATTTCATATTCAAGCATCCATATTTGATGATCTTGTTATCATATTTGGTGAACTTGCTATAAATAGTACAATCCTAATTCCGTATGCTACAATAAAACCAACTGATCTCAACAATTCATTTAACACACCAATGGTTCGAGAAGTTATAGAACAGTCTATATACTTTTACAACATAGTACAATAATTTGTATTGTAAAACAAATCAACAAAATAGGACTTAATTTAACCTGGTTGAACGGTTAAGTTTAAAGGTTCATTAAGCCTCCGAAATGTTATCAACGTTATTTCTCAAAAACTGGTATCTCCTTACAGTTTCAAAAAAATACTCATTGACCATATAGATAAACTATCCATTTCTCCTTTTGCTCTTTGTCAATTGGTACAATAATAGTGGTTTAGCATTTTGTTTTAAGTCAAAATAGTACTTTGTTTACATTTTATAACCTTGATGACACATGATTGTACATTCAGCGCTACTCAGTTGTTTAACATTATTGAACATTATTAGAACATTTTAAACACATATTTGCCCTTATTCAATAATTGAAATTTTACTGATTTCTAAGGTATAATGTACCTTTAAGGGTTTTATTGTAAGCAGTTTGACTTAAATGTACAATGTATCGGAAATGAAAGATGAAAGAGAAGTGGACGGACGGACTGTCAGGAACTTCTATTAACAAAAAGTACAATATTTTGCAGCATATTTCACATACATACAAATGTACACACAAAATTGTTGAAAGTTTAATCCACTCTAAATGATGAGCAAATCACCATAGTGACATTTTCTAGTATTTAAGGTTTGAAGGTAAATGAGAAATACCCTTCACCTTCCTTTCATTCTAAACTGGCGCTAAAAAACAAATTTGTATTTACGTCATAATGTAAAACAGGATAAAATATTGGGTTATCCTCCTTCTCAGAAAAAATATAATCATTTTGTTATCGATTAGAGAGCGGAGATTACCATTGTAAGTTTTTTTTGTTTTTTTTTGTCTTCTTACAAAGAAAGCGCCAGATAAAATCGTATTTCCAGTTTGAACAACAGTTTCAGAAATGAATTGAAATTTTCGACTGGTATTTGACAGAGTACTATTAATTAAGAAAAATAGTAATGTGCCACCATAGTCAAGAACATATAGGAACATAACAATTATCTCCAATTTAGCGACATCTAACCTTATTAGCTCACCAGAACCGAAGGTTCAGGGTGAGCTATTAGTATCAAAGGGGGATGCTCCGGCGTCCGTCGTCATGCGTCAACAATCGTTTTCTTCTCGGAAACTGCTGTGCAGATTTACTTCAAATTTGGTCTGTAGCATCCTTGTGACAGTCGCACTTAAATTTGCTCATATAATTTCAATTGGCCCCTTTAAGGGGTCAACAGAGCTAAAAATAGAATTACATTAAAACAGCTTATACTACAGAACTAATGGATGGATGATCACCAAACTTTGTCTGTAGCATTCTTGGGTAGTGTTTTATCAAGTTTGTTCATATTAATTTGATTTGCCCCCTTTAGGGGCCACTAAAGCTAAAAATAGAAATACCTTTAAACGTCTATTTCTACAGAACTAATTGATGGATGATCACCAAACTTTGTCTGTAGCATTCTTAGGTAGTGTTTTATCAAGTTTGCTCATATTAATTTGATTTGCCCCCTTTAGGGGCCACTAAAGCTAAAAATAGAAATACCTTTAAATGTCTCCTTCTACAGAACTAATTGGATGGATGATCACCAAACTTTGTCTGTAGCATTCTTGGGTAGTCTTTTGTCAAGTTTTCTCCTATTAATTTGATTGGCCCCTTTTAGGGGTCTCTGGAGCTAAAAACAGAAAAAAACTTGAGACAATTTCTTCTACAGAACCAATGGATGGATGATCACCAAACTTTGTAGCATTTTTGGGTAGTCAAGTTTGCTAATATTAATTTGATTAGTCCCTTTCAGGGGCCGCTTAAGCTAAAAATAGAAAAAATCTTTGAACATCATTTCCTAGAGAACTTATTAATTTATAGATGATCACCAAATTTTGTCTGTAGCATTCTTAGGTAGTCTCTTATCAAGTTTGCTCATATTAATTTGATTGGCCCCTTTTAGGGGCCACTAAAGCTAAAAATAGAAAAACCTTTGAACATCATTTCCTACTGAAATAATTGATGGATGATCACCAAACTTTGTCTGTAGCATTCTTACTAATCTTAGGTAGTCTTTTATCAAGTTTGCTCATATTAATTTGATTGGCCCCGTTTAAGCTAAAGCTTAAATGCCCCAGGTCATGGCATTTCTTCAAATTATTGTTTAAAGATATTCTATGCTCAAATTTACTGTTAGAAAATATTGACAATGGATTATTTTCAACACTGAAAAGCAGTTGTTTCATGGCCCTCTTGTTAAATTATAACGTACCAATCTGAATCTTAAATTCTAGATTCACGCATGAAATCTTGCCTTAAAATTTAAACACAAAATTACATGTACTTAGAATACATAGATAAATATACGTAACATTTACCGAGTGGTTAAGGTCGTTGACTTCAAATCACTTGCCCCTCACCGCTGTGGGTTCGAATCCCGACAGGGACTTTGGATTCTTTCATGTGAGGAAGCTATCCAGCTAGCTTACGGAACGTCGGTGGTTCTACTCAGGTGCCCGTTCGTGCCTGAAATAATGCACGGAAGGGCACCTGAGGTCTTCCTCCACCAGTAAAGCTGGAACGTCGCGATATGACCTATACTGTGTCGATGTGACGTAAAACCCAAAACAAACAAACGTAACATTTACATGTGCAATGTACATGTATCATAGTATGACACTATAGTGTAATGATTTGAAATATGCTTGAATGTGTTATATATAAAGAAATATTAGGCAAAATTGAAAACAAAATTCAAAGGCGTCATATGCTAGATCAATTAAATCACCACCACCATCACCACCAACAACAACAACAAAAGTGCTAGAGTATGTTTAATTGCGACAGAGCTAAAGTATAGCACTTTAATATAATTGTTTCATTATAGATCTAATACAGAATAAACCGGAGTATTTCGACTATGTCTTAGCTCTTTGAGCGAACGATGGGATGGAGCCAAATTGTCAAGTCAGCATGCTGTAATGACAATCTTATCAACTCATTGAGTGATAAACCATGGCGTATATAGAGTTCTTAACCATGGTATAGAGTGCTAACCATGGTATAGAATGGTTAATCATGGTGTAGAGTGACTAATCGTGGCATAGTGATAAACCATCGCATAGAGTGATTGACCATTACATAAAGCGATTAGCCATGGCACAGAGTGATTATAACCATAGCACAGAGTGATTCACCATGGTATAAAGTGATTAACTATGACATACGGTGATTAATGATGGCATAGAGTGATTAACCATTACATGCGGTGATTAACCATGGTAGAGAGTGACCAACCATGGCATAGAATGATTAACCAAGGCAGTCTAGGATTACACCTTATGCATCCATTGCACATGTCTGGGACTATCGCATGTTAATCAATCGATTGCTGGGTGCAGTGATGTTAAAGTTGCAGAAAACTAAAACAGGACAAAACCTGAAACCCATCACGCCATTTAAGAGACTAGAAATATTCTCAATAAGTTTCAACTATTCCATTATGTAAACTACAAGATAAAGCCCGGACTAAATATGCATAAGTCATTAGTTAAGAAAATGGTTTTAATTTGTCATCCTTCAACGTACAGTATTTTACAGCGTTCAGATAAGATAAAATACAAGACATTAATGAGGTGACCTTTCAATATTGGAACAGACGAGATTTCGCTAACAAGACTGGAATAGAAAATGGACAGACTAATAAGGTTTGTCCCTTAGGGATAACATGTAGCACTATCGGGATATATTTAGCGAAATGATAAATTAAATGATACTTAATACGAGGTTTCTTTCACTGTATAAAGTAGAAATTGATGTAAAGCGAAACGTATTTGGTATAACTCAATCTTTTCTTTACCCGATGTCTCTGAGTAAGCAGCATTTGCGATAATGTTAGTGTCATTTGATAGGTGTATACTGTAATAGAATGGCCTTAATGGCACAGTGTACTGAAAACCATTTGCCTTTTGACAATATGGGCTCCATTCAGGCCGCTGTTGTTATGAGTTGAAATTTAAATAAAAACAAACATTCTTAAAGTACTAGTTAAAGTACGGTGACCCTCAATATAAAACAATAATACGTAAATGAAGGTGTTGAGTTTCCTGATAATGTGGTTATTTACCTCCTTCTAAGCAGAATTACACCATTTTCTCCCACCAGTTACGTCAATCCTGGATCAATGCGATTTTGATTGACTGATATAACATAACGTACACACTTTACGTACAGAATCTAAAAGGTTTGTGACATTACGAGTGTTAGAAGACCACAAAATTTTGTCAAATATCGAGTCCAAAAGAAATACGTGTATATATTTTTTTTAGTTTTACTAGTGAATATCGTTACTGATCATAGGGCAATTATTTTTTAACAAACTTTGAAGAGTACCACCGAAAAATACAAAAACTAAGACTTCTGGACTTGCCATTTTAAGAAGACGCCTATTTTGGGCATCTATTCTGGCCCATTAAGGGCTCGTAACTTTAGTCAGCCTTTCAAAACGTACAAGTTTTTTTTTCAAATAAATAAAACATTAAATTGCTATCATGTAGACAAGAAAACATATTTTGGTTCTCAAAGGAGCATTTTATTGCCGTTTCAGGGGTCATAGCTCTGTAAAGCATGATGGACCAATATTTTACAGGTGATTAAGTTCTGTGCAAATTTGGTTCAGAACAGCTCTCGTGCAGACACGCTTTGAACATCTGGCGGTCTTTGTTGAAGAGCTCAACATGATCGCGGTGATACTGTCAAACTATTAACACTTTATATAGTAAGCCTGTTTGCGTTCTGGAAATGTGACCAGTTATTTGGAAATGCTAAAAAACAAGAAATGCCCATTTGGTTTAATAGCACACTCGATTTTACATGTGTAACATTTATTTATGCAAAGAAGTCAGAATTCTTGTTGCACTTTTTCATCATGCCAAGTTCAGAGGGGCTATTGAATAACACCAAGTTTTTAGGACAATATTTACTCTGTTTGTCAATTGTTACTTTCCGGTACTTTAAAACAAACTTCAGCAAAGGACTTTATTCTTATCAGTGACGTTTCCCCGCATGCTCTATTTGAGATATTTGTTTCCGCAGCTAGACACATTCATTTCATTCATTCTTTTCTGAAATCTCTATATATATCATTATACACCATGACAAAAGAGACAACAAAACATGATATATTTGTTAACATTTTAATCAGATTTTAGTGAGACAAGACCAAGGAAGAAACAAACTTCCTACATGACAACGGTCACCATAGCAACCAATTTCAGAAATTTTCTGAACATTTCATAAATAACAAAATTCTAAAAAAGACAAAAAAATATCGTCTGGTGACAATACATCTAAATAAGAGTTCAACCCATCATTAAACACATCTGTATCTTAAATTTAATTAAAACTGAAAAAAGACAGTTTTCAGCTTCCCTTATAAGCGCAGGAAAGACGTTCTTTGCTTTTTTTTCCCCAAACTAAAATAATTAAAGAAAATATCCAAGACCTGTTGCCATGGAAACCTAGATTATCTCTATAGAAATGTTCCTCTTGGGATTAAAGATCACAATAGGCTGTTGGCTTATATATACATAGACAATGTCATATATATACAATATATACATAAACTTGATAGCTCTGCATTAATATATACACATATGTACAATCAAATATACACATTTATAACCAGGGGTAACAATGGTATTACACATTAAGTGACTTTACACAAAAACATATACGATGCCATGTATAATAAATGGGGAAAATGAGGGGCATTACATAGAAAAGTGACATATGAAATAACAAGTAACAATGTAGACGAAATATGAAATAGAACAGTAGGGAGAAAAAAAAAAGAGAAATGTAAAAGAAAGAAAAAAAATGTTAAAATCTTAAAATTTTTCTTTAAATAGAAAAGTGGATATAGAATAATTTCAAAATCCGACTAACAATTTTGTAATAAAATGAACAAAAATAGTCCCAATATAATAAAGCTTACAAAAAAGTATGCCATATCCTCAATATATACAAAACAGATAGCACTTTTCTTGAAATTTTATCTCTTGATTTTTATAATTTCATGCAACATTAATGTAAATATTTTCTGATCATAACCCCTCCCCCTCCCCGACACACAACCCATGACCTCCAGCTTCCTATGCCCTATATCAATTTAATCAGTTCAATGATTTTCAAAAAAAATACTCATCACTATGGCAACCAATATTCAGTTTCTATGGTAACAAAACATCAGTTACTCCAATGAAACAAAATTTAGTTATCACAGAAAAAAAAATAAACATGAATAAATTAGAAACGTTATCACATAGCCCTTGTCTTTTTATTTCTTTCTCCTAAAATATGACCATAGGATCAGTTTTAATATTCAAACAATTCTAATTTATATAAAAATTCTAATATAAAAGAAACTAACAACAATTTCAAAAAGTTAATAAATAAAGTCTATTTCGCATATATTGTGAAAATGGCTTCCAATTTAAAGCAAAATGTTTTGTTTTTTTCAAAAATAAACCCGATCTTTTAACAATCAGAAGAAAAAAAAATCACCCATAATTATACTAATTTAAAACTGAAGAAGAAAAAAAAAACAGAAGAAAATATTTCTACCAATTCAATAAACAAAGTATTGATCATTCATTCTTTCACTCGATGATGGACAGAAGAAATAACAGACAAAGATGATCCTATTTTCACTCAATCACTCAAAAGCAAAAGTTTGAGATCAAAATAATTTGTCCATAAAGTTGTGTTTTCATTGCACAATTTTCTTTTTTTTACCTTTTTTTCTACAAAAATACAACGTATGTACACATAACACTTTACTATAATATAATGTATAATAGTGTATCATTAACAAAGTTTGTTGGGTAAACAAAATCAAATAGACATGATAAATACCATGCTTTTCTACTCATTAACTGTGTAAACAATATTAATGATAAAACAAGGTTACCTTGTGAATTCCATACAATTGAATTTAACTTCTATTTACCATATTTGCCTTAAATGTAACAAAAGCTGTAAAAAAATAAATTATAAACTGGGCAAAGACAAATTTTAAATTATTCTAAAAAAATAAATTCTATGAATAATTTATTGAATTTTTTCAAATTGTAAACACTATACAAGAAAGGGTACAAGAAATAAGATAACTTAATAAAAAATAACCAAGTACCATTTTATGTAACATAAAAATTAATTAATCTTTTTTAGTATTTTTTTTTTTAATGACTTGGTCTTGGGTAGTTCAACCAGACTCTGCAATAGTTTTACATCAAATTTTCAAATATTTCAATGTTTTTCATTCAACTGAAGCATTAATTATCTCATTTTACTGATTAACTACAGCTTAATAGCCACTGTCTTTCATCTTATCTTATTTTTTCACATCTTTTTGGCCATTTTTTTGCATTAACATATGAATAAATGAGAAATTAAATCCTTAACAACCCTCTTCGGAGTGATACATTTATATGATTGCATGAAATCCAAGTAACCTTGCTTTTCATCACAAGACAAATTAAAATGTTTTGTCTTTGTTTACACGAAACAAAAAATAATACATGGACAATTACATTACAAAACACCTTGTATTTTCTCTTTTTTGTTACAATGATGATTATATTTATTTTACCTTACTCAGCATTTTTGTTGCGCAAATAACTTTTTTTTATGATTTTAAAAACTCTTTCTAAAAAGTGATGGAAAATGGTATAAATATCATGGACATCTTCTTTTGTGTGAATGGTAAAGTAATCTGTGTCCAACTGATTTTAGGAATTCCGATACAATATTTATTTAAAATGGTTATTAAGTGTTGCTTTTTGTCGAAATTTTTTTCCTCCTTTTTCTCTATTTAATGTGAAGTAGTATAAAGATCTATTCAAAATCATCTTTAAACATACTGAATTAGTCCTCATTAATGATTTCCCTTAAATATGCACTCAACATACATTTTTGTGTATTCTTAAGTGCACACACAATACACGTATATGTCAGGTACACAACACATACACAATTTTATGTCAAATAATGTAATACTGTTACTGATGTGTTACACGGCAAAAAAAAAATTTAACAAATATATCAACAAAAAAATGTTTTTACGAATCCTAGCTGCCATTTACATGTAGGTACAGAAGAACTATGTTTAATAATAACAATTATTTATTCTATCGAATGATGTGAAAAAAGCCCCGCCAGAAAGCGGTTCAAATGATAGCACAAAGTCCTACAGCAATGAAAAACATTTTAATAAGCAATAATAATGATACAAAAAAAATTGGTCTGAACAGGGGGGCAAAAAAAACCATATCGTGTCCAGCACATAGTATCTATGTTCACTAAAAACGTGAATCAAAATTGTCAGAAACATCTATTTTCTAGTGCAAATGCTTTATAAAGAATGTGTATGTAAATATATCTAGAAAATGATTTTAAAATCCAGAAATTGAAGAAAGAAAAAAAAAAAAAGTCCTAAAAATGAATGAAAAGTCCTAAAAATGAATGAAAAAGGACTTATAAACTACATGATAAGAAAATAATTCAAGACCGTTATCATTTTAATCATCAAGCACTATATAGTTAATTTAATTCAAATCATGATTCAACACTTATATATATAATAAACAATTCCAACAAAGAGTTCAATCTGGCAGTGTAATATGCAAACTCCAAGTAACAGGTGTAAGTCACTCAATAATAAGAAAAAAATCACCACAATTAAATCCATTTCATCACCATGAAGAAAAAAATACCCCTCAAAACGTTATAATTCCAATCAAATCTGTGGTCTGTCTAAATAACACAGGTATATCCATAGTGTAACTAAAATAACCAGTAAATCCAAGATAAAAAATAGTATAAAGAGAGAAAAATAACAATAGAAATTGCAGCATAGTGACCGTCAATTTCGCACATCACACTTTTTTCACATTTCATTAATAATAGTAAAAACAACAACGCACATATTGACTATAAAGTAATTCAGCCAAAGAAAGTAATTCCATGCACGTGTAATAGCGTATGAATACACAAATATAGTCCAAGTTCACTAGCAATCACTGCAGTCGTTATTTTTTGTGGATTTTTGTTGCGTCTTTTTTTTTTAAACACACAGCACAATAGTTATTAAGTACATAAAAACACAACGATTCAGGGGGTGACAACATCGAAGTTGTTTTTTTTCACTAATTTACCGACTAGTTACTCCAGTGTTAGTTTAACTATATTCCACAAAGAACAGCCAATATTTCCATTACACATATTTTTTTTTATGCATTTAAGTAATTATGCACAATAACTATAGACAACACTTGTTTAAAGGGAGAGACACACAACAGCCTCCTTCCCAACTCTACACAGCTGTTGTGTTAAGCGTAAGTGTCATGAATACATTGTATAATAATCCTGTACAAATCTACATTATTAATTTCACTATACTATTATACGCAACATATATCAAATTAATTCATTTCTGGGTCTGTATATATAGATATACATGTATATATATATTATATATAAAGTCAAATCCGGGGTTATTTTTAAAATACACAGGTTTTTTAACACAAATGTATGCTATTCAATTCTGCGTAACTGTCATATCCTTGAATATTGTCGTCATTTATATGGTTATTTCCTAGCAACAACACAACAAATAAATCTCTTAAAAAGATTTTGAGTATGGCGTCTCCTCCTCTATCAATGTTGCTGACTTACACTGAGAAACAAGGTCACTGTGACCTTTGTATTCAAGCAACTGTTGCTATGATGACTATAAGATGGGCTAAGTCCTTGACCTGGTATAAAAGGTCAAATCCAAGTCGAGACAAGGTCGTTTGAGAGAAATCACATGGTGGAAATATATGAACCACATATGCAGGCTGAAATATAAACCAGAAATATCTTGTTGAATAATTTCTTTATAACCGATTTTACAATCAATAAAAATAAGCAGAATGAAAATTCTATTATAACAACAACACCATTCCAATACAAAAATGCTTAAAAATGTTACAAAATGTTTATGAAATGGGCTGAATCATACAGATTTATTTAATAAAACATCAAGATTAAAATTATAGAAATGTTGCGGACGACAATAGCAATTTCTTTGTCTACATACAGATTATATTAACTTGCCATAAATTAACAAGATTCCTCGAATTCTGGTTCAACCGATTCTGGTTCAACCACGGTAGAACCACTTTAAAATAGAAATATATTTTAGAATTATTCACCTGTTGTGATCCTGGGTCAGCAACATTGACTATACCAGCCGCTTGTTTCTGCTGTAAGTACTGGATAAATCCGGTTGACATGGCTCGCGTCTGCTGGTAAATATCTGTGTGGTCGCGTCCACATGGTAAAGCAAGCATCATGCAATAATCTTTCTCCATCTGAAACAACAGATTATGGTGTGTTAATAATATATCACCATGACAAAATTTTAGATTTTTACTTTTAAATCTATGTGTAATTCAACTAAAGTGGGTTTATTTTTATCTGTCAAAGTATCTTTTAAGAAAGTATTAACAATATGTTAATGTAAGTAAGCAATTAAAATAATGTAATTTTTCCTGTGAAATAACGTTTTCAGAGAGTTTTGATAATATCATTTATGTTTAAATGAGGAAATTTGGCAAAAGCACACCTGCATGCGTTTGGCAACACCCTCTAGTTGAGCCTGCTCTAACCTCATTCTCTGAGCAATACGGAGTGGCTGCACAGTTCCATCTGGAGCTTGCTGGGGCAATGACATCTTTACCAGAGGCTGAAATCCCGAGATGAAGTGCATCTGAACTACACACTGGTCATTCTTCAGACCAAGAACCCCTTGCCACATAACTGGATAGCGCTGCAACAGACTCAGTAAACTACCATCTCCTGGGTGAGGAGGATCTCTGCTGGATGGAGGCGGAGCATTTCCTTGTTGATTTTGATTTCTACCCTGGTTGCGCTGATCGTTTGGAGTGTGCTGGGTGGGGGAAACTGTATGTACTGGCTGATTTGAGGGTGGTCTACTAGTTCCCCTCGATGGTGGACGACCATCAACCAGGTGCTGTTGGTGCTCCATCTGTTGGGCCATGTAAGCTAGGTGTCCTGGAAGCATGTATGGTGCATGTCCTGGAATCAAATGGGGTTCACGCAACATAAGACCTGGTGGATATGCAGGAATAAGACCATTTTGAAGCCTCTGAAGTTCAGCTTGGGAGTACATATGAGTAGGATCACCACTGTTTCCAGCAGCCGGACTGAAAGCACTGGACTGCGAGGAGCCCATGCGTAAATCAGCAGGGTGATGACCAGGAAACTGCTGAGGGAATCTTGGGTCTCGTGGATCAACAATGGCAGGACTTTGTTGCATTTTCCCGCCATCACGACTTGGTGGCCTTGGTTCAACAAAGGGATAAGTCATTCTCACAGCGGGAGACTGTCTTGGATCAACCTGACTCTGTGACGCAAGATTTGCTTGAGCGGCTTCCCTTTTCTCCCTCTCTTCCCGCTCCTTGTGTATCTGAACCTCCTTCTGAGCCTGAGCGTGTAGAGCCTGGTCCCGTAGCTGTTGTTGCCGCTGCAATTCCTGGTGTTTCAACAATTCCTGCCTCTGCAATTCTTGAATATGCTGCTGCTGTTGAATGAATTTATCCTTGCCTCCCCTCTCTGCTGGCGCAGGAGGCCGGGTCAGCTGTAAGGTGTCGGGCTGCTGCTGGTGGGCAGATGGTGGTTGCTGATGAGCTGGTCTGGGAATCGGGTTCATATTCATTGGGGTGGAGCCTGGTGGTCCATTTACACCTGTTAACAGACACAAAGATACATTATGTTTCATTAAAACTAGGGTTCTGTAGCTTGTTGTAAAAAGTTTTGATTTTGACATTTGATTTGCTTAATAATGCACACCATCTAATTCAAAACATGTATAAGCTAAAAAGGCCAATGGACACATACAATACACGTAGTTTATAAAAGTCTAATAACATACCCCATATCTCAGGTCTAGTTGCTGGTGGACCTGCCTCAGTTGTTGGCACTCTTGGTCTTACTTCTGGCTGACTGGGTCTTGGAGGTGCCCCTGCTGTCCCTGCCCACTTGCCATTTGAGCCTTGCCTTTCTGCAGTCTAAAATAAGAAATAGGTTTATTAATTTCTAAATTCTTATGGTGGTAAAAATGATCATTTTGAATATACAAAATACATGTAATTATAATATGCAATGCAAAAACGGGATCTTCAAAATAAGAAAATATCAAACTGTTTTCTGAAAAATATATGTGTGCTCTTTAAAAAGTAAACTAAAGAAAACTGTTACCTTAGCAACAGCTGGACTTGGTGCCCGAGGTGCAGCAGTTTGATGCTGTGAGAAGCCGAGAACCATGTTTGGTGCTGTCTGTGCAACTGTTGGTGACTTAGTGGGTGGATTTGGGGACACTCTCTGAACCTGTTGTGGATTTCCACCAAGAACCGGCACCGGTCCAGGCATAGATGTACGAGCCTCACCAGTAACAGGCCCTTGTGGACCTGGTTGTCTTGGACCCTCTGGTCTCATATGAGGAATTTGCCAACCAGGTAAGCCATGTGGAGCTTGTGGTGGTCCACCATGTGAGCCTGGGTGACCCTGATTATGTTGAGCTTGCATTGCCAGTTGCTGCTTAATCTGCTGAGTAAGCTGGTTGGCAGCTTCCTGGCTACCTGGTAATGGTGCACCTTCCTTGCCATGCAGAGGTGGAATACCTGGACCCTGGCTTGTGGGAGGAGGTCGATGTAGTTCAACACCTTTCTTGGCTGCTGCTGTTGCGGGACTAGTTTTGGCAGGGGCACTATGAGCTGGCTGTTTGCCTTGTACAGCTTGTTGGGAACTCTGCTTAGCCTGTGTTGCTTGCTGCTTAGCAATCTGAGCCTTTTGCTCTGCTAAGGCTTGAACCTGTGCCTTCTGTTGAGAGGCAATATGCTGTTGAAGCTGCTGATGTTTGAGGGCTAATTCAGCATTGGTTGGTAGTTTGTCTTGACCTAAAGGTTGTACCAAATGTTGCTGCATAGCTTGAATCTGTGCAGGAGTCAAATGCTGAGGGAATTGACCTGGACGTACCTGCAAACCAAAGGGACCTGGTGGCATTGCATGATGTGCAGATATTTGTGGCCTTGGTCCATTCTTGCCATCATTAGGAGATGGTAAACTTGGTCTAGGCCTCGATAGTGCTCCTGGTGACAACATGCCCTGCTGATTTAGTGGAGGTACACCAGGTACAACAGCTTGAAGCTGCTTCAACTGCTCCTGATGATGCTGTAACAACTTATACTGCTCTTCTAACCGCTTCTTTTCCTTCTCTTGTTTCATAGCTTCCTCTTTATTTTTCATCTCTTGGAGCTCTTTGTTCTTCAACTGTTCCTGTAACTTCTTGTGCTGTTCTTCTATATGTTTCTGCTCCATCTGTCTTTTCAATTCCATCTCCTTCAGTTTCACATGATGCTCTTGTTGCTTCTGAAGCTCTACTTGTTTCTGTTCTATCAACTTTTGCTCCATTATCCTTTGTTGTTCCAGCAGTTGCTGCTCTTGTGCCATTTTCTCAGTCTGTTGCTGCCTTTTGGCTAAGTCAGAAGCTGGTGTAACTGTTGCTACTGCTGATGTTGCTGTTGATGATATTACTGTTGTGTGTGCAGTGCTGGCAGCAGAAGTCATTTCTTGTACAACATTCATTGCAGTAGACGCAGATATACCAGGAACAAGAAAACCAGGCATGGCATTCTTGAGAACTCCTTCCATTGCTCCATCACCTTTTCTAAGATCTTGTGCCACAGATGCTGAGACAGTTGACATGACTGAAGTAGCAGCTGTAGATTGAGCTATTGTAGTAATACCAGAAGATTTCACTGGTGATTGCAACACAGTTGTCTTAACAGGTGAAGAATGAGGGAGCATCTTTTCTGGAATTTTCTGTGGACCTTCCACATTTTTGGCAGCTTCTGGTGCAGAGTTGGCTTGACCTGGAGCACGACAAGCAGCTAATGAAACTGGTGGTGACATCTGACCAAACATTCCAACATGTCCTGCAAGTTGTGGTTCTCCAATTTGTGCTGGAGCTGTTGGTTGGCCAATTCCCATTCCAGGCAAGACCAAAGGTTGCTGAGGAGGTACTGGTAGTGATGGTGGTGGACTGTTGATGTGGTTAGCAATTGGAGATTTAACCATAGGAGATTTTGGAACTGGCGATTTAAGAGGGGACTTTATATCCTCCTCTTTACTTTTTCTTGACTGACGTTTCTTTTGAACAGGTGTTGTTTCATTGGAATGACTTGTAGCTTCATCATCAGTACTTTCAAATAACCCTTTAGACACATCCTCAATTGTTTTATCTACATTACTCATTATTTGTGCGGCTGTTAGTGTCTTATTTTCACCTTCTTTTGGACTGAACATGCCTTTTTTGACAAGTAAAGGATCCTTTTCATTTTTAGGTTTTGCCTCGAAGAAAGCTTTAAATAATGGCTCTGGTGGCTTATCATCAGCTGCAGTTTTGACTTCAAGTTTTTGTTCTTCTGGTTGAAATGTAGGTGAAAACAATGTCTTTTTCTCAAATGCATTATATTGCACTTTATGATCTGGACTAAATACATCTTTTGGGTCGGGGCTTCCAATAATAAGCTTATCACTGTGCTCAGGACTAGAAAACATACTACGATTTTCTGGGCTCTGCAGGCCAGGTTCAACCTTTTTCTTTTGTCTTGGTTTTCGCTGCTTTGGAGCTGGCGTGGTTGTTGCCACAGTTGGTGCTGTTGTTGAGGGAATCTGACCAACTTTATTAGAACCAAATTCATCATCATCAAAATCAAACACATTAGCACTTGATTTACTACCCTCGTCTACAATCAAATTCTTTGGACAATTCAACTTTGGTTCTGGAGATTTTGGATCAAAGTTGCTTCTTGGAGAACGTGGTGACAATGTCCTAGTTGCCCTTGGTGAGTTTGTTCTTGGTATTGGAACACTAGCTGGATCTTTGTTTTTAGGTTTGCGTCCTCTCTTTGGCTTTGCTTTGATAACATCAGGACTTGTCAAGTCATCAGATGTAGATCTCTCATCTGGTGACATCATGTCTGAATCATGTCTTTGGTCTTCCCTATCCATAAATAGTAACTCTTCATGCTTAGATCTATCAAGTTCAGAACTCTCACTGCTAAGGGAGTCCCTATTCAGCTCATCCTTATTCTGACCTCTACTATTGAAGTTTCCAAAGAGGTTATCAAGCTTATTTTCAGCAGCTAAAGCTGCAGCATCATTCATTTTGTTGCCCTTAGTTTGTTTAGGTTTTCTTGGCTTTTTCTGTTTAGTTTCTGGTTTGGGTGGATCAAAGTCAATTTGCAATCTGCCATCATCATCATCGTCATTTTGGTCCAAAGGATTTGTAATATCCGGAGCAAATGCAGTATCCCCAAGTAAATCAAATGATTTTCCTTCAGGGAGCTTATTTGAGTTCTCATTAAGGAGTGTATCTGCCGGCCCTGATTTTGTTCGTTTACCTTTCCTTCCTTTCTTTCCTTTGAGAGGTGTGTTAGCAGTGGTAGTTTCAACTTCAGTCCCAACCTGTGGAATGGCAGCCGGAAGACCAGGGGCAAACCCAGGCTGTAAGTAATTAGTGTCCAGTTCTGGTGTTGGTTCTACAGGTTCAGAGATGGCATATGTTGGCATACCATCAAGCAGGATTGATTCAACTGCTTTGGCTGTTTCATCATTTTCGTCATTCACAATTGATTCTACAGCTTTATCAGTTTCATCCTCAACATGTAGAGAAACACCCTCATCTATGACAAGTTCCTGCTCATTAGAAGCAGGAGCTTCAAATGGCACAACTTCAGTTTGAATGTCACTTTGATTTTTGCTTTCCTTTGATAGGCTAGAAACTGCTTCTTCAGTAAGATCTTCTTTTCCACTATTTTTACGTCCCTTCCGCTTTCTAGGTTTGGGCTTCTCTTTTTCAACTTTGACTTCAGTTGCTTCTTCAATTACAATTTCTGTTGTCTCCACTTCTGGACAAACATTTCCATCATCTTTATAATCCTGCTCTTCACTTGTGAACTCTATTTCCACACTCTGTATTTCAACAGGCACATTAGCAGCAGTATCTGCCTCATGATCACTGGCCACATACAAGTCTGGTTTCATAACTTTCATATGTGACTCCTTAATTGGTTCAATTTTACTTTCTTCCTCCTGGAAATCAAAAACATCAGAATTTGGAGATTTCTTGAGATCCAATTTTTTATTTGTGACAGATAATTTGTCAACCTGATTTGTTTTTCTCTTTTCAGAATCGGACAAAAAATCAGAATCCGATAACCTTTCTCGTTCCACTTTAGGCTTTTCTTTTTCAATGACTTGTTTACTACTGATATTATGACTTGCATCTTTTTCTTTCTTTGTCTTGTTCTTTTTACCTTCAGGTGATTTCATTGTCTTCATTTCATCAAATAAATTTCTGTTAACTGCATTTGCGTTTTCTAAATCAGAATCTTGTTTCAACTGTTCTGCTTGATCAACAATTTGAGATGGAATTTCTGGCTTTGGCTCAAAGCACTTGTTACTGATACTGTCAATTTTCTCCTTTGAAAGTTCTTTTCCAGGTTTGTCCTTACTCTTCTTTTTCTTCTTATTTTCTTTCTTGTGTTTCTTATTCTTTATCTTCCCTGACTTTTCATCAAAAGTGATATCTTTCAAATTTGGAATATCATTTCTCACTGATTCCATACCCAATTTATAAAGAGGTTCTTTGTTAATATCTGCAAGAATTGGTGGAAGATTATCTTTGTTGGTCAAGTTTGATAACAAAGTGTCCTTTTCATACACAGTTTCAGAGTAAACTTTAGCCATTTCCAGCTTTGTCAGACCGTCAAACCTACCATCATCAGTAATGATGTCATGCAGCTTTTTATTATTGTTAAACTTGTGCATATCTTTTTCAGCTTTCTCCTTTGACTTCTGTTTCTTGAATTTTCTTTCAGCATCAGAGCTGGAAAATATCTCAATGTCAATTTTGTTATTAATCTTATCTGTGTGCTCAGTTTTAAACTTATTGACTTTATGCAATTCTGGGTCTGATAAGAGACTGTTATCACTGTCAAAACTATTATCGTGCTTTCTTTCCAGTTTATTTTTGATATCCTTTTTGTTTTTCTCACTTTTAATTTCAATATCAGAATTAAATGAGTCGCTGTCATGATCCTTAAATGGAGAAATTTTCTTCTCAGTTTTCTTTGGTAGAACTGTTGTTTTAGGAGGAGACATTGGTTTGAATTCCTCCTCACTGTTGCTATCACTTTCTTCTGATGAGGTGTAGATGGAACTGCCTCTAGGAAGCTTCTTCTTATTTTTATCATTTTTATTGAAAAACGGTTTCTTCTTGGATTTAGAAGTCATCATAATATCGCTGTCACTATCAGAGTCCATGCTGTCATCTGAATCATCAGAAAATAAATCTTTAAAACTGAGGTCTTTCCTTTGAATTTTAGGTTTCTGTAGTTTAAGATCCTTTTTCTCACTCTTAGATTGAGATTTTGATTCTGTTTTGGTTGACTTTGAAGGTTTCTTATTTGTCTTTGTTTTTGTTTTGACTTTTGCTTGTTTTGTAGCACTTGTTTTGTTATCTGAATCACTTATACTGTCAAATTCAAATTTATTTTCAAGCTCTCTATGAACTTCTAGTTTCTTTTTCTTTCCTGAAGACGACTTTTTGGAAGGAGTCTTGCTGCTCATTTCTTCTTCTTCTGAATCGGATGAATAAATATCAAGAATTCTTTTTGGTTTCTTCATTTGCATTTTTGATTTGTTCTTTTTCTGAAGAATGTCTGCACCTGTGTCAGTAGAGCTGGCACTGTCATCTGAGGAGAAAGCAAACTTTTTCTTACTCTTCTGTCCAGAACTAGATTTCTGTCTATTATCATCATCAGAGCTCACTTCACTACTTTCTGTTATATCACTTAGACTGTGCTTTTTATTGTTCTTTTGATTTCTCTTATATTCACTTATTAGTTTCTTTTGTTCTTCATGTTCTTTATCATGATGCAGTTTCTTCTCAGTTGATCGTCTCTTAACTTTTGCATACATTGATAGACTTGACTCATCAGCAAACTGAGCAAAGATAGCAAGATCTTCCTCTGTCAAACCATTATACATAGGATGATCTTTGTCTTTCTTTTTGGGAGTATCCTTCTTATTTTTGCACTCAGGTTCAGCAGGTTTCTTACTTTCTTTTTTCGATTCAATTTTATTTTTGATTGCTTTTTCAGGTTTAGGATTTTTCTTATGACTATCCAATTCTTTAGTAAATTTTTTCAGAGAAAAAGAATTTTTATTCATTTCAACATCCTTGCTTTTCTTGTCTTCCTTGTTTTCTGACTTTTTGCTTTCCTCTTTTTCATTTTCAGCCTTTGGTTTCTCAACTTTGGCTTCACTTGATTGAGATTTTGGTTTGTCACTAGACTCTGATGTACTAGTACTAGATTGAGGCTTACTACTCTTAGATTTGGAATGGTCTGGATCTTTATCTTTGTTTTCCTTTTCTTTACTCTTAGATTTGTCTTCCTTACATTTCTCGCCATTACTACTTTTATCTTTTACCTTTTCTGAGCTTTTCCTTTCAGAACTTTCTTTCCGGTTGGCATCCTTGTTTTTATCTGGAGAATCCTTATTATTTCTATTGTTTGACTCGTCTTTCTTCTTGTGCTCACTGTGGTCATCTTTCACTTTCTTACTTTCATCATCCTTATTTTTCTTTGTCTCAGCAGGTTCTTCCTTCACCGATTTAGACTCACTGCCCTCATCCTTTGTTTTCTTACTACTTTCATCTTTATTTTTCTTTGTCTTATGAGAAGAGCTTTTGTGTTCCTTTTTGCTAGATTCACCTTTCTTTTCTGGCTTGTCTTTGTCTGATTTATCTTTCTCAACATCTTTAGAGCTTCCTTCTTTTGGTGTGGATTCTTTTTGTGAAGCTTCTTTAGATTTATCTTTGCCATCTTCTTCTTTATGTGCAGACTTGGACTTCTTATCTGGAGATTTTAAATGTTTGTCATGTTTGTGCCCATCTTTTTTCTCATGCTTCTTTTCACTCTTTTCTTTCTTTTCACCACTTTTCTCCTTATTATCTTTACTTTCACTGTCTTTACTGTGAGTTTTTTCTTTGGAATGTTTATCTGATTTATCATCTTTACTTTCTTTGTCATTTTTGTCATCTTTTTTCTCCTTCTTCTCAACCTTTTTCTTCTTTTCTTCTTTAGAGTCTTTCTTCTCATCTTTTTCTTTTGATTTTTTGTCACTATCTTTCTTGTCTTTCTCTGATTTTGATTTCTGTTTATGTTTATCATCTTTCTTATCACTGCTTGACTTGTGGGAAGACTCACCTTTCTTATCTGATTCTTTCTTTTTATGTTTCTCGTCCTTGTGATTGGAGTCAGACTTCTTGTCCTTACTGTCTTTGGACACCTTTTGTTTCTTATGACTAGGTTCCTTAAAAGTGTTATCTTTTGTAGATTTGCTTGATTCTTTACTGGAATGTTTCTCTTTGTCTGGTGTTTTACTGGACTGTGCTTTTTGATCAGATTTCTTGCTTTCAACAGAGGTTTCCACTTCCATTTTCACTTCTTGCTTCACAGCTTTCACTTCAGTATCAGATTCAGATTTCTTTGAATCTACAACACTTTCTTCTTTGACTTTAACAATAGGAACATTTCCAATGTCTGTTTTTACAGCCCTTTCACATTTTAAGTCCTGATTTATACCTTCAGAATGCATTTTGTCAACAGTTAATGGTTTACTTTCAGTTTTAACAGTGTCATTTGTAGCACTTTCATATCTATGTTTATCCACACTGGATTGAGAAATAACGTCTTTATTACTATCAGCTTCTTCCTTTTTAGCACCACTTTTGTTCAGTTCTGTAACATCATCACATTTTTCCTCTTTGATATCTTTAGACTCCCCATTCAAGTTAGAAGATTTAACAAGTTTAGAGTGATTATCATCAATGTCATCTTTCTTTTCACTTTTGATCAATTCACTTTTGTCATTTAATTCCATTCTGTTTTCTTTAATAACATTTTCAAACTTATTTTCAACACTAGAACAAGAGAGAACATTATTATCTAGATTGATTTTGTCAGAATAATTGTTTGTTAAACTTAAGTCCGAGTCACTTCGATTTTTCAATATTGATTTGGGTAATACTGGTGATTTCTCAATTTCAGTCTTTGTTAAATCTAAATCACTTCCACTTAAACCATTTCGTTCTAACCGTGGTGATTTTTCTGAAAAGTCAATTTTTTGTAAAAGATTATCTTCTAAAACTGCGGAAGATACAGTCAGACTGCTTTTATCATTAACACTTGGTATATCCAAACTTGGTAGTGGGCTTACTTGTTTGGCTGCCCTATTGTCATAACTGTATATACTTGAATTCATAGAGTCTGTTTTGTTCATGGACACATTAGTAGCACTAGGAAATGTGGTATTCACTGTCAATGTTGGGAAAGAGCCATTACTCCCTTGACCTAATCGGTCTAAAAGGGATCCTGGCACAGTCACCATTGGATTTTCTTTAATTTCAGCCTTATTCCATGCACTATAAGATTTTGGTGAGTTCTCATTTGTAGATGTTAAGTCCTTATTTTCAACTGATTCATCTGTTTGTCCAAGTCTCTTACTGTCCTGGTCAAAAATACTAGATTTAGACAAGACAGTTTGTACAATTTCTGACGGACCATCACTCTTTTCTGTACCTGACCCTGAAGGGTCATTCCTTTTACGGATTCTATATTTTGAATACAATGCTGAAGTTGAAGGACTTGAAGCTGCAGTGGTCACAACTGGTGCTGTTGTGTAGGGCGTAAGTAATGGTGATGGTGTTGTTGATGAATTGTTCACCATACTGTCCACATCAGGAATAACTTTTGGCGTAACTGCAGCAACTGCTTGAGCTTTATTCCATTTTTCATCAAGTTGCCGAATTCTTTCCTCAATTGAAAGATTATCTGATGTTAAATTATCATTGTCACTATTATTATCAGAGAAACTATCATCATGTTCTTTTGATACTTCTGGAACTTTTGTTTTATCTTGTACAGAATCTAAACTGTCTGTTTTATTGACATCAGGATCAATTTGTTCAGTGTCAGTGGGGAAACCTAATGGTAACTCACCACTTCCACTATCAGAGTTTGTGTTAGCTTTAGTGTCCGACCCCGACCCACTTGGAGATTGGGACGGGGAATGAGTCTTACTACTACTACTTTGAGGTGAAAAGCAAGGAGACTGATATGCCGCATCTGCATTACCCGAATCTACAGCAGACTCGCGTAACTTGTCCCTACCACTGTCTGTTGGGAGATCACTATAACGTTCAGGTGAATGACAAGGTGATGGTAATGGAGAAAATTGAATAAATTGAGCAAAATCTGGCAATGGTAAAACCTGTGGGCGTTCACATTTGCCACGCGGTAATCGCGGATCAGAGGTTTCTGGGTCTGGCATATCATCATCACCTAGAGGAATTAGAGGTGTTATATGATTATCCCGTTTTTTATGCCGCCGACTGCGACCACTGTGTTCACTATGCTCTTTATTATTGTCACTACCTGAGGACACTCTACGAGACTCTTCTTTTGAATGAGAAGAAAATTCAGCACTCTCAAGCCTTGCATCAAGACTTGATAACGTTCGTGATTTAGAGGAATATAAATCTGCGTGCGCACTATTTTGTCTCAATAACTCATGTTTATCTTTTTCATCATCACTACTAAATCCAGCCGCTTCTTCATCATGTCTCGAGCGATACGACCGACCTTTTCTTTCAATATCACCCTCAACTTTTCGCCTTTTCTTTGGCATAAATCCTGATGGATAATCGCGCGGAGAATTCAATGAATATGAATCCTCTTCACTATAATCCAAAATGTCTTTTTTAACATCACTAGCTGATTTAGATTTCTTATAATCCCTGAGGTGTTCTTTCTTTCTAAGAGCATCCATTTGTTTTCGATAGCTCTGAGTCTCGTCTAAATGTTTCAGTTTTTCTTTTAACTCCTGTTTAGTCAGTGAATCTGCCTTTTGTAAGTATTTTAAATCCAAACGCGCTTTCTTACTAGATCCATGCCGTGAATCACTCTCATTTTCACTTAAGTTTGTGCTATCCTCTATTAACGTTAATTTTTGTAACAATTTTTGTTTCTCACGATGTAATTTTATTAAATCCGCTTCTGTCATTGTTGCAGGATCGATTTCACTATTAGAACTTGAACTTGGACTATCTTTAACACCTAATCGTTCATTTACTTCCGAACGTAACCGATGAACTTTTGAAATAAGTTCCTTCGCAGAAAGTTTTTCACGTTCATATTCATATAATGAGTCTGCCCTACTGCCTCTACTATGCTGCCTTTCTATTCTATGCAACGAGTCAGAACGCTTCGGGGACAGCTGATCATATGATCTTTTACGAGAAGAGCGTTCTTCAGTTTTAGATTCAATTTCTTTACGTAGTCCTGTATTCATGAGAATACTACTTTTTCTATCACCCTCAACACTACTTGAACTTGGTCTTTTCTTATAATCCCCATATTTTCTATAAGCACTATCAAAGTCTGTTGGGCTGTTATCACTGTGGTAATAACCTTCTTCCTCAGTTGGAGTGGGTGGGGAATGAGATCTGTATGATATGGGTAATTCTTTGGTTCTTTTCAATTTTGACAAAGTAGGAGACCGGCTCCTACTTCGCCTTCGCACCACTTCCGAAGACAGTCTGTAACGCTGTTCACTATCACTGCTGTGTGAACGATCACGAGATCGCGCTTCATCATAAAATTTTTCTTTATAGTAGTATCGTTCATCACTAGGAGTTCGAGCTTTAAACCGAGTAAATTCTTCATCCGGTATCTCCATTTCACGATCACTTCCGGGACTTAAACTCCTATAAGAAGCGAATCTGTGTTTATCATATGGATCAAAGTCATGTCCACTCTGTGTGGTGGTGCGTTCATAGTAAACTTCATCATATCCTGGTGGACTCTGACTAGCCCGTTCATGCCGCTCCCTTTGACTATGACCGTATTCACGAAGAGCAGCTTCATAATCATCCTCCACGTACTGGCCACTACCCTGACTGTACTCATCAAATTGTCTGAAAAGCAAAGAGAACTTATAAGATACTGATTACATTGGTAACAAGAGCTGTCCGTAAGACAGCGCGCTCGACTTTTTTATTGCTTGCCAATAAAAAAAGTTTTTGCAGTAAAAGGCAATACAAGAATCTCTGTATTTTTAAAGTGAACAATGGCCATGAGCATTAAGATATTTAGTGAAGAATTATTTTACTGAATTGTGTGATACCCTTGAACACTGCAGGTTCAGTGGATAGGAATGAATTTTTTTAGATTTTTTAAGTTTTTTAGTGCTTGCCTATAATACAAAACATTGACAGTTAAGGGCCATAATTCAAATAAAATCTTTGACAGAATTACCTTCTCCTGGACATGTTTGGGAATCATGATTGTAAACAAGTATTCCAACTTTCAAATTAATATCTCAAACAGTTCAGTCAAAAAGTGGACTGGTACTAAAAACTTAACCAAGATTCTAAGTCGATAAAAGGCCTTAATTTTTAAAACAAATCCTTGACAGAGTTACCTTCTCTTGCGTACAGATGGGGGTAATGATGTGAAATAGCATTAAAAGTTTCAAAGCAATATCTCAAAGGGTTAAGGCAATAAGTGGATTTTACCCATATTCAATGTATTTTCTAAGTCAAAAAGGGGCATAATTCTGTCAAAAACCTTGACAGAGTTATGTCCTCTTGTCTGTTGATGAAGGTCGTGATGGTAAACAAGTATGGTCAGTTTCAAAGCAATACCTCCAATGGTTTTGAAATAAAGTGAGGTGGTACAAAAAACTTAACCAAGCTCAATACACTTTCTAAGTCAAAAAAGGGCCATAATTCTGTCAAAAACCTTGACAGAGTTATGTCCTCTTGTCTGTTGATGAAGGTCGTGATGGTAAACAAGTATGGTCAGTTTCAAAGCAATACCTCCAATGGTTTTGAAATAAAGTGAGGTGGTACAAAAAACTTAACCAAGCTCAATACACTTTCTAAGTCAAAAAAGGGCCATAATTCTGTCAAAAACCTTGACAGAGTTATGTACTCTTGTCTGTAGATGGAGGTTATGATGGTGAACAAGTATGGTAAGTTTCAAAGCCATACTTGTAATACTTCTGAAATAAAGTGGGGTGGTACGAAAAACTTAACCAAGGTGTGACGCCGACGCCGACGCCGGGGCGAGTAGGATAGCTCCCCTTTTCATAGAAAAGTCGAGCTAAAAAGGAAAGTATTCACAGATAAAGGTGTAACAAAACTCCAAAGAATTTCCCAACACACTCCAAAACAAAATGTTGATCATTTTCCCTAAAGTTGGTCACTATATGATTTATTAGCAAATATAATCCCCGTTACCTAACATGCTATTAAATTAACTCCCGAAACCCTTAGGAAGATTGCAATGTTGTGTGCATGGGCAAATTATTATCAACAGAGTATTTTGCTGCTTGTTAGAAATAAAACCTGTATCCATTTTCTGATGATTAAAGCAGTTGATAAAGAGTACTGTGCAATTATCAAAATGAGGGATGCATCAAGTTTCAGTGATGTAACAGAGATTACATGATCCTGTATCAACTGTATTGAATTACCCCTTGCTGAAAAGTACTCATCAAAAACTGCTGGAAATATAAGTGATTAGCTTTTGCCACCAGTATAGGGACAGTCTGCGCAGTATCACTAGACTCTGAAATGATGGCTGACTAAATACAAAATTTCATATTGATATCCCTTAAAATTGACAACAGTTTATGGTCATGTCTATTTAAGAAATTTACCAGGTAAAGGGTTAAAAAACATTACATTTAAAGTTGAATAAATCTAAGAAAGCATTATGAAAACTTACTTTCTACGCATGGCAAATTCATCAGGTGGATAAGGACCTTCAAACACTGGTCCTCCTCCTCGGCCCCTGAAAAAGCCCCTTCCTCTCTGAAATCTACCACGCCCACGTCCAAACTGAGTGAAGCCCCCTCTCTTGAAATTTGGATCAAATCTGCAAATAGAAAACATTTATATAAATAAAATACATCATTAAGACGATATTTCTTTTTTAAAAATTATCAAATACATTTGAATGTGTGAAATATCAAGAGATACAAACTATTTTTGTTATCTTAATATCTTACATATATATTACATGTTCTTTAACATATTGAAATCAACCCCCTCCCCCCACCCCGAAAAAAAACCCAACCTATTTTATCAAGTAAATGATAAACATGTTTACCAAGTTATAACAAAGTGTTATCAGCAAGTTCATCCCTTTCTTCAATTGAAATAAGAAATTAGGAGTACCATTTCCTGGCCAGTAATATTATTCTGTAAATTACCCATGCGAATACATAGGATAGGTTTCCTATATACATTACCAGTTTTTTTTTCATATCATGTACTATCACATTAAAAGAATGATATTTAAAATATTGCATTTACATGGAAAAGTTGAAAATGAAAATTTTCATTTCAAATGTCTTATTTATAAAAGTACTTTCCCACATTTTCATAAAGTACATGTAGGGTATGACATTTAAAATGTACTCCAATCAGTTATTCTCCATTCCTAATATTTATAAAAGTTATTTAATACCTATTAGATATTAAATAACTTTTATGAATATTAGAAATGGAGAATAAGTTCTAAGGCCAATAAAAACTGTATTGGCAATATTTATATGAATTATATTGTATGAAAGCTGACAAGCAATCAACAAAATGGTTAAGAAACAGTACAGTAAACTTAGATGTGAATTTAACCATCAGCATTCAGAGTATAAAATATACATACCCTCCATCATCCCAGTGTGGATTTTCTGCTATTTTCTTCTGCATGGATCTAGCATCTGGGCGCTCACCAGGCCGTAACTGGCCAGTTTGCTCCATTTTCTTGTAAAACATTTCCTGGCAGTCTCGACTCGCGTAATCAATCTGAGAACGAGAAACAAAATTAATGTACAACACAGGTCTGACTGATACATTTTTATAGTGTATTATCCTTATTCACTTTTCCATACAATGCATAAGAGAAAATAATGAACAAACAGAAAAGCATCAATTGCAGATATTTGAGCCAATCACAAAGTAGAGTGAAAACATTTGATTTCGAATGTACATATCTTATCACTATGCATTACTATTGTTAAATCAAATGACAGAAACAAAGTCCATAATAGCATTAAATTTCTTCTATTTGTGCGCCTACATTTAACTATTATAAAATATTACATAAATAACAATAGACAGTCATTCATACATAACATATTATCTAGATGGCAGATCATTACTAATTTCATCTTTCGGAAGTCAGAAATGTACATACAAATTAATGCTGAATAATGAATAAAATGCAGTAACCAAATATGCTTGAACAAAGAGTAACAATTAATTATTCAGCATTTCATGAAAGTTTATGAATACAAATATTTTACTTCCGTATTCAAGATAGAGTACTATGACACAATAAACAGTGATGAATAATTCATCAGAATCAGTGTTTTAAAACTGTATCATCTGTCATCACCAAGGAAAAGCCTCTTGAGGTTTGCACTCATAAAACAAACAAACCATCATTGAAGCAAAACCTAATGCTCCACATGTATGTGCTAAAAATTGTCTAACAAAAATAGTAATCTAAGAAAAAGAAACCAATAAATATTGAAGAGAAATATGCTCCATTCTGTGATTTGGCCACCATTATAAGTTCAATTAAGGACAAAGGTTTGTTCGCATCTATTTCTTATGACTTCATTTGTTACTGAAAATATGTATAAGCAAATACACAAATACAAAATACCACTTGAAGGCGACTTACATGTATTTTCTTGCCATTCCAAATCCTGTTACGCATTTCTGGAAGTGCGTACTGAGCACTTTCCACGTTCATGAAAAACACGAGCCCTTTGTGGTTCTCTCGATCCACAACTGTGTGACTTAGCGCTCCGAACCTAGCAAACTGTTTACAGAGGAAACTCTCGTGTACAGTGTCCGCAAGATTTCCTAACCATACCACTGGTGTTGCCATGCTTTTACCAAAGCCAACCTAAAAATATTAAAGAATAAGCACTGATATACAAGTGACGGAAATAGGAAGTGAACAATTTACATTCAATCCCTCAACCCCTTTGTTTCTTTTGTGGCAGAAAAATAAGTCAACATATCCAAATGTACCAACGCATGGTCAATTTAGACTTCAACTACGAGTTATACCATTGAGTGGTTGTCATGTAATAAAGCTCTTGCTCTCTTAAGGCTCTAATCATTAAAATGCACTTAGTTGAATATATTCCATCATTTTGTTATATTTTCCATCGACAACATTAATAAGTATAAAAATTGCTTAAAATAAACCATATTGCATAATTTACATGAAAAAGTTTGCTTTGATTTTGAGTTGAAATAAATGAGGTCTCAAAAACAAAAGGGGTTCTGAAAACTAGGACAACTTGGTGTGACCTTCTTATCCTTGATATTTATCTAAACCCTGTTTGGCACAGGAATTCCCAAAATTGTCAAGGGAATGGTTTATCTTGAATTCCATTTTAATCTCATTAATGGGGATTTTACGACACAGTTTGTCCATTTTCCAGTACATGTTCAGACTAGTATTCCCTTATCTTTCAGTAGTGTTAAATAAAATTTACAAGTAAACACAAAGTTCATGACCATAATATATATATCAAGCCTGAAAATTAAAGGCTTTACCTGTCAGAAAACTATAGCTATTCTCTTTTTAATTCCTTCTTTGAATGGGGGTTGTGGGATACTGGATGGATAGGATTTGGGTTGAACAATATTGGACAAAGTGTACAAGGCTGTACAGGCAGTATGCATGTAAATTTATAAATTCTAGACCTTTAGCCTGCTGAATTTCTTATATAACATACACTTATCCAGCCTCCAATGTTGGAACTGTCAATTATCAATTTGAGGACATCAAATGAAAATCTCAATAAAGTAGTTCAACATTACAGAGCCTGGTCAGACTACATGATTGTACAGGCTAGCTGGCCTTATTCTAGTGGCAAAGCTCATCATTTTTGTTTCACCAGATACACAATGTATTTTGCTTTTTTTTAAAACATGGAATTATTGAGGCCTCAAATATTAAATAAAGAACTGATAATAGATGCAAAAACAACATTTTTCTACATATGGGTATTAATCGTATGCAAAAGTTTGAAGTGAATCTTTTTCTTTAAGACCAAATACTGTATATCAAATAATAGATATAGAACTAGATCTAATTGAAAATGACCAGGAAATCAGTATACATGTTTGTTTTTCCTTGTTCCCATGGTAATGTTAACAATATTTCTGTTATTTGCTAATCAAACAATCCTAAACAACTAAACAATTTTACATGTATATATGTTTATATGAGACCTCATATACATCATTTATTTAATATACAAGGCCTCAAACAAAAAATATTCGAAAAACCCTTCCAACTATCCTGTCTTAGATACAGCCAGTTATTGAAAAATGTCACTGTTAGCACACAAGTAAACACCAAGAGTGACAAACTACATTTTATATTCCTAAAGAACCTAGCAGTAAAACAAAATCGGTCATTTACATAAAGGTTTTAATAAAATGAATATATTACAGATTGCATTGCTTCGTATACATGTTTCTTTTACAGAGAAAAATACAATTTTCCAATACATGTCATTAGAAATCAAAAGAAAACTGGATATAACTGGTTGGAAAATATGCAAGAGCTTGTTAATTCTAGATCAATAAGAAACAGAATTGCTGTTATAATTGCTGTCTTTAAAAACTCACATTCCAATTCCCTCAATAAAGAAAACAAGTCAGATAATTGGGTTATTTATCAAAAAATTAATTTTCTCCAATAAAGTCAATAGCAAAAAAATATGGAACAACAACAAAAAATATTGAAACCTATAAGGCGTCAGTAAATAATAGCGTCATAAAAAAGCAGACGAATAGAGGAAAATTGTGTTGCTAAGAGGTCGTAATTGCTTAGTATAGAAAGTTAGATACTTACTTATTCCTATATACTTAAGAGATTTTATTTTCCCTTTTAAATGTGTAATCAACTAAAATTATACAAGACTTTTGCAAAGTGAAATAATGGCTCAAACAATCATTTTAATGGCACTATTAATAGATAGTTAACAAGATATGATGATCTTTATTAGGCATACATGTATTTCCATATCAACAGACATTTATTAATATATATATCAGTCACAGTGCAATTAGGCAATAAGATTTTAATATGGACGGACGAACGATAAAGAAAACCTAAATAAAACCTCAAACTTTTTAAGTCACAAGTAAGACCCATTGCTTTTTTCTTTTTAAAATTTTCTCTGTTTCAACACATGTTTCAGTTTCGGGTTACATAAATATTTCACACAGGTAAGTTACCAAAAATAAAATAAAAATTTATCCTTATTTTTCTAAATTGAGCGTGAATTCTTAAAAAAATTTTTTTGATGCTTCCAGCAGCGAGAATCTTTTGTTGCCAAAATGTTTCACTGAAACTCTCGCGTTTAAAAAAAAAACTCGAGTTATGAATCACAAAATGTTTCAGTTTGTATTGTTTTATCGTACATACATTTTTTATCGAGAGCGTTACTTACTTTGAGCTTTGTAGAACCCCATGTGGTCCCATCAAGATCTTTAAGGGCTTTTACAACACTAGTAATGTCTGTAAATTGTATAAATGCGTAGGCAGTAACAGCACCTTGTCTTTTTACATCAACATCCTGTATAATAAAACATATATATAGAATTGTGTTTAAAGATATACAACATATCTTATCACAATACATCATGTATGCAAAGAAAATGAATTAAAAATCTTTATACATTTTTTTAATAATAACAAAATGTTTGCCAAGGCAAGATAAAGTTGTCAAAAAAATGTACGTAGAAGATATTGTTGAGACTAAACATCTAACCGTAACTTTTATCTTTCAACTATGAGAACTGAAAATATGTCAATATGAATATTTGATTTACTTCCTTACCAAGATGTCACCATATTTTTCCAGTTTTTCTTTTAGTTCCTCTATAGAAATTTCTTTGTCCAAATTACCAAGGAAAAGTGTTCTGGTGGCTTTAGGGGAGTGTTCATCTAGTTGTGCTTCTGGAGTTAAGAAATCACCATCTTCTGCTTCTGGAAATAGAAAATCAAACAGGTTTTCTTACTTTACACATTGCTAATTGAAAATGTTTTTTCCTCAAATTTTGCTTTTGGAATTACAATAATTAATCAACATTTTTTTTTAATATATGAATTATAATTACACTCCTTCTACCAACAAAATATTAAACAGGCCTTTGAAGTTTGTCTAGTTTCTGGAAATATACAATGATATTTTCCTTTTTCATACAAATAAAGATTTTGAAATAGACTAAATCTAAATTTTAATTTAAAATCTCTAAAAACACAAATGCTGAATACTTGGTAAATTTCATTTCAAATTCAAACCAATCATTTTATCTGTTGGAATCACCAACTTGTAAGCATACATCAACATAATACATGTATATCTTTCTTTCCTAAACAACCAATATCCCTCCAAAACCAAACAACTTTCTTTGCTATTCTCTACTCTATATCTCCATTATTTCTCTTATCTCCAATTATTTTCAATATCCAATAAATAAAAAAAGAAAAATCAGAAACCTTCCAAACAACATCACAATGAAACTGCTCTATATCCAAGAACATTCCAACCTTTTCAACTTCACTCCACTTCTTGATAAATCTCTTGATCATTAACGAGCAGAAAAAGTCTTACAATGTATAATATAGTCCCAAAATAACAGTAATATCTCAAGAGTCGAAATGAATACTAAAAACTTATCACATATACTGTATCCAAGTTATTTTGCCGTTGTCAAAGACACATACTGTATACTGGATTCACAAAGTTCTACACTTGTAACACTGGCTTTCGATAGCAGATCAATAGTTTGTAACTAATGAACTTGTTTCTAAGGATCTTCCTACCAATCTCTTACCGAACATGAGAAGAAAAAATTGAGTAACAAACAAACAAAAATACTGTCAGGCACATCACAATACTAAACTGAAAATGGAGAGAAACGGTTTCTATGACAACTGGATACGTTTATTAGCGCGGACTAGCATTTTGTGTGAAAATGTTCGCACTTTGCATAGACATTGTGACAAGTTGACAATGTTCTGGACAGAAAATCTATATCCCAAAAATAATATTAACGATAGATTTCCTATTATAATACCCTACGTGTCATTTCTAGGATAGAAGGTTACTGAAGCTTAGGGCATACTTGAAAAATTGTTTGTTTGCCACTGACAAATAATACTTAAATTGCTGGGTTTGTAAGTACGTAAATTTCTAGCCTCATTCTTTTCTGTCAGACACACACGCACATTCATTATTTTTGTATCATTTCAAAGTAACATTTCTGACAAGTAGGATTTATGGTTTTGGTCAGAAATAGCTGACAATTGCTTTCATTAAGGCCTTAGCAGACTTGTTTTATTTTTATTTTGGCATAACTACAAAAACAATTTCGACAGTAACAAAAGAATCCCTTAATACCAGACTGCATCCATGTTCAGAAGAATGACCTAAACAACACACTTTGAGAATTGCCTTCAAACAAAGTAAAAATGGCCGCAGATCTAAAAAAATATTAAAGAAGCATACCTAAGCCCTCGTGTTGCTCGGCAATAATTTGAGAACCAAAGAAACGCTTTTCTCGTGACGCTTCCAAAGCTTTTTGTGCATCTTCCGCTCTGAAAAAGAAAATGCATATTTTGCAACTTGGTGACGGCTTGTCTTCAGGTTTAAGACATAGTTCGATTTATTGGCCATCTGCCTCAGGCCTCTCCAAAGATAATTTCAATTCCTTAAAAAAAATGTTTACAGTACTTTTAACATTTTTTATTTCATTGTATATGCAAAAGAAAGAATGTATGTTTTTCCTGTAATCAAAGGGGTTTGGATCCTATTCTCAAATCATTCCCCATCTAAACATAGATTGCTCTGTTTCATATGGTCTTTCCCAGTAATATTTTGAATATTTTTTTTATATCCCATATAAACAAATAGAATGGAAAGATGCCTTTTGTTTACTGCAATTGAGAGTACTCCATGCAAAATTTGAGGTAACAGAATACTTTCTGTTATAGTGAATGATATATATTTTTTTTTTAATCTTAAATTTAATTATAAACATCAACATTTAACTTACTGTTTAAAACTAATAATGGCATATCTTGTTTCGTTGACCCCTGATACTTGGACAGCAGTTATTTTACCGTACTTTTTGTACTCATGGAACAGACCATCCCTCAAGCTTGTATCTGCAATGAGACAAATGAACATCATATTAATTTATACAAACATAAAAATTATTCCATGACGTATTCTTCAAAGGCACAATTCTGTAAGCTAATTTAGCTTATAAATTCCTTCATAGTCAAGCTAAATCGTATAAAACAAAATTACAACCATTTTAACTAAACACAAAAGAATAATTTTTTTTCAAAGCTACAAAACTTGAAACCTTGTACATTTTTTCTTTGGAGGTCCAGCATTACAATTTCCGGAGATGCATTATCAGTCATCAAATGATAATATAAAGTTTTAAAGCACTTCCTTGTAAAACTGGAAATGGACAAAGCTGGTTAACCGACGTATCATACACTGTAATGAATCTCCAAGAAACAATTCAAAATTGAACTACCAATAAGAACTTCACATTATTAGAAAGGAAAACTTGACGACTCTCGTCAGAGAAACCTCTGGTTTTTGCGGACAGGAAAGATCTACCCACACTGTTTGTATATATAAGGCAATGAGAATTTTCCTCGTTCTCGTTGCAACTGTCTCAAATAAATATGTGCTACAAAATTAATGCAACCTTATCAAAACCTGCCAGCAGCGTCTTTCAGGTTTCTTTGCTCGACATAATATTGACAAATACAGTAGCGATGGTCATAACTCTAACATCGCCCAACAAACTTGAATGCTACATTACACTGCACAACAAAATTCAGATATTCGCTCAATAGTTACATAGAACACAATTTAGTTAAATAACTTTCAACGCATCAGGATATCATAATTATCATAATCAATATCAGTTACCAAGCAACCAAATTATCGCTGTTATAAATTTCCATCATAACGTCCAGTTACCTACCAACCAAATTATCACTTATACAATTACGTCGTCTAAAATCAGTAACAAGGCAACCAAATTATCACTAAAATTATCATCACTATTGAAGATACAAAATTTCCTTGCAAAAGAAAATAATCGCGCAATAATATTTTCACAATTTTCATTCAGCTGTACAGATTTCCATAATAATTACCACAACTGCAGAATCTGTTCTTAAATTCAAACAGTGACTATTCCAACTGCAGAAGACTATGACTGAAAACTTTTTATCTCTTCAATATGTACAATGTCTAACTCCGTACAAATTATGACAAAATATGACTTCACAAAACAGGAAAATTTCCTTGTTTACTCCTATTTGTAACCACATTTCCTTTTATTACATCTACAGTCTCCACTCATTGTTTGTATTTTAACAACAATAATAAAGTTCATTTCCTGCTGGTTGATACAAGTGTGTAAGTGTACCATGTTTTTTGTTCTTATTTCATTCAGGAAGAATATAAGAAATGAAATTCATGTATAAAGACGACTTGAGATCATAAGACAGTTATTGTTAACTAAAGGTCTAAAGAACTGTAAAAATGATTCATATAAAAAAAAACATAACTTTACAAATCCACTAACTTATAATAATGAAAGCACTGTCTTGGACTCATTACATAAAGATTACGAAAAAAGAAAAATCTGAATTATAATCATATAATTATTATATAATCCAACTGGTTTCATAAAAATAGATTCTCCAAAATTCCAGTCCTTACCTGACAAACACTTATTCAAAGAAACGTTAAAAATGAAAGTAGTAAAACTAGGCGGAAGCCTTTACTTAAGACTTAATAAAGCACAGCATACAGTCTAGCAATCGTGAACACAGATTGCCACTTTTACCATCTCAGATTTGAATGACAAGGGCCTGGTACTGTCACTTTATTAGCTAAGTATTACCTCTTACATAAGTTACATTGCTGAGGAAAAATCAATAAAACGCGGAGCAAATTACATCGTTTAACCGGAACCGAAAAGTTATCGGCCTTTGCCACCAGTTAGAGCCAGGCCAGACTGGTTCAGACACTATACTGTTAACTGACTTACTTCATGTTTCTCTCTTGATATCCCCACAATTGTTAATGGACAGTTCCAAACATGGAAGCTGGGCATGACCATTTAAGGAATTTAGCAGTTTAAAGGTTTAACTTGCAATAAATACTGTTACAATAATGAAGGGAAAGACACTATGTGCTTAAGCCACAACTTGAAATAAATTGTACATACAGTGATTTTTCACATTATATAACAGAGCCCTATAAAAGCAATTTTAGAGATTACTTTCCCAATAATCAAGAGGCTAAGGCCGCTTCTGAATAATTGAGAAAAAACACTGACATAAAATTTCCCAAAACATAAGAGATAGCTAACAATAAAGTCATATTCAGTAATTTTCACCTTCTTCATACTATCCATTATCTTTCACAGACCTTCAATCAAAGGGAAAAAGGTTCTATGATCCATCATTCTTTGAATAATGTAGATAAAACGTAAATAACAACAACATGTAATATCCTTGAACTTTTCAACTCTTACCTCTAAGCTAATTAGCCATAAAATTAGAAATCAGTTCATCATTAAGACTATCTGAGACAGATGAATTCTGCCAATAAAATGGAGCTACTAAAGTCAGCCTTTCCGAGAAATGCTTTATATGGAATCATGAGGCAGGCAGAATGTAACATGATAGCTTTATAAACTTAAATAACAACGTGGCCATAAATTCATGATCGTAGAGAAAATGAGATAAGTAAACAAAAAGATAGATGGAATCTTGGGAATAATATCCATATCATACAACACGGCCACTGTAATAATATAATCAATTTTAGTTCGGATATCAGATAAATTTAAAAGAAAATCAGTAGCATAAAAGTGTACCTTAATATCATTTTCTTTTTCATTCTAAATTTTTTTTCATTCTAAATCATCTATATCATCAATTTTTCTAGAACTTCTATTCATTTCAATATAACAATATAATGAATTTTATAATGATCATCTAAACTTTGTTAAACAAAATCTCTGCAAGAACGAAACTTGAAAAAAAAATCTCTATTTTTTTGCTGAAACCATCGAACAGAAAATTTGGACATGTTTATATGGAACGGATTAAACATAATCCGGTACAGTTTTGATAGGACTAGAATTGTATTATTCCCACGTAAATTATGTCCCCTCGGAAACGCAAGTCTGACAAGATCAGCCAACTTTTTAATAGGATAGAAAATCTAACGAGATTTTCCAGGAATGAGGAACATACATCTATTTTGTGGCGCAATCACCGATATTCCCCAGAGATTGTCTATATACGATTTATTCTCCACAGAAAAAAAAGAAATTACGCTTCGCCAAACCATTCCACCAGTATGGTCATTATTGATTCGCGAGGTCTGCAAACGAAGCAGTTCAATGCATTATTCATAGCCTTTACAGAGCTTCCAGGGAAAAAAAACATTCCACCACAGCTACATTGGTCACATTTAATTGGAGATCCAGGCAAAATGGAACTAATTCACACACTAACCAATACTGTCAATATTTCCTTATAAACAGATACCAGTCACATAACAACATCAACAACACTTGACTTTTTCATCCGTATATATATCAATATACAAATATATAATAAAAAAATTCTGTGATAAATTAAATGCACCACTGAACTAGTTTTTGCCACATTTTTACAATGCACATCAGAAATTGACTTTCCCACACATTCTCCAAGTAAAAAAAAATCAACATATATAAAAACCCCACAATTTATCATCTAAATCTACCTGCCTTTAAATATACTGTTTCACATAGGACAAAACTTCCTATCAGGTTACAGCCAACCCATTAAATCCACATTCCTTAAACCTATCATGCTGTAAAATTTATAAAGATAATTATGCCCTGTACCCAGCCACTGTAACCAGAAATTGGCCACCTCTCAGGGGTATAAATGATCACCCACCACACCTTGAGGGTGTAGTAGATTTATACCTTAACCAACCGAAAGCCATGTCATATCTCTAGAAAATACAACCTAGATCAGCTTATTCAGGATCACTTTTGAGAAATAGAAATTTCTGTGCCTAAAACTAAAACATTGCCCTTTTTTTTTCATTTTACAAGGCTGAAAGTTCAATCTTTCTAATCTTAACTGTTTAGCCCTTACTATGCTTACACTGTCAATCTTTTTAATCTGGACAAAACCCTTCATCGTTTTTAGTGAAAATGTTAAAGCATGAAAATGTACTGACTATATAGCCAACATTGCAGACCACGATCAGGTCACAAAAATGTGCGCTAATTTTGGTCTGCACTGGTTGCATGGGTAATATTAGTTCACGCCAGCAGGCTCAAGGTTTGAATGACCTTAGATATTGACATTATCTCTGAGGGCTATGTCATTCTAGATTTGATGAAAAGCAACAAATTTGTAACAAAATGAACAACACCACCTATGTATTCCATCTTCATATTTTTGATAATTTAAAAAAAACAACAACTTTAAATTCACTTTTTGGTGGACTTCCAATGAAAATGTTCCAAGTTAAAACTGAGGTAAATGACATTTTCATACATGTTGTCGTAAAAGAAACAACAAAATACTGCAAGATTAACTTAAACGAGATTAACTTTAATGTGAAATGAGATGCAACAAGTATATTTCTAAAATGTTTCTCACAGTCCCAATCGTTTAAGTAGCTGTAAGGTAAAATTATTTTCCCACATTATAAAAGCAGTTTATAGGCATACAGACCTTGGCAAATAACACCTATTTAACCACCCAACCTTGCAATTTTCGTCAGAATGTGAAACACTATTTCATCAAATGACTGTAATTATTTATCTATTTATCTATCCGAATTCACATTTGAATTTTTTGTATTGCTTTGTACATTTTTTCAACTGAATAAAACTTGTCAACACCAGTTATCCGGTATGAAAAGAAAAGAAATCCGCTTTTTAAAATTGCACCAAATCTCCCAATAACGAATACATAACACATAGTGAATACTTGCTTATCAATTTCATTTACTGATCAATATCTCCATTTTCAAAGCTAGACCATTTTTTTTTTCGATTTGAATAATTCAATGAATATCTCAAATATCATATTCCATGTGAACCAAATCAACAATTATTTTAAAATCTATATTTCAATAATGAACAAAATGCAAGCTTTCAGAAAATCATGTTCAATACTTGGTGAAACGCAATTGAGAAGCACTCTTGCTTGCTAAAAGGAAACCTTAATTTACAAGCAAGGAAGAAAAACAAAACACGAGGAAAAAATAAATACATACCACTGGATCTAAGCGGAAGTCTTTTTATAAGTATTCCTAATGGTTCTCGCTCCCCAGGTTCTATTTCGACCTCCCTGCTTGCAGAAACTTGCGCTTCTGACTTCGCCACCATGGAGGACAGAGTTGACTTAGTTCGCTCTTTGCTGCTGCTATAAATAGAATAAACCTCGTTTTGTTCAAAGTGTCAATGACATAAACAGACAAACTTCCGCCACGGCTCAATAATCAATCCTTACACATCATCATTAATCGCAAATAAAAGGAAACATAACCACGTTTTACTTTGTTTGACAAAACAAGCTTCAGTTTTCATGAACGTCAAGAAATATGAAACTCGATAGAGAATTTTTCCTTCTTTATCATTTTGCCATGCTGCTTAAAACCTTTCCTGTATTATAAATCTTAACTCCTTAATGCACGCAAACAGTCAAGAAACGACAACATTCATTCTGAACATTATAAAAGAAGGTGAAATAATGAAGCTTATTCAATCTCTCCTCTTAACAGATATTTTTTCAGATTCTTTTTTTTTCTACAACGCATCTCTTGGAATCATTTCACGATTCTCAATGCCTTCAACATGCTACAGGCTAAAGTTAATCGATCAAACATTTACTAATTCTAGAGCACACTAAAAAGCCTGTGACACTCTCATTCCACGTTTAATGGGTGAGGAGAACAAAATGCAAAATAATTCACCGCACACAAAACTGATACAAAGGATAAATATCAATCATAAGAAAGTGAGAATTCACATAAACAAATTATAACAATTTACTACAGTTATTTCTATAACGCAAGGTGCAGGAAATATGGTTTTTTTCCCTGCATGAGCCTCCAATAATTCTTGCTTTTAGGTTGTGCATTTTATTGCTAATCTCATTCACATCTCAAAACATAATAGGATAAACATCCTGCAAAAAACTTTTACTCCAAACAGGCAAAACCCATGCTCTCAATTATAAAATGGCGGGGAAAATGGAGATGATATCAAGCAATTTACATCCATTTATTTTTGCTTGCTTTTTCTTTCTGTAAAACACGAGAATTACGAAAACTTTAAAAGCATCAAACTGGCAACAACGTAAACTTGATCTTTATAAAAACTTACTGATCTTATGTAACTTATCTATATAATTCAATCAAATTTTCAATTCAAATTTTGACCATCATCCACACCAGTGATTTGAGTAAATTCTTCATTTATTTTATTTGCATAGGTATAACTAATATATATTTATACAAGGTTTTTCATTTCTCGAGCATACATTATAATACAAACCTTTGTGAGCCACTTTCACTGTCAGATGAGCTACTTCTGCTACTGTTTGACCCGCTCGATCTTGACCTTGACCTTTCTATAGACTTTGAATGTTTCTTCTTTCTCCTACTTCGCTTACTACTAGTGTGCGAGGCAGGCGATGAAGCTGGAATTGACGCGGTTGCAGATTTTGGTTTTTCAAATCCATCTTTACTGGAAGAGTCGGAAAATTGCCTAGAAGTCCCTGGTGTCCATTTAGCCCCACGTCTACAAAAGGAAACTTTCAAATATGGGAAAAAAATAAAAAATCTTAAGTTTCCAGTACAAAAGCCCTATTAATTATTCTCTCACAAATTTAATGTGCTTCTAAATAATTCACTTTTCTTTTGAATAAAAACCTTTGTGTTCATTTCCTCTACAAACTCAATTCATTCTTCAACCCTTTTCACTAACTGAGAAACTACCGAATTAGTGAATTCAAGTTCGTTAATTTGACTAATTTATTTTTAGTCAACTCTTTTCTCTTAACCAGGTAGCATTTCAACATAAAAGTTAATTTCTAAAAGTTTCTAGTATCACTATTTATTCAATCATAAATTTTGAATTTAAAATTTTTGACAAAGAAGCAGACTAAAAAAGAAAATCAAGCATTTGAGTGACCCCTGTAAAATATTCGAATTGAAAACAATCATAACAGGACATGTCATTTCTTATTTCTATTTTTCATTTGTAACGCAGACAAGGGTGTCGAGATGTACTATGTACACGGCAAAGAAAATAAATGTCAATTTTTTTCAATTTTTTTTTTTCAGTTAGTATAAATTCAAAAGGAGAACTTTTTTGTCATTCAAACACATGCAGTTGTATCTGCATTCAAATATTTTAATTTCAAATATGCACAGGGGAAAAAATTGGAGAAAAAAAACAACAACTCTTCAACCAAAAAATGGAAAGAAAAAGAGTAGGAAATAAAAACAGCAAAGATATTTACCCAGGAAAAGGGGCACCTGCCGGCCATCGTTCTCGTGGTCGACCACGTTCAGCAAATGAAGGACTAGGATATGACGGTTCGCTATATGTTGGAGTAGTTCCGTAATAAACATCAAAACCATCGGCTTCCTCTTCAAATCTGAAAATATATAAATAAACTAACAATAAATAAATTATTAAAGTAACTTTTGATTCAACTTTACCATCAAATACATTCTTTTCAGCAAGCTTTAGACAGATCAAAGAAAATGCATAACATTATAACATTGTCAATGATGATGATATGCAAGCAATATTAATCTGAGCAACAAAACACATATCTTTGATATAAACTGTATCTATGGTCAAAAGAAAAGCACACAAAAAGTGTATATGCAATAAGTAAAATTGATATAATTTCTTTCTTATTTTGTCTATTTTTGTCTATATCTAATAACAAATCACATATAAAGTCTCAAACTGGCAAAAATAACACTTTCATCTTTTAACAGCACAACAAACAATAGCAAGTAAACAAATAAAAATCTATAAGAGAATAATGAAGAAAAAAAATAAAGAGAGGAAAATTTCATCAAATTCTAAAATCAACAATCATGTTTTCATGTATAAAAATAGAACAAAAACCCATTAAATGTAAATAAACATCAAAATCAAATTACAATTTATGAAAACAAAAATGAACTTGTGCGAATAAATCAAAAATTCAAATGTAAATTGAAATAATGTGTTTTGACATTTCAAAAGCTAACAATTTCTTAACACATGAATAAGTTTCTTTTCAATTTATAATTCAATTCTCCCTATTTTTAGATGCATAATTTTATGTGGAAAAAAGCTATTACTTTTTGTTTTGATTGAATGAACAGTAATTTGCTAAAATTTCAGCTTTTTAAAGAAAATTATAGTAAAGAAACACTTTTTTTCTGTATAGCACAAAAACCTAAATTCAAATAACTTTTGTGAACACCATGTTCTAAATTATAAGAAAATTATACATAATTAACTACACCTTTATAAATTCTATAATGTACTTTCAACAAAAAACAAGATTGCATTTGTAAAAAATGCTATGCCACCGCATAAATACAACACTAAAATAGTAATGTAGGAACAATTTTTTTTTTTTTTTTGACCCAAGGGCTTTAATTTGAATAATCTTGCTAAAGTTTCACTACACAATGTTTACTGCAAAATGTCTCACCTCTAGCCTTTGTCAATTCGAGAAGGTGATTTTTTAAAGTTTTTACTATATACATGTAAAGAAAACCTATGACCCCGGGGCAGGGCTAGTTTTGAAACTAGAGGCAAAATTTGAACAACTTTGGTAGAGTACCTATAGATGATATCATATACCAAATATCAAACCTCTCAGCCTTGTACCTTAGAAGGCATTTTAATTTTTATTATATGTAAATATAGTGAAAATCAATTACCCCAAGGGCGGGGCCCATTTTGACCCCAGGGCTATAATTTGTTCAATCTTGCTAGAGGTTTCACTACACAATGTTTCATGCAAAATATCTAACCTCTAGCCTCTGTCAATTTAGAGAAGATGATTTTTTAAGTTTTTACTATATACATATGAGGAAAACCTATGACCCCCCGGGGCAGGGCTAATTTTGACACTAGAGGCAAAATTTTGAACAACTTTGGTAGAGTACCTATAGATAATAACACATACCAAATATCAAACCTCTAAGCCTGGTACCTTCAGACAAGAAGGTATTTTAAGTTTTTACTATATGTACATATAGTGAAAATCAATGACCCCCGGGGCGGGGCCGATTTGGACCCCAGGGCTATAATTTGAACAATCTTGGTAGAGGTCTACCAGACAATGCCTTATGCAAAATATCTAAGCTCTATGCCTTTTGGGTCTTTACAAGAAGATTTTTTAAATTTATTCTTATAATTCCTTTTGGTTACCATGGCAACCAGAATTCTGCATGGAATGAAATTCTTTGAACAACTTTGGAAGGCCTTCACCCAAGGATCAATCCTGCCAAGTTTGGTTGAAATTGGACTAGTGGTTTTTCACAAGAAGATTTTTTAAGTTCACTATATAATCTATATAACACACACACACACAAACAAACACACACACAGGTGAATCGCTATATGCCACCGCATCGCAGATGCTGCGGTGGCATAAAAAAGAAGCTTTACCCAGGCACTTCAATTCAACCTTGCAAAATAATGAGATTGTTAAAAATAGAAAAACATCATTCATCTAGATATAATTTTCTTTTGGCATTTCGTTGATAAATAACAACACTTTGCAATGTCATTAATAGGAGATACAAAAATAACGAGGTAAAATCCCCTCCTTCATCCAACAATATATATATAGGTATGACACATCACGTAATTATTTGTATGCATTTGTATGCAAATGTACCTGCAACAGATGTACAAACATTGCCAGGAATGCCTGATCAATTTTTTTCTTTCTTTCTTGATCATTTATACAACAATGTGGACAATCAATTCTTTCCTGTCATGAGGAAGGGTAATTTTATAATCTTCTAACGATCAATCAAATAACTAATGAATGACTATGAAATTCAGGCATAACATAACTCAAAATAGTACATCGAGCTGATGATAAAAATACCTGGCTGTTAAACGACAGCATAAATATCAAATTAAAACTACAATAAACTCAACTTAATAAAACATTAAATATCATATGTATACATTTTATTATAATAATTATAAACATGATCTTATCTGTAGTTTCATAAAATGACTTAAATTAAAACACAGTCATACACACAAAGGAAACATGCCATTGAAATAATAAAAAGATGGTTTGTTCATATTATAATTAACATATAGAATTATTCAAAGTGCCATTATAAACAACAAAAAACAAAATTACAGCCATCATAATAAACAGTAACAATAACAACATTAACAATTTAAATGTGGGAATGGTATGCATACAATCACCTTAAGTCATGACCATGCAAACCCACAACATTTACTGATTCATCTCTCAGGTATAATTTTGATACAATCAACATATTTATTAAAACGTTATTTTAAAATTTCAAACATTCAACAAAGTGGAAATTATATTAAAACATGTCTAACAAATGCTGAGCTTTACAAATATTCAGCTTAATTTAAACAAAATGAAACAATCTTTAAACAAAACGAAACAATTTGTTTTAAAATATTATCAAACAAAGCACATACAAATGGCCGATACCAAAACTACAACTTAACTACACAAAGAAACTTTGAGATGGCCCCCAACCACATCACTACACATTTGAATGTCTGCCATATTGGTTTTCAACAAAACCGCAACATGTTTACACTGTATTGTACTTGTGGGACAAATAAAGAATAGATTGATTCAGACTTGAGAAAAAACTTGATGGAAAACATTTACATAATGTTTTATGAAGAAGAAATGATTTAACCAATCAACAACATATTATAAACTTTACACAAGGCTGGTAAATGAAACAACATTTCAACATCAAGTTAATTCAATGGAAGGTTTTTTCTGTATTGTATTTTACATAAAAACAGTTTTCAGTTTATAACATAACACAATCATTTATTATATATAAATCAATATGTTAAATTGCTTATTAAAATTTCTATCTTAAAAGGGATTTTTTAAATTTTACTAAAATTTCAATCGTTTTAGTCAATCAACATAGTCTATAGTCTATAAATCTCACAAAAAACATATAACAGTTAAAAAGTAACTCCTTTATGTCATTACAAGATTCAACCATTCGCGCCAAGCCCCTGATATATGTAAGAAGACTGACGCATTTATAGAATTCAAATTTGCTGAAGAACACATTTTTTGGGTAATTATACAAGACTAAATTCTGTTACAAATTTGCCTGATGGAGACTAAAATGAGAGACAAATCTTATCCTGCCCTAATTTCTTTCTAGAGCTATGAATCATCATTAAAGCCGAAAGGCGAGAATCTAATAAAAGCTGCCAACTCTGTTGTATCCAACATCTCGCCTAGAAAATTATAGAAAAATTCCCCAGGCAACGCAAAACTGGAAAAACTCGGATTCTGCGTGGGTTTCAGATCAATACAGTGGCGAGTTTACAGAGAAGCTTTATTTGGCGGAAATTTCAGTTATGTTGACCAAATACTGATTTGCACAGGAGAATATTATAGCTACTGGGAAATGGATCAATAGGTAAAATTATGCGTCTTTATTCATTGATTTAACAATCGCGAAGTCATCAGCAGCTCTTCAATAGCGAGTTATAAACGACTTCAATAATTCAATCGCTACTTGGTGACAATATGAAAGCAAATGTCTCTATAGACTTAATGGATGTTGTCCAGGGAAAGGTTTATTGAGAGTTAATGAAAATCTACCATTAGCAGGAATCTCAATCAATGACGAGGCAATTTGGATGTTTTAAACTGTTTCCCCACGGTAGAAAAACTGTATAGGAAAAATACAATAAAGTTATGCTATGAAAAAGCCTTAAATAAATATAAAATATCCAAATATAATTTTGGAATATTTGAGCATTTGGAAGATTTTGTATTAATAACATAGCTTTCCGTCGAAACAATTTTCATAAGATAACGCAAGATCAAGTTCTTCAGGGAATTATGGAAAATCGATGTCACGGCTTATTTCCACGCTACTTCCTTCTTTTCCAATGTAACAGCTTTAATACCGCTATTCTGCCTTCCCGTCAGCTTTTCATCTGAACGATACATTTCAATATGCATGCAAATAGGCTAAGTTTCGAATATATTTCAAGCAAGATTAACATTGGATTATTGTTGAAAATAGTCCATGCATGAAGATATTCATCCGCTTTGACGATTTGAAAAGCTTAAATTTGAAAACGACTGTAATAATCTCAGTACAAAACCTGAAAATCAATACCTTGTTTTGTAAAATGACCTTTCAAACTCGAAACTTTTTTATGCTCCTTTGTATAGGGCTAATGCGCATTACATGAAAATCTCTGTAATAAAACTCCATCTATATAGCCTGCCATTTCAGTCACACACACTACAGAATAAATTTGCATCCCCTAAGATCATGCATTGCTGAAATGAAGACTTAATTTTAATTCGACAATGAAAATAGATATTTTCACTTTTTTGCAGCAGGCCTCCCTGTTTAATTAACTCTCGTTAATATAAGAATGGTTTCTCACTAAAGTTGATTAGTTGATACAAAAGTAAATTTTGGTCGTGAAGTCAAATTGTAACATGTAAATTCATTAGGAAGAGATCGATAACTGATCCATTGAACTGCAAATATTGATAGATTTATTCCCAAACCCCAGGAGGCTAGATTAATATTGACACTACTCTTTATTCATCTAGAACAAATAGCTTTACATTTAGATATAGGGAGCTCGGTGTAAAACCAACGTACATCGCTTAGGTTTGGCAATCATTTTACAGTAATGTTCCAGCCACGCAACAATGTTCAAATAACATTCAAAACAATGTCTATATTGAAGTATAGGTTCCGTTAAAAAAAGATCTAAACAAATAACAGCCCAGATACATTTTACATTCGTAAAACTCTAAAAAGAATATAATCATGAAATGGGTAGATCCTAATTTACATTGCGAAATTTAACAAGATAAATATGTTTGTACATTACAAGTCTCGGGTACAAAGTCATTAAATGTTAATCCGTTACAGAAGATAAACTCAACATCAAAACAAGAACAGATATGTTCAAGATAAAATCTAGGACATTTTTTATAATGCACATGCCAGATCTGAATTTATAAATCTAATGTTAATTTAATGGCACAAAAATACAGCCAACAATAACAGAATGACACTGCAGGGTATTTCTGCCAAAATTATAAAAACAAAAACACTCAGCAAAAATATTTCAAAAAGTTTACTGTGGGTATATGCCAATTAAGTGAGAAGTTCGATTTGATTTGATTGAAGACTTGTTTGAAAATCTTGACCCTCTTCAGTTTCAAAGAATAACCAGTACTGTTGTGAATTACATGCACTTGAGAAGAGGATGGGATTCGACTGATATAATAAAAGTAAACCCCTGATTGGGCAGCTATTATGATATCTCTTCATATGTTTTACAGTAAATTTCCATTCGATACAATATGTTTAACATGATTGTACACAATGAAGACATCTGGAGATAACTACAGACAACCTAATATCAAGTTATCTAGGACATAGTCCATGGCTTTTGACCAACAAACAAAACAAATACATCAACAGTATCAACTACATTTAATACCTATCCCTGATAAAATATCATTTCCATGAATGATGATGAATATATGATTGTATTTTTACATATACCTATCCTAATTATAAATGCATTAGTTTCTATGGAAATGCTTGATTTCATTAACTGATTTTCTGACAAGACAACTTTTAATCTCCAAAAACATAAATATCCATTTTCTGCTCCATCATTTTGGGATTTTACATTTATCTTTCATGTTTTTGCTCATTTGAGCATGAAATATGATGATCTCCAATATGCTCATACAGCAAGAAGAACAAAGTTTTCATTCCAATGTTTACTTCAGTTTAAATTTTTTAACCACAATACTTCACAGATAGGATTGTGGTTTGGTTACTCATTTTAAACACAGTTGTAACAATGATCTTAAGGCTAAAAAGCTATCTAAAACATGAAATAAATGCTACATCATATTCGGGTATAATCTCATAAAACTAAAACACTTATGAAAAAAAATAAAAACAAAAAACAAAACCTAAAGTACAATTCACAGTGAAAACAGCTTGAAAAATGATTACCATTTTCTGAGAAGCAAAAAACTCATGAGGGAAAATAAGATGAAAAATACTGGGGAAAAAAAACAAAACAACAACAGTAATTTGCTCCACAAAAATTGGCAAGAAACTAGGTTTGGCTAGAATTCAAGTCGCATTTCAGGAATATTTACATAGATAACAAGATTTATTTCAAGTTTTCCGGGAGATTTGGAAGGTGTATTGCAGATTTATAATCAGTATTTAGGAAACCAGCCAACATCTGTCTGTATATCTAAGACCAGGTAAAGCAGACTGGTGCACCATCTGTTTCAGCAATTTTCAGAACTTTTCAAGAGGAAGAAAAATATACAACCAGTCTGTAAATAATTTACAGAGATGGATTCTGGGAAACAGAAAGAAAATAGCAGACAATAGGTAAAATTTAGTCCAGAAAACATTGTTAAGAGATTCTTGAAATATTGTATAGCCGAGAACACTGAATTGGGAGCTGTGCTTAAAGTTTTCATTAATGAATGCAGTGAGTCAATTGTGAACTTCATAATTTATATTTTGAGTGAAGCAGACAAATCTATTGTAAATATTGCATTTTTTGTTGTTGAGAACAGGATAAAAGCTGTTAAAGATCAACATGCGCATTACAAAATACATGTGATATAATTATAATAGAGATGCTTCAAACATAGCTGTTTTGAGTAAATATGGTAACCAACTGCTTGTTCTGAACAAAATCAAATCTGACTGTCATTGTTTTTTCAAAATACACAAAACATAAGAATTTAAATTCCCTTTCTATTTTTAACTGCATGTGAGAAAGTATGTAAAAAGTATCTACAATGCAGTGCTTTGTGATTTGTAATCTCAGCATTTTAAACAAGACAGAACGAAAGACTGATACATAGTTGTCGAGACCACCCTTAAAACTAGAAAATCTAATTTTACGTCTGGTTAAACAATAAATTTAAAGAGTGCACGTGTTTCAAACAAATTGCTACACATCATTGCAAGAAAAAATATGGCAACATACACAGTATTTTTATGTATTAATGTCCTTTACACATCGAAGTACAAACAATATCACCTACAAGCTATAAGTATCATGTATAAAACTCTTATGTAGAAAGTTAGGTAACTTTTTCTTCATCAATTTCAAGAAAAATATGCCTTTTGTTATTATTCATTCATGGACAGCCGAAAGGTATTTTACAGACTTGTGTTGGACCATGACTGTGCAACAGAAAAAGGGCTGCTCTCTCATTTGTTTAAACATAGATATGTTAATAGCTTAACAAAATAGCTAAACAAACAATTTTCAAAAAAACAAACATTTTATACTTATTATCAAAAGTGAAACTACTCTCCATAAAAGGGAATTTAACCAAATGTATTTATACTGTTTTACCAAGAAGTACTTGAAATAAAAAGAAAACATGCGCACATGCAAAAAACGCAAACAGAAATGTGTCAGGCGAGACATAATCCTTTGTTGTACATTATTATTGCCTGAAGCCATATCTACAAAATGAAAGCTCATTAATTATTCACAGCTTGGGTTTTTTTCTTTTTCCTTGCTCTTTCACTCTCAATCTTCATCATCAACAACAACAAAAAAATTCTGAATAAAACATGAGACGAATTGCGCGTTTTTTTTTAACCATGTAGGTCGAATATAGATTTTTCTTTCTTGACAAACTTCAAACGTAAGTTTCTTGAGATCCATTAAACAACACACATTCGCCCTAAAAGTATGTTTCTCTTGTGGTACATGCATGTATTGTATGCTATCTGTATGACATATGAAGCAATTAAGATCAAATCTATATTTTCCAGGAAAAACCTCGTTTATAAACACTTACTCTTTCACGAGAAGGAAGTGAAAACATTTTACATAGTACTTCATTTGTTAACTTTTTAAGTGTTTGGTAGCTATTTTTATTAAACATTGTTAGTCTCACCCTGAATTAAGCTTTCAAACAATAGACTATTGAACTTTAAATATAAAAGAAATGTAACATCAATGCATGTATGAAAATCTTTTTCAGATACAATTTTATAGAAGTACAATTTGTCTTAATTGTGGAGACCAAAATGGCAAAATATGAAAGTTCTTTTCTCACCAAAAAAATACACCGAACAGTTAACAGTTATTTGAAATGGCTGGATCACTTATACACAAAGGACAAAAGGTTAAAAGCACACTAAAATATCACTTTAAACAGTGAAAATAGGCCAGTAATTTTCATGTCAGTCAGACATTATGGCCATCTGCCAAGTGAAAATTTCCCTCCATCTAGTTTTTCACATTTCATCAGACATGTACAAGGCTATTTTCAACAATGCACTCATTTTTCCACCGTTGCTATGGTGATATATGTAGGATTTTTATCTTCTACAGATAAAATAGCTCCGTTTTAATGATACCGGTATATATATCAGTAAAGAAAAACTACACCTGGTGAAAAATCTACCCAGAAAGTAATACCAAAGCAAGCTACACTTTATCCGCCGTTTTGAACTCTGGTTTCTGTCGACTTCCTTTGTCTTCGTTTATAATAATGAGACATTCTGAAAACCATTACCATGCTGTCAACCATTTGTATATTACACTCATTACAAAGAAATGTTATTGAGGACAAAATAAAAGATGCAACACAATAACTGATATTAACAGCTTCTGTCATTTTTCCAATTAGACACAACATTTTCTTTCACGCATTCTTTTATGATCAGTTTGCAGCACAATAGGATGAAAACATTCTCATTGTATCTGGGTCTCATTTTTACATTCTATATCCTATAACATCCCATAACATAATTGTCATCTATTTATAGGCACATTAGCCAACAAGAACATAATGAAAGCTAGGACTGCCGATGGCTTTATTAGTTCAATTTATCCTATATATCCATTAACATTTTTTGTGTGTTCTCAATCTTTCAGTACAAAATATACGGAAAAACAGATGTACATTTGTTACTTATTGTTTGGTCTACAAATATAAAAATAAGTTTTTATTACATTTTCTATTAACAGCTTCTGAATCCTGTTATATATCTGTTGCTGAAGATCTTACTTGTAAATACATGTAAATTTGGTTTGGTTTCCAGAGCATTTGACTTTCCAGTACAGTAGGCTCAAACTATTCACTACATACGAAATTATCATTACATGACTACACTTGGTATTTGCCTTGCTTATTCAGATCATTTGTTCTTTCAGTGGCCATAATGACCATTAAACAAAGCTGGCTAAATAACTGACTGTAATGGCTTAAGTGATCATTGATGACCAATACTCTATGGTAAATAATCATTTCCACTGCCATAATTATAGTGCCACAGATGAAGCTTCTGACAGTATTTTTTTGGTTTGATTTTACGGGCTCACCAACACAATTTAGGTCCTATGGTCCCCTAACAGGAAAAAATTATTTTTGCTAACCTTGGAAGCAGCACAAGGGGTCAATACCACCTTACCTAGAGATTCATAGACTCCAGTTATTCAAACCAATTTAACATTGTTAATCACCTCTTACTTACCATCATGCAGGGATAATTGGTGGCTGTAATTCTGATGCCCCTCACAGTTACCTTACTATGAAAACTGATGGCAAGCCAAGAAAAACAGACAGATCTACAAGCAAAGATAATCCTTTATATATATGCACCCAGCAAAAGTCTTAGTGTTCACCTAGCTTATGTATATCAGGTTGATCTGATTTTCTGTTTTCCCATGGTAAAAAGGTACGTTAATGAGCAGGTATTTTGGCATGTCGATTGCATGATGAAACAGAAAATCTTGGCACAAATTCCGTACACTACATACACCATAATAGCCGTATCAACTGTTTCGTTTAACATAAAACTTTACAGTTTATATACTAGATATAAAAAAAAAACCTTGTGCCATAAAGAACTTGTTAAGTTCCTCTAGATTTTTTCTGAAGATCTTTGATGGCATCGCGAAACGAAAACCACATAAAAGTGTCATGTAATCTACACAAGATGCTGTGTGTGCTTCAAACTGAAGATCCTAATTGAACCTGTTTTCTGTGTACAGTAGTTAGAGAATGGTACTAATTTGAATGAAAAACAGCTATTAATTATGCATTTGCAACATATGTTCACTTTAGATTTTAATCATTTAGAAATTTAGGAAACAGGTGACCTTAAATCAATGAAATTCTAATGTTTTTTTTTGTTCTGCGTGTTTTTTGGTTGTTGTTTTTTGTTCTTGTATTTTTTGTTATTTTTCCTTGGGCATAAAACACTAAAAATTATCATGAATCTGTGTAAAACATGGATTTCTCTTCTGTAATATTCTCAGGCAACATAAGGCACCCATTAATCATATCATCAGCTGCTGCTACTGAAAATAACTCTGTTATCCTTATTGATTTCTCCCCTCTTATAAATGTATAACAACTGCTCCCAATGTTAGTGTTAAAGCCAGCTGCCTTTCTCCCAGAGATTTTCTGCATTTAGCCTAACAGGCGTAGGAAAAACTTTTTTTCCCTCTTCTTATTATTGAAAACCGATTCTTGATTTGAAGAGAAAAGAGGAATCTCTAACTTGAGAGAATCAATAGAACAGAAAACTGTTACCATGGAAATAGATTTGATATTCTGTCTGAGGCCAGAAACAGATAATGACTAAAGTAATGGATTCAGCACTAATAGGAAGTTTTCCTTCATTTTCACTTTTTTTCTCCATATGCTAATCAATAAAACATTTTTCCTAGGGTCTGCTGATAGCTCAGGCTTTTCATCACTGGATGTCAATCAAGATTAAAATAAATTCGTTGCTACATCATCCTATAGAAAAACCTGTGAGTCAGTCACATTATGTAGTCCAACAACAAAGTTATTTATATCTGGCAGATTACATAAATGATGTCACTTTGTTACCATTACAATTGTTACGACTTTCCAGGATTTTTGACTGATGGCCAAATCTTTGTTGTATGGCTTCATAAGAAATATGAAACAATTAAAGACTTGTCACTAGAAAAGATACCATTGAATAGTACATGTACATAAACTTGAGCTAGATGTAATTAAAATTCAATGACATGCAAAATATTACTGGAAATGTGTTAATGAAGAGGTCAAATACTTTTAATACAAAATACCAGTCAAAAGTCTCAGCAACTTCAATGCTTCAAAGAACAAATCAAAACAATGTCTATCCATAAGTACAAATTCAAATAATTTCCATGCATAGTTGTCACTAAAATTTGCCTGAAACCTGTCATACAATTATACCTCTGACATCTTACATTTGTACATCGCCACGTTCTAAATTTATCAAAATATAATATGTACAGCGCAAAAATTTCCTTTTCCAAATGACAATTCATTAAATTTTGCTATTCATTTTCTGTTTTAAGAATGCATTAATTATCATTTATGTATTCAAATTATATTAAAATGCCAACAGGATAATGACATTCATGTACAAGACAACGAGAGCGACAGATGCGATCATACAGTGCTCCACCAAACCACAAGGACTAAAGCTGCAACATTCTTTAAATGTTATAAAATGTACATCAAACTTTTGCTACATTGCCAACAGCAATGTTTGAACCATTTCCCCCAACTTATCATTTTTTTCATCTTGTGAAAGTTACAACAACATGACTGCATAAAAGTGTACCATCATATAGATATGTTAACTGTTTCTGTGCATAACATTGCATAGAATTGTGTAACATTACACAGGTAAATTACACATGCATATGTAATAGTATCAATAACTTATGTATACAATTAGGCAACATTGCATCACATTGATCAAATGAGAGCACTTATCAATTTTGCATAATATTATGCCAATGTGTGTAATTGTACACCTACACTCCTATAATGTTATAATGGACCTTTTACACAAGGTTTCTACACATGTAAACATAAATTGTGAGATATTACATAACTAGATATCCTAACAACAGGTGTCTATAGAAGATTGTTTACACTGCATTATATTATAATGGCCATTTACACAGATATGTTTATTACAACATTGATTGCTGTATTGAAAAAAGCTAAAAAATATGCAGATTTTGATTATTTATTACTAGTATTTATAAAGGCCTATTGAGCCCAAAAATGCTATTATTTTCACTTCTCAAAACCTTTCTATTTTTGGTATCGGATTATCCTTTTACATTTTTTAATTACTTTATATGCTGCTAAAATGAACTGATGTATATTCTAATATCAAAGCCAGTTAACAAATAAGATCTTTAAACAAATCCATAAAAAAATGGGATGATACAAGGATCTACACTGGCTCCAACTTTATTAATTGAAAATGAAAAAAAAAGAAGCATTTTTTCAGATTTCAGTAGAGATTAAGAAAATGCCCCAGAAATGACTATTTTGTATTTCTCAAAAGCTTTCTTTTGATGTATTTATACATTTTCCTTTAAGTTACCCATTGACCAATTACCAGCCATATTTTTCTTTAGTGATTCAGTATTTTGTATGAAAGCCAAAATACTACTTTGTTTATATTTTGCATTTAGGGAAACAAGCATCTAAAACCATTACCTAAACATCATGAAAAATATCAACTTTTAAATAAACAAGATATGTTTGTAAAACATGTATGCCCCCTATCAGCAGCCAATTAGTCATGTGATAAGGTTATTATGCATGACGTCTGACCCAGTGATCAAACAATTAATAAGGGTTATAAAGTATCTACTGGTCATGACCTTGACCTTTGACCCCTTGACCCAAAACTCAATAGGGGTCATCTGCTGGTCACGACCAATCATCATACAAAGTTTGAAGTTCCTAGGCCTAGGCGTTTTTAGTAAATTGATCAGAAACCGTTTTTACCTACAAGGTCAATGTGACCTTGACCTTTGACCCCTTGACCCCAAAATCAATAGGGGTCATCTGCTGGTCATGACCAATCACCATGCCAAGTTTGAAGTTCTTAGGCCTAAGGGTTCTCTTATTATTGATCGGAAACCGTTTTAACATACAAGGTCAATGTGACCTTGACCTTTGACCCCAAAATCAATAGGGGTCATCTGCTGGTCATGACCAATCACCATGCCAAGTTTGAAGTTTCTAGGCCGAAGCGTTCTTTAGTTATTGATCAGAAACCGTTTTTACTTACAAGGTCATTGTGACCTTGACCTTTGACCCCTTGATCCCAAAATCAATAGGAGTAATTTGCTGGTCATGACAAATCACCATACCAAGTTTGAAGTTCCTAGGCCTAAGCGTTCTTGAGTTATTGATCAGAAACCGTTTTTACTTAAAAGGTCAATGTGACCTTGACTTTTGACCCCAAAATCAATAGGGGTCATCTGCTGGTCATGACCAATCACCATGCCAAGTTTGAAGTTTCTAGGCCAAAGCGTTCTTTAGTTATTGATCAGAAACCGTTTTTACTTACAAGGTCATTGTGACCTTGACCTTTAACCCCTTGATCCCAAAATCAATAGGAGTAATCTGCTGGTCATGACAAATCACCATACCAAGTTTGAAGTTCCTAGGCCTAAGCGTTCTTGAGCTATTGATCAGAAACCGTTTTTACTTAAAGGTCAATGTGACCTTGACCTTTGACCCCTTCACCTAAAACTCAATAGGGGTCATCTGCTGATCATGACCAATCATCACACAAAGTTTGAAGTTCCTAGGCCTAAGCGTTTTTAGTTAATTGATCAGAAACCGTTTTTACCTACAAGGTCAATGTGACCTTGACCTTTGACCCCAAAATCAATAGGTCATCTGCTGGTCATGACCAATCACTATACCAAGTTTGAAGTTCCTAGGCATAAGGGTTCTTAAGTTATTGATCCGAAAGCATTTTTACCTACAAGGTCAATGTGACCTTGACCTTTGACCCCTAGACCCCAAAATCAATAGGGGTCATCTACTGATCATGACCAATCACCATCTCAAGTTTGAAGTCCCTAGGCCTAAGGGTTCTTTCATTATTGATCGGAAACCGTTTTTACCTACAAGGTCAATGTGACCTTGACCTTTGACCCCTTAACGCCAAAATCAATAGGGGTCATCTGATTGGTCATAACCAATCACCATACCAAGTTTGAAGTTCCTAGGCCTAAGGGTTCTTTTGTTATTGATCAGAAACCGTTTTTAATTAAAAGGTCAATGTGACCTTGACCTTTGACCCCTTGACCCCAAAATCTATACGGGTCATCTACTGATCATGACCAATCACCATACCAAGTTTGAAGTTTCTAGGCCTTAAGGTTCTTTAGTTATTGATCGGAAACCGTTTTTACCTACAAGGTCAATGTGACCTTGACCTTTGACCCCTTGACCCCAAAATCAATAGGGGTCATCTACTGATCATGACCAATCACCATACCAAGTTTAATGTTCCTAAGCCTTAAGGTTCTTTAGGTATTGATCGGAAACCGTTTTTACCTACAAGGTCAATGTGACCTTGACCTTTGACCCCTTGACCCCAAAATCAATAGGGGTCATCTACTGATCATGACCAATCACCATACCAAGTTTGAAGTTCCTAGGCCTGAAGGTTCTTTAGTTATTGATCGGAAACCGTTTTTGCTTTTAAGGTCAATGTGACCTTGACCTTTGACCCCTTGACCCCAAAATCAATAGGGGTCATCTACTGGTCATGACTAATCACCATACTAAGTTTGAAGTTCCTAGGCCTTAAGGTTCTTTAGTTATTGATCGGAAACCGTTTTTGCTTTCAAGGTCAATGTGACCTTGACCTTTGACCCCTTGACCCCAAAATCAATAGGGGTCATCTACTGATCATGACCAATCACCATACCAAGTTTAATGTTCCTAAGCCTTAAGGTTCTTTAGGTATTGATCGGAAACCGTTTTTACCTACAAGGTCAATGTGACCTTGACCTTTGACCCCTTGACCCCAAAATCAATAGGGGTCATCTACTGATCATGACCAATCACCATACCAAGTTTGAAGTTCCTAGGCCTTAAGGTTCTTTAGTTATTGATCGGAAACCGTTTTTGCTTTCAAGGTCAATGTGACCTTGACCTTTGACCCCTTGACCCCAAAATCAATAGGGGTCATCTACTGGTCATGACCAATCACCATACCAAGTTTGAAGTTCCTAGGCCTAAGGGTTCTTTAGTTATCACTCGGAAACCATTTGGTCTACGGACCGACGGACCGACAAGTGCAAAGCAATATACCCCCTTTTTTTCAAAATGGGGGCATAATAAAATTGGTTTACAACTAACAAACAACAGGCTCTGACCAGCAATATTGTTAACTAATTTGCATGAACTTTAGAAAGTATGCTTTAATCAAAATTTATTTTCATATACTGGGAAAAATTCCTTGCTAACAAAAAATTAACCAACTGAAAAGGTCAACAAAAAATTGTGACTCTTCATAAAGCAAAAGTACTGACAAAGTACACAAAAAAACAACACATGTAATGGCTTGCCCTCTTGACATAAGTATATAGTTTGACAGTCCATGAAAAAATGAGGCATAAAAATAGGTCTTTCCCCTGCCTGAAAACACTACCTTTCATATTTTATGAGAATTGCTCGTCACATATCAATCACAACTTGACAATTTTATAACAGTGTCGTAAACAAACAATCTGAACAAAACAAAGGACATCAGAATAATTAAGGCTACTTTTTTAGACTAGACTTAAATTGTAAACTGACCATAGTGAGAGTATAAGAGATTCAGATTTCTGTCATACTATTAACCCATACCTCTCAAACTATCTTTAAAAGATTCGTCCATCTTTCATACTGGACAACAACAATCATTTTTTTTCCATAATAAGTACTGATTGTTAAAAAGCGAACTTTGTCTACCGTGATCCGATGGCAAACATGTACCGGTTGATCTTGAACTACACTGGACACAAGCTGGGTAAAGGTTAAAATCTTTAAGTAGCTGACAATTTACAATTTTTCTAAAATGGCTGTTCGAACAATGGTCTTTATTTACCACACATCATTTAAACAGCTTGTCTAAAACTGATTCTTATTCAATGCTTGAATTTCTATGAAGTTTTAACAAACAATCAAATATCTTCGTTTGCTTTGAATGTGTTTAATTTATAGTTAATAAGTACTTGAAATGTGTATAGATGTTTCTTGGCAGCAACTTGAATAACATTTACAAAATATGCAAATCAAAACTTGTTAATGAATAATATTTGAAAATGACTGTCATTTATTATTAAATACACTTTAGAAGTTGGCATTTTCCCCTTTGTCTATATAATCTATATCTCAAATATGTATTGTAATGTAGGAGAACAAAGGAATTAAAATAATTGACTTGAAACAAGTATCAAGTAACAGGGCTGTTGTTTGTTTTTTTATTTTGAAAAATCAATATGCATGCCTTATTAACAAAGAAAAATGTCAAGTTAAAAATTAATTCAATATAAAATTATAAACCTGCTCTTAAAACATGTACCAATAGCTAGGCAATAGAACATAGAATAGTTTTGTTCCAAACAGCTAATGTTTATTCCACACGCTCCCATTTAGTGGTCTGCCTCCAACATTCATTCTAGTCCTTATTTTCTTTTTATCAATGTGCCTCCGATAAATAGTTGACTGCTACCAATGTAAATAGTGGTCTTCTACCAATATTGATATAGTCTGCTTCCATGGTCAAGGGTTTCGTTATCATATCAAATCCTTGTTTTGCCATAATTAATATCTAAAACTTAAACTGGAAGTACATAAAATCTATGCAATTTACAAAAACTTGCTAATGAAAAGACAGCAAGCATCTGAAACCCTTGTGTTATTACATGTATCATATTAATGTACAAAACATCAGTGCAATGCCATGCAAATCATCGTATTTAACCCTCACCCTGCTGAAACCGAAAGTGATAAGTCTTTGCAACCAGTATGCAGCCGGGCCAACCTGTATGCTAACGCCCTACACAGTGTTGGCTGACAAAAACTTTATATTTTCAGCTTGATATTCCAAAAATTGATAAAAGAATAGATAGAGCTGGGCAAGTCAATTTAAGAAATTTCAGCAGAGTATGGGTTAAACTGAAAGAATTATAATTATAAAACATAAACAAAATTCATGCTTATTCCAAATACTTACCTATTATATGCCTTAGTTAGATAATCCATCAGTGAATCTATGAACATTTAGTATTTCCAATAATGTGTACATTCCTTTCTTAACAACATAACTATTCCTATTTTGAGTGCAAATAAATTCCACGCATTCATGTAAATACTTCCAGAAACATCAGTTTTTCACCAATATTGCAGTCTTTTAAGGAACCCATATTTATGTACCTTCTATTTAAAACCATTATTCATTCTTCCTTACATACTGTATATAATGTTTATATTATATATATACACTCACATTAACAAATAATGTCAAAAACATGGTTCCTATACAATATAAACAGTCTGTTATATCCACCGAGAATTAAATTAATCCCCATCACAACACTCTAGATATCATATGCTATATATTCCAAAAGATATATATATAATATATATATATATACGGTCTCATTTCTGTCATAAGATCACAACTATCCGTAGAAGTGTCAATTTTCAATCCATATACAGTAGGAAAATCATACAGATATCTGGCTTATTAACTTAGCAATTCAACAAAATATAAAACCTATTCATTTCACATCCACAATAATTCGCCGTCGTGTTAATCCATTTAAAAAATAAAAATCGTCACAATAACAAAAACTCAAAGAGTTAAAAAACACACAACTACCGTCATATTATACAAATGAAAACAACAACATGCAAGCTGTAGCAAAAGAAGATCCATTTAAATGCGACATATTTTAAAATAGCTTTGACCACAAAGTAATGAATGTAAACTCTACCTTCATGTATACAATATACACCAATACATGAAATGTTTTGAAATTAATCATAGGATTGTATCTTGAAACCAGACACGCGGACACTAAAGTTGTTATATTTACTTAATTTCCTTTTGCAATTCAAAATAAACTTATTGTAAAACTAATAATAACAATTAACTAGGAAGTACATTTTAAGATTTGTGACACAACAATAGTTTTTGATCTATGTTTCAGAAATTTTTCGACACAAATGTCAAATATACGAATGTTGAAGTACAATTCTCAAAAACGCGATATTACAATAAGGTAAGGTTTGATCAAATAAGATTTCTTTCCAATTACCCCGATTACTTACATTTATACACGATAAAATAAGAAATTTCCTGAGAAAAAGCTTACAATCTACTTTTCTTTTTCAACTCAGACCTGCAAAACTTACCCTTTTGTTCTAGCTGGAAAGGGTGCAGGAGGGGGCACTCGTGGAAAAATCTCTGGTTCATGCGTACGTTTCACAACACTTCCGGTGGCCCCGAAACCGGAGCTATATTCACTAGATAGTACATTATTTCCAATATTTTTCTCTGCTTTATGCGCATTTGATGCAGATTTAATGTCAGTAAATGCAACAGTAGCAGTAAGACCAGTAATACATCCTTCTTCCTTTTCGTCACTATCTGATGAACTGTCTGGTTTTCTTTCTAATTTCACTTTTTGAATTTTTCCATATCTGAAAAATACAACAGAACCAAAATGAAATAATAAATTCCCTTCACATTTCTCATAATGAAGATATAATTATATATTATTGATACTCATCTAAATATAATATATTTTGAAACATGTCCATCAAATGTGTTCATGCCATTGGTTACTTATGTACTTGCAATGATGAACAAATCGTAATATTAAAATCAGCTTAAAAGGTATATAATCAAAACAATAAACAGTGGCCTACAAAAGTGTAATAAACTTAAATAATGTTTGTAAATATGAACAAAATGAACTTGAAGACCAATATACCACAGTTTGAGTCAAAGTTCCACTTTGTGTGTAACTAAAGAATCTAAAGCACTAATCGTGGCCCGCTAAATTTTGCAATCATAACAAGAATGGCAACTTAATTTTACATGCAATATAATGTTAAATTTAACTGCTTATAAATATAGCTTTTCTAAACGTGTTGAGAAAATTGATAGCAAATGCGTTATTTTCTCAATCTTATATGTTCGTACTGTATCCATGACAACCAGTTTATTTAAGAACAGGTTTGTGTAAAATAGAAATTCAGTCTTAAATTTGCTATGTCACTTGCATTCAGGAGGAATAATTTGAAAGAGACCCAGCATTTCAAGATCTTTTTGTGTTAAAAATGGATTTTTATAAAATGTAAGACCACAATGGGAATCCGTACAATATGTAGTATTCAAATTTTCTTTCAAACATTTCAATGTACACATTCATTCATTATCCAAGCCATTATGCCGAGCATTATACCTATTTCCTCAACGCACTGATTGTACTGTACGCCCATTATGAAGATATTATGATAGGGGGGATTTTTCATTTCTTTATCAAACCCAAACTGTATACATGCTAGATGTGACATTCATCTATCTGTCATTATCATTCTCGTTACACTGATATGAGCATGAATATTTAGTAGATATGTATACACAAGAAGAGTTGGCCATAAAATCCAATGTTTGTGAACAAGTTGGCAGATTGCCAACAAAGATAACATCCGTTTAAAACGTGTTTATTCGACTCGGGAAGAAGTTCAAGTATTTCGTATCGCTTTAGCAAATATTCAGGACAGCTATTTTATGAAACTGTCTGACGCAATGCAATGTATAATAAAGTTTAAACAGCCAGCGAACTGCCGGTTTAAGAAGGCGGATACGTGTCCTCGAAGGAAACTAAAAACACTCCAACTTGTTTCTTATCTCCGGATGTGAAAAAATGTGGTGTTTTAAATTAACAGATATGAAACTAACCTATTTTACAATCACATGACTAATTCAAACATATGTTACATTAATTTCGCCTTAAAAATGAAACAACTAATCAAATTTTATTTAGATTACAAAATGTGTGATTTTACACACTTTGAATTGTTAAAAATATCGAACGGAAGCACTTTTATAGAAAAAAAAAGAATCATTCTTGCAGAAAAAATAATTTCAAATTGTATAAAATTTATGGTTACGGTTTTAAGAAATTATAATGAACAAATACAATTTTTGTTTGATTGATACCATTTTATAATAAAAGCAAATTTTTGTTTTAACTGAAGAATAAGGTGATGACTTATACCAGCTGTTACAATAAATGACTGAACTGTTATGGTACACATCTGTTTCTTTTATAACAAAACATTGATCGGGGCAGTATCTGTTTTCTAACTTTTTTTCTCCATTGCTATATTAACTAGGGAAAGATTTGCTCTGGGGTTTTCTTGTTCTACCACAGAATGCTGATTCACTTCTTTTTTTTTCATTTTCTCCTTTCATTACACACAGAAAAGTTTTCTTTCCCTGAGTGATCTGGGGTTCTCAAGTGATGTTGCAGGAAGCTTTGTGTCTGATCAATAATAATGTCTGTCGTTTTTTTTTATTTCGCAACCAGTCCACACTGATTTCCTCAACTTTATAAAGCAGTATAATGATGACATTCTCTGGTCCGGAATCGTTCGAAAAACAGTGCCAGAATTTCAAAATTTTGCGAGAAAGTCTGCTCCTAAAGTCTCATAAGTTGCTGTGCGGGATTTATAAGTTCAATTTTAACTTTTTGAAAGATATTTTAGACCCATCCCTTGATGAAGTTATGTAAAAGATTGGCCTAATGTGCATAACAGTAATAAATAAACCAAAATGGTAACTGAATTTCAAGCTTAGTTTTGATTTCATTTCAGAATTTCAACTCCTTAATTTGTCAGAATTGATACAATGGTCTGAAAGCTAAAATCAAAATGTACATGTATGACATCTAGATTATTTCTACACTAGTTTCATTCATAAAATTCTTATAATTCTCTAGATTTCATTACCACCTTTTCAAAAATTACAGTAATTTTTGTTACTTAAAAATAGATTTTCAACTTATAATATTCCTTTTATATTAGTATAATTGTTTTATATGAATTTAAAAGCAATGACATTTAAGTTGCCAATATTAATCATAACGGCCAATCTTTTTGATCTGTCTGTAACAAATAAGTACTAATGGCACATCCTAACCAAAATCAATTAATACACAAACTTTTAAGATTTAAAATCTACCCAGTAACCAGCTGAATTCAATCTATATTTGTTGATGTGGCAAACTTTTCAAAACTTTGCGCCAAAAACTGTATTGAACCAAATACAAATATGTTAAGTGGATTTTATTTGCTTTTGTTCCCCCTCTATAGATCTGCACTCTTAATGTTTAAACATGGTTTTGAAGTAATTTAACACCGCAAGCAAGTAGTTCTAAATCTAATTCAATATCCCTATTGTCCTACAATGTAAGCCTTCAACAAAACATGGATTTACTTTACAAAAGCCTGAATGTATTTAGATTTTGTTCTGTTTATATCAACTATAACACATAGGATCAGCTTTTTATATTACTCTGGCGACCAGCCAACATTTCTGATCAATTTTCCATTTTTACAATCCTCTCCACCAAACATAAACAATCTAAAGTCTCTCTGTGCATACAGCAATTTATTATTAACTTGGCTACACTCCAAGTCCATAACCTTTTCAAAAGCGATAACACCAGACCCAAGGGCATACATTCAGCTTGAAATCTTTATCAAAGCTTTTCCCTAGCTAGTTTGTCAATATTTTAGGACTCATCCATTTTCTTTTGCAGTCCAAATTATGTCATTTCCTCCTTAACTGCAGCAAAAGTTTATGATATTTCTATTGCATATGAATCGTTACTATACAGGGACTTGGATAATGCAAAAAAATATTTAATTTTATGCTGGGAATAGAATGCATTTTGCAAAAATCATTTAAAACCAGACTTCCCTCTGCTTGTGCAGAAGTGGACTTACCCAATGACTCATTACAGCATGACTATGTTCAATGTATGCAAATATCCAGGCAAGTTGATAGCTGTTTCTGGTAGCCATCTTGAAATTCAAAATGTTGGCTTACACTTAACTATTGTATTGGACTAGAAAACTGGCTTAAACCTAGTTTTATTTGTTAATCGCAGTTATTAACAGATAACAAAACTATGACATCAAGTTTTGGATGTTAGAAAAGTGATGAATAAATTTGAAAATAATTATAAAACTGAAAACACTATGAATAACTTACAATGACCGCGGTATAAATATATTTTATATATTTAGCGAGAGGGCGAAAATATCTGATAGGCATAATGATTAGGTTGACTGACATTATAGTGCTGTTGCGATGGACATTACAGGGTTGAACTAACTTCATGTATCTTACTAGCAAAGACACAAATATATATCAAATATATACAATGAATGGAAATGTAGAATTCTTAAGAAAACAATTTGCGTTTTGCTTAATTCATAATCATAACGACTTTATTTGGCATTACTTTACTTATACATTAACAAAATATTGAAAACAGTACATTGCATTTCAAAACCTTTTCATCCAAAACATTAATATTTTAAACTTAAAACTCAATTAAATTTTCTAGTCTGCTAAGAAGAAAATCCTTTCTATAAGTTGTAGATGGTAAAGTTAAAGAGGAAAAAAAATTGTTAAATTTTGTTAAATTCAAAGCCATTTCCGTATCTCAAAACAAAACAAGAATATTCTAAAAGAAAGTTTTAAATGATATAATTATGTAATGTTTATTTGGATACTACAATAGACTGATAGGTGGACTGGTATTTTTTAACACGCTTATTCATCGCAAAATTAATTAAAGTTTCAGTGTGAGAAATAAAATGAGAAAGAAAAGATTCGCCCATTTTAAATATGAATCACTAAACTGGCTCATGGTGTTATTTTGACAGTGCTTCTATAAACGAAGTATAATTATAACCTTGAGTCTAAATTTTACGACACGATTATTTTGGAAACAATTATCTAATTTAGAGAAAACATCCTGCTGTATATGAATTGTTTTTTAATGTAGCTGAAATTCGAAAATGAAATCAAGGACAAGATGGCTGTAAAGTTCAAGATTAAAAGCTGCTAAACCAAACCGTCTCTCGGTTATTATAAATAAAGTCTTTTATCAAAAATCTAAATAAACAAGTCTAAACTGTATCTCCGTAACTGAAAACTTGATAGGGTTATTTTTTTGTACTAACTTAAATGTCGGCTAAATTTAAACCGTATTATTGACTTATAGAGCAAGCCATATCATGCGGTTGAGGCATGATCAATGTTGCTTTGCTAGTTACCAGGTCATGTGATCTCGATAATAATCAATATGTAAAAAGTACTGAATAAATAGACTTAGAGCTAGCTACTGTTTAAGTCTCCACTTTGCATTGATTTCTGTTGATTAGTTCGGTAGTTGTGGTCGATATTAATTCGATCAAATTTTGTTATACAAGGTGAACGACACATATTTCTTCACTGTGTTACGAGACTATTAATATCGTAAACAAGTACTGGACCGACATAAATCATGAGAACATCAATACTTTTAATTAAAATTTTACAAGGTTTCAAGCTATGTGCGCAATTTATATCTTTAAATACTTGAATAATATAAGAGGCTTCTCGGAAAAGCCATTAAGAAAATGGGAAGTACAAACTATCTGACTCGCCCTTGTATCATCAAATGTATAGCAATATTATAATGGTTAGCCAGAAAACTGAAGATGTCTCCAAGCTCTTGTCAAATTAGTTCTAAATGACTGCCGTGAACATCTATTAAAAATCCACAATTAGTTATATAAATATGGGAAAATTCACTCAGAATTTCCTACTAGTCTATTTATAAAGAAAGCTGATTTCTCTTGACAGCATAATTAATGCAACATGTTAAAGTACAATTTCTTAATAAACATCATAGGTCAGACTTATATTTTGCTGGCACTAATTATGTAAAAGAGTAGTAAAATTATAAAGAAAAATGGTATATTATTTAGTGTTGTCCCGATTGTCTCTGAAAATCGATAACTAATCGGACCACCCCAAAATCGGCGACAATCGATAGTCCTTTTTAAAAATCGATTATTTCACATGCGGTCAAATAGAAATTTCCCATCCGAATCTCTTTAATTTCAGACATCCTAAAGTCATTTTTGTATTCAAAACCTATTTTGGATGGTTTAATATACTACTTTGTGTTGTTTGTTTTGAATTCAAAGAGCAAATCATACTATTTATTCTCAAAATGTGGTCACTACTGTATAAAAAAAATACATACAAGGATTGGTACATTAAAAAGAAAAAAGGGCCATAATAAGTGCGAAACTCGATTATACTATCGGCAGACAATCGATTGTGGTGGTCTGATTATCGATAGTGAATCTTGCGTCCGATACCCAACACTAATATTATTAATAACATATATATTGCATTTACAGGATTTTTTTACAACTTATAAGTAAAGTAATGCAAATACACTTGTATAAATATTATAGTTTCTTTCCATATTGTTTTGTTTTCCGGCCATGTATGAATATAACATCCTTAAAAATATATGTGGATGCTTTATAAAACAAGGGGAAATCCCTACTATATTAATTCTTAAGTTAACCCTTTGTCTTGCTTTGAATTTGGAACAGTCAATTTAAAGTTAAAGGGATTTCTATATCAAAATAATGAAAAATCAAAACAAAATACAACAGTCTGCATGGTCACAATGCACTTATATATGTAGGCCAACCTGGCTCTATACTGGTGGCAAAGGGAAATCAGTTTTAGTTGGTTAAGGCATAAAATATACCCTCTGGGCAAAATGCATTAAACATTAAAAGCTGCTATCAACTTTCATATATAACAATCCCGCTAAAACCTGTATACAAATGCTGTCAAATTTATGGAAAGCCAAAATTGCCCACAGCAACATAACTATGGAAAGTCAGTGACAATTAGTTTCATTAATTTATGATTTCATCAATTATAAATTATCATGCCTGCATATCTAGTATACTCAATTAATAAAACATTCTTGTAATTCTAAATGCGCATTTTAGTTTTCCTGCTTTCCCAATCTATTTTTTTCCCTCAATTTTTTCATCATTGCCAATGTACAACAGAACTTGAGGTTTAGTTTTTCCACAGAACTTAGGTATTCATGTTATGGCAAAGATGTTACTTACAATTGTTCAACCAGTTATGACTGCAAAATGGTAGTAAGTTATATGAAATAAAGAAGGACCTTCAACAGTTTTGCAGTAAATCCTTGATATAAAGCATTTAAAATGTTTAAAACATTAATTGCCAGTCTTAATAGATGACACCAGTTTATAACCATGCCTGTCTATTGGACAATACTCCAAAGTCTGAATCTTGCAGTTTCTGAAATTCCCCATAACAATGTCAAATTCCAAATTCAAGGAGCACATTTTTTTTTCAGTCCAATGCATAAATTTGGAGGGGCAAAAACATTTATAACAACTTTAATAATAGAATGCTGGGCAATGCTAAAATCTATGTCAAAATGATTGCAGTAACGTCATGTCTGCAAAAATATCCGACAATAATGGTGAACCAAACGATGAATTACGATAGTCACAAAAATGTCATAGGAATGGATTTGATAGGCCACAGGGACTTGACCAATTTGTTACATATATATTCAGACAGACATGTTAGTTCTTCAGATTCGTTTTTGTACTCGGCTTCAAGTGTTATGCTTCATTCTTGAATGAAATATCTTTGAAGATAATCAAATTATCTGCACTTTCAGGAAATGGATGGCAACAATGAAGGAAAACTACCATTTTGCCAAAGCAAATTTCATCCATTACCTTGCAATCTTACTTTGCGTAAATGGCTTTAAAATTTGAAACTGTCCTTTGTTTTAATATTAAAATGCTATAGTTTGCAACCTTGCACATCATGCACAGATGTGCAGACTTGCCTGCAAGCTCTTCTGTGATGACACAGGAAAGTTTAGGAATTGGTATTTAGTGGGTAATTCATGAAAAACCTGACATTTTTTTTAAAGATTAAAAAAACAGCAACAACTAAGAACTGATGTCTCTTATAAAAAGCTTTCACTAGGCCCACTTTCACTTACTGTGGTCATACAATGTCATAATTTGATACATTATATTATTGTATGGTTTGTACCAGTCCTGCTAATATCACTTTTGTCCATTCTAATAATGTCACTGTGTATCCATCACATTACATGTACAAGTACTGTACTACTAAGCAAAAGGCAACAAATAAAAGACTAGTTCATGTTCACTTAGTAAAAACATAAAATGATGTCTTCTTAAATGTAATTTTTCAAGGGAGATTTTAAACAAGATTTACTTTGCCATACATGTGATGAATTATTTATAATCTATAATTGAACCGAAAATGACTAAAACACCAGTGCTAGCATGGTAAGCTAAAGACACTTGCAACTTAATACCGAGTACACCAAATTTTCCCATGAAAATTCATTAGAAAGATGATTTTAAGAAGCTCTTGAAATCAAGATTATTTATGTATTCCCAATGGCAAATATCCTCGTAGAATACTAAGATTCTTCAAATATCATACAGATCTTGTAAAATTAACTTCTGTCATCATTCTTTGAAAAAGAAATGTGCATGAAAGGAATGTGTGACTCCTTAAGATGTTCTATCAAATCTTAATAAACTATTTGCAATGGTATCAGACAAGAATTTGCAATAAAAAATAATATATATTGGAATTATTTTCCATTAAACTAGTTAGAATAGACAGTTGAGCAGTGATTTTTTTATTTATATAACAGACTCCGAAACAGGGCCTCTTCCCAATTGAAATTTTCTTTAAAATCATGCAGTTTTCCCAAAAATCTGAACTTAAATCTGCTTTTTTCTTCCCAAATTAGCAATTTTAGCGATAATTTTTCCCAAAATCATGAGGCTAAGGCCTCTTCCCAATTAAGCGAGAAAAATCACTGTTGAGCAGAACTGGGGTACATATCTATGATTAAGTATGTATATGAAGTCCATTGAACCTTCAACATGCTAATCATAAAGTGGACAAACTTTCATCATTTTTTGGGAAAATTTCAAGATATGAAGTGGCCGAATATTTTAGTAAACAGTGATGGGACCAAAGTGAGGCTCTTGTCACACCATTAGTCTGTTGTTGCCAGCAAGGTAGTCGGAACAATGTGGGAACTTGGACCACTGGAGCAGTCCATAAGATTTTGTCTTGGTCCTTGTAAGAACTCTCATAATATTAGATTGTAAATCCAGTTGGTCATAAAAACTAATGACATAAATGCTTATTATTATATATATGCATGAAATGGGGATAAATGTGAAGCAAAGATTAAGTCTTTGTGTTTTATATTTGGAAGCGGTTGGGGGCCTCATGTTGGAATTTGTTTTTACTTATTTTATAGTTTCCATCTAACTAATAAGTAATATTCATACTGTGGTTGCACATATTAGCAAAGCCAAAAAATTTAGATATTTAGGAAATAGTTAACTGTTACCAGTACAATTAATTTTAATATAGCATAGCACTAATTTACAAAAAAATTTCCTTTTTATCATGTGAGGAATTTTAACAATATCTATAAATTAATTTTGACAAAACTCAGTATTTATATATCATAGTTTATATTATAGCCATGTGTGCACAAAGGTGCAAGCTTTTTACTGGCTGGTGGCATTAATCATGATTATAAATTTTTACAATATTACTGTAAATTTGTCTAGATTTATAAAGCACCTCATTTAAAATGCTAAATATAGTATTAGAGTAAGAACTTCAGCACATCCCTACATTATTACAACAGTAAGAGAATTCATGTTTGTATTTCATTTCAGTCTTTTCAAAACTTGGCAAAAATATTAATTTAGCATTTTAATCAAATTGATAAAAAATATATGCAATATGGTTCTAATTCTACCCTAGACTATAGTTATCAAGTAAATCTGTACAAACATTGGACAAGCCCATATGATTACTTTAATAGGAAATAAACCTTTGACAGCGCATTAAAGCATTAAATTAATACTTAACTTTTTTCATCATGAAAAATTAAGCAGGGATTTACCCAAAAGATTAACAGCTCTGCAAGATTATGCATGTTAGGAAGGATTAAAATTTTACTTTTTCTTGATCTTAAACAGAAAGTTAGACTAAAAGATATCAATTGTACATGTATATGGTACCTCCCCCATATTTATTTGTCACATGATACAACAATTATTTCTAGCCAAGAAAGTTGGTTAATTTAATTCTGGAAAGTTTGATGCACAATTCAAATACAGAGTTGTTCACTCAAAATAACTTGGTCATCAATATTCAATATATAGTACTTTTGTATCTATTGTAAATGCAGAAATAAATAAAAGTAAAATAAAAAGTGGTGACATTATTTTAATTTATTTAATTTTCAGGTGGTGAAATTTTCTTTTAATTTCATGTTAAAGTAGAGATGTGCAAATATTCCTAAATTATAAAAATTTGTGCAAATTATGTTAATTGCAATTCATAATTTATGTTCACATAAAAATATTAGATCTAAAACATTATTTTTTGTATTTTTTTCTGAAACATTCAAATTTTTCCAAATTATGACACTTATTTGCATCCATACTTTTTAATTGGAACTACTTTTAATCCAATTATAATAGCAACAACACAGTAATTAAGAATGCTTAAACATGTGCTATTTTTCAATTTCTTCTTTGACAAAAATTCGGAATTCTTGTTAAACAATATGAACAGCAACATAAATAAGGGTATAGAGTGTCCGGCGAGAGGTTACAATTGAAATTTTTCCACAACAATGAGTGGTGAATAACAACAACAAAATTTCTGTTGACGCAACACATCAATTATTATCATTAATTTGCTATCTTTTACATATTTCTATTAAGCATTCGCAAATTCAATGTGTGTTCTGTCGACGAGCTAAAATAACTCAAAACGCGATAATAATACTTCCATTGCGCGACGAGCATGACCCTTCTTCAAAATTGTTATTAGAGACACGTTCTGTAAAATATTTCGTTACTCACCTCTTGAAATATTCCGCTATTTCATTTTCTGTAATCGTTTCGGGTAAATTCCCAACGAGAAGATACCTTGTTTCGCGTACCATTTCCCTAGAATTCTACATCCCTATTGTAAACTTCAAACACGCCGACATTTTTCGTTTAAAATAGCACATTGCATTACACATTACAACTTCGCTGTAGTCCCGATAAAAAATTTCGTACTAAACCGCGTGACGTCATTGTCACGTGACAGCTTAATATACAGCATATGCCATGTGATTGTGTAGAAGGAAGGGGTCAGCTCAACGTTAACATTCTTATGAATGGGATCGACATTATTTCGAGTTTTGATTTGTCTTAGTAAGGGTTTTCAGTAAGAATTGAAATATTTATTTTCATTTAAAAGTTTATATATTAGATAAAGGACCTGTACAAGTATTTATCGAAGATAAGTTATTTGTCTGAGCGTTTAAAATGAATAGTTTAATGTGCAGCATCTACCCTATATTTATAAATATGAATAAAGTTTTTGGTTATGTCAATTTAAAATGTTTTTGCTTTAAATTCTACACTTACAACGGTAGCATATAATTTATTTATAATGCATTTGCATCCTTCTAAACAGCCGACATGGAGTCTTATTTAAATTTTGATTGCTTTTAATATTATATTAGTTTATTCATTAATGAGTTGATCTATGGAACATTTTCTTATATTTGCAACAAAAAAAAAAAAAAAAAAGGAAACGCATTTTTTTCTCTTGTTCAATGTTGTTGTTTTACTTTTGAAATGAATTTAGCAGTGTAAAAGAATCATAAAATGAATTCCTAGGATGTCATTGAAAATGTCAATATCAACCTAATTAGGTATTAGGCTTTTTTATTTGAACATACGAAATTTAGTGACAGAATTTTGTTATACAGCCAATGAATTGTCTTCGGTATGTGTGAGTGTTACTGTTTTGTAATAATGAGAAAAGGTCTTGTCCTTTTAAAAGCTTGAAAGTATTCAAATTGATACGCTTCAAGAAAATTTATAAAAAAACATATATTTGTTATTAATTGAATTGGATTTTAAAATCAGAAAACTAAAATAAAAAATTCTCAACATTTTCAAGAATGCTTCTAATTTCTCATTGAACGTATAAGCGAGGCAACTATAATATTTGCAAGTCCAGTAGTCAGACAGCCGAGTTATCCGCTTCTAGGGGTTATTGATTTTCAATAAGTTTGACAGCTCCCCGCGGTAGCCTCACAAATAATTCTTTCTACGGAAGCGCTGGCGCGTTACAATTGATTCACGGAAAGATATTAGTTTGCCGCGGGCAAAATAAGTTTTATTGTTCGCTGTGTGTAATTAAGCTTGTGCATTGAACCACCCTCGGTTAAATGTGTATAGAACGTGTTTTAGGTTAACAAAAAACTTGGAGCGTTGCCAGAACCTGCTTGATAAGAAGTGCAGACATGTATTTGTCCTATATATGTGTGTACAGTCACGCGGAGAAATTTGCTGAAATTCAAAGCAAATACACGTATAATTTTCTAGATACACGTAAACGCATTATTGAAAGAGTAATTTCCATTTTGATAGTGCGCAATTGAAGGATTTTTCATTACAAACCAAGAAAAAATACAGGTAAAAAAGAAAAGGCTTCCAAAATATATAAACACAATTTTATTTTAGGAATTTACTATATTATATATTCTATAACATTAACTCCGAAAGAAATGTATCCAAGTGCAAGGCGTTGCCCAAAATACAGTAATTTCACTATAGTTATGACGTCACTTAGTGCATTACATCCTTTCGGGTTTTTATTTCCCCAAAATGGCCATTTTTCAAGTTATTTGACTTGTATAATTCCACTATCAACAGCAATATTTCGAGTTTCTGTGACAATTATCCTCTGTTAACCGAAAATACTTTGTCAATTATCACTCAATTTTTTTTTCGAGTGTCTAGACAAAGAACAAAGGATTTGTACTGATAAATCCGTCGCAGCTCATTTCTTTTCTATTTTCAAGCGTTTTTCAAGAGTATAGATTCTCGGCAACTTTATATAAGATGTAGCTTAAATTCTATTTAGTAAGAAATGAAGAAAATCTCCCATTTTTACGATAACTTATAACAATTTTGACAACTAACACATCGCCATTGTTAGTCAATCCCGATCATGAAATGACGCATAACAACCTTGAGTGAGGTACTATGGGATTGAAAAATCACGCGGCTGGTGCATGTAGCTCTACTTCGGTAATTTCCGACATCAAATATTGGAACGGAAATTAACGAAACGCCTCTCGTCACTATCCGTGAAAAGCAGACAACGATAACTTCCTTTTGTGGTATACACTTCATAGAATTGTAATGTATAAACGTTATATATTTTGAGAAATTCAAACACCTAAAATGAGAAACGAAAACTTTACTTATTTCATGAACGTTGCATTCATTATTCGTTATTTAAATAAGTTCAGTTGTATTTGAAACAAGAAGAAACAATAACAAGTAATATGAGCAAAGTAGTTAGTATCTTTTTTTATTGCGAACACTGTAATAAGATTTGTCCCTGACGAGTTCTGTCCCTTGGAAAGTACGAATATTAAATTTTGTCAAATATTTGAAAGACTATAGTTTTGTGTAAAACATATGTGACAGTTGAATAATATAGATCTTCAATTAAGACCTTCAGGCACTCATAATCGTCTTGATTTTTTTTCCAGAGAAGGGTTCTCTTGACTGCCCTCTTAGGAAATCGATCATTTGAACACTCACCATGACTATTTTTGTATTATTTAATGAAAATTCTATTCTGAAGGAATGTGACTCTCTATTTAAAAGTTTAGAATTCATGAAATTGCAGCATTGAAAAAGGTCTAAATTGAAATATGAACGAAATCATTTAGTTGCTTAGGGTTAATTTTAATGAAACATGCCAATGAATGACCACATGAGCTAGATCTCATGATGACAACAAAATCCAAATAAATTGTGTATTTGACAATCCCAGTATATATATTATATTATAGACGTTGAAATATGCTTTTATTTTTCAAAACTGCTTTAATTAAGATTTATCATGATAAGTATATGTTCTGGGATTGACAAATATGTATACATTTTTTTTTTTTGGTTTTTAAGGCGTTTGGAGCTCCACACCCCAAGTGTCAGTGATGATGACAACTTAATGTTCACAGTGTGTAACGTTATAACTTTTACCTTGATCTTACATGGGTGATGGCTGACAACTATTCATTCATATTTTTGATAGTGTTTTGGTCATGTAGACCTGTTAAGGTCTTATAACAACTTTAATGGTGCCTTCAACATTAAGTTTAGACCATGCCACGGTCATTTTTAGACATTGAGAACAGAGCTAGCCTTGGTTATTTTTAACGTTGAGAATTGTCCTATTAATTTTGTTGAAGATAGAAGTCGCTAAGATGATTATTTTTAAACGATATTTTAACTTTGAAATCGCCTGTTTATAGTAGAGAAAATTCTGGAAAGGGGACACCCATCGATAGCATGAATACAAAACTTTAAAGGTAAAAAATATAGACCCGGTTCATGAGAACTGTATGGTGCAACATCTCTTACGCCCCCTTGCACCGGTTTAAGCAGTTACTAAATGCTTTAAGGTACTTCAAATGTTATCATCTGTCCAAGATGTGTTGGAATCAATGATCCTGAAGCACAACAATATAAAAAAATTCACTAAGATGAATTCCGGGGCAACGTTTCACTTGCTGCCATACGGCACTTAACACCTGCTGGTTAAGGGCAATGATTATACGAAGTGAAAATTGCAGACTCGGTGTCATTTAGATTGTTGCAGAGTATCTTCATTTTTTTTACTTTCTTCTTATAATGTACTGGTCTCATTCTGGATAACTGTTGAACAAACAAAGAATGTAACGATAACACGTTTTATCAATTCCGATTTTTTGAATGCAAATGCATTCGACTGAACTTTTGGACAACATTCTGACCAAATTTCCCGCCAAAAGTAAATACAAGCACGCGCTTTTTAGCGTTACATCAGAAGCACACGCAGACACAAAACGTTTTCACAAGGCCGATACTGGACTGCAAGTCAATTACTCAGGTGATAAACATGTAACATGTCCTAAAACCATTATTCTAACGTTATAAAAACTACGTTTGCTCTTTCTAAAGAAGGAAAATTCGACGCTGAGACTAATGTACCCTAAAATCTTAAATTAACACATATTTTATCAAAGATTTAGATAAAGAAAGATATATCAACTTACACTATTTTTTTCACTTTTAGCTCCTCTTTTTTTTTTTTTGAGAAAGAAAAAATCAAAGCCATTGCTAGTCATGTTGTTGTTGAATTATCTTACCGTTGCTGTTGACGTTACAGTAGCCGTTGCCGTCCGTAGACAGTAATGTTGGTCATAATTTTTGCTTTTTCTAAAATAATTTCCTTCACAACGACCCTTTTGACAAGAACTTTCAGATGACCAGACTGAACTTGACTTTCACTTATAAAAGACATTGACCTTCAAGGTCAAATATTTGAGTTTTGTTTGGTTTTAGGTATAATTGGCTATTAAACTGCCATTTATGAATAAAATGTGTTCATACTTGGACATAACAATCCTTTGGAAAAGATCCTTTAGTTTTTTTATTGGCTATAACTTTTAGTAATAAATGTATTGTCTTCATACTTGGTCACAACAGTCCTTGGGACAAGACATTAGAATTAATAAAACATGACATCGTGCTAACTGCAAATGTCAAATAAGTTAATTTAGCAACATTTGACCATAAATTTGTTATTAATTTGAATTATACTTGGACAAGAGAACATTTATTACAAAACTGAAATGTTTAGACATTTAAATATGACCTTCACACATTAACACTGACTGTCAAGGTCAAATATTGACTTAGCTTAGACTGTTATAACTTTTCTATTTATTTATGAATGTGTATTTACTTGGACAAAAGAACACATATATGACGAAACCAACATGTTGAATTATTTTGATATGACCCTGACTTTACTTGACCATCAAGGTCAACTGTTGAATCTAACTTAAATTGTCATATCTTATTTATTTACAAATTATATTTATACTTGGACAGAAGAACACATATAACAAAACTGGCATGTTGAATTATTCTAAAATGACCTTGGATCTACCATTAATGTCAAGGTCACACTATTGATTTTTTAGATTGTCATACTATTGTAATTAATTAATTGATTTGATTCATTCTTTAACAAAAGAACACACATGTTAAAACTGACATGATAATTAATTCAAATGTGACCTTGACCTTAAAGGTCAAATATGAAATTTGAATTATATTTTGTTTGAGACAGTGATGTTTAGATTCCTAGAGGTATCTAGAATATTTTTTCTCCAATGTGTTTGACTTTAGAAATAAGAAAAAGTCGAGCATGGCCCCTGCTTGGATTTGCTGCTTGTATTCTTTTTGAAACAAATGTATGAGAAAATAACTGTGCCCCTGAATGAACTAGAACTATCGCTGAATGCGATTAATACCCCCACCAATGTCCTTGACAGAAGACCACTTGGAAAGGTGGCTAAGGGAATAACTTATGTGGCACAAATACATAAAAAGAAATTATCTCTGGTGAAAAAAAGACTAATTGTACAGGTAATAGTATAAATATATATTATCAAATCATGTTCGAAACAGTTACAAATAACCTTTCATTTTCCCAATGTATTAAACATTTTATTTATAAGTCAATTTTTGACCTTCAAGTGTGGCCTTGACCTTAATCTGGCACAAGGGTAAGATGGGTTTTGCACATCACCCAGTTTGGTTGAACATTTGAGTAAAGTTTGAAGAAAATCCTTCCATTAGTATAGAATTTATAGAGTAGACACAATATATTATCTAGTATTGGTTGTATGTAAATTTGAAGACTTAAAAAGGGGCATAACTTTGTCAAAAAGCAATACAGAGTAATGAAACTTTACCTGCATATCTTATTTGCCACACCTCATTTATCTTTTAAGTTTCAAGCAAATGCCTGCGCTAGTTTCAGAATTATTCAAGTACATGTTAAAATTTAAGAACATTTTCTAAGTCAATTTTTGACTTTCAAGTGTGACCTTGACCTTAAGCCAGCACAAAGGTGACATGGATTCTGCACATAACCTTGTTGAGGTGAAAATTTGAGTAAAGTTTGAAGAAAATTCTTCCATTAGTATAGGATTTATAGAGCGGACACAACATACCCGGTATTGTCTAATATTTGATTGTATGTAAATTTGAAGACTTAAAAAGGGGCATAACTTTGGTAAAATGCAATACAGAGTTATGAAACTTGAACGAACAGCATATCGGAATTGTGACCCTTCAAAAATATTTTAAGTTTCAAGCAAATACCTTTTCTAGATTTAGAAATATTCAAATAAATGTTAAAATTTAAGAATATTTTCTAAGTCAATTTTTGACCTTAAAGTGTGACCTTGACCTTAAGCCAGCAAAAGAGTGACATAAGTTCTGCACATCCCCTGGTTGAGATGAAGATTTGAGCCAAGATTGAAGAAAATCTTTCAATTAGTGTAGGACTTACAGGGCGGACATGACATACTGTGTAATATTAGATTGTTTGATATTTGACCTTCAATTGTGACCTTGACCTTGAGCTGACACATGGGCAACATGGATTCTGCACATCCCCTTGTTGAGGTGAATATTTGAGCCAAGTTTGAAGAAAATCTTTCAATTAGTGTAGGACTTACAGAGCGGACACAACATACTGTGTAATATTTGATTGTTTGATATTTGACCTTCAATTGTGACCTTGACCTTGAGCTGGCACATGGGCAACATGGGTTCTGCACATCCCCTTGTTGAGGTGAACATTTGAGCCAAGTTTGAAGAAAATCTTTCAAGTAGTGTAGGACTTACAGAGCGGACACGACATACTGTGTAATATTTGATTGTTTGATATTTGACCTTCAATTGTGACCTTGACCTTGAGCTGACACATGGGCAACATGGGTTCTGCACATCCCCTGGTTGAGGTGAACATTTGAGCCAAGTTTGAAGAAAATCTTTCAAGTAGTGTAGGACTTACAGAGCGGACAATGCATACTGTCTAATATTTGATTGTTTGATATTTGACCTTCAACTGTGACCTTGACCTTGAGCTGACACATGGGCAACATGGATTTTGCACATTCCCTTGTTGAGGTTAACATTTGAGCCAAGTTTGAAGAAAATCTTTCAATTGGTATAGTATTTATAGAGCGGACACGAAAATGGAGACGGACGGACGGACCGACCGACCGACCGACGCGACAAAGCGAATCCATTATAGCCCCCCCCACATTTTGTGGTGGGGGTATAATAACTATGAGATACACCTGTGGATTCTTGAATATTTATATGAATTAATATAAGTTTATGAAATAGAGAACAGTTTCTTTTACTGGTGTACAAAGTTTCATTACATGAAATGATAGTTAACAAATACCAGTATTTAGTCACTTTTATTTGTCAATGGTAAGATGACAGTTTTAACTCTGGCTTGTCCATGCTATTAAAAAAGAAATTATTCATTGCAGTATTGCTAAGGGTCACATCTGTATGTTTTCCATATTTTCAGCACTAGTATCAATACAGTAAGACAAATGACTCTCAATTATCAAACATCATTTTCTTATGAACATCACATCAAAGCTACATTACCTTAATTGTTGTTTTAGACTGGCTAGTAAATGTTTGATGTGATCAGTAGTATGTTCAAGTAGATGTCTTTTGTTGTTTTTTATATGCATCACCTATGGATCTCTTTAGCACATATGTGTTACATGACAATAAATTCTAGTTATTGAAACAATCTATCATCTATCATGGAGTCAGTTTTCAACATGGTCAAACTTTAATATTACAAAATTTTAAACACCTCTTGCTAAAGGCATCTTATAGCATATTATGCCTCAGAAATAAAACCATGGTTTTGCTCTTTAGAAGGAATAAACGTGTGCTCAATGATGCTTTGATAACTGATTAAAACATCAGATACACTGTACTTATCATCGGAAGTAAAAAGTGCTGATGTACTTAGTGCTGATGTACTTATCATCGGAAGTAAATAGTGCTGAATGTGAAATGATTTGTCATAAATTTAGCAAATCATTTACAAAATGCCATTTAATTTTTCCAGAAAACACAACACTTATCTGAACCATTCATGTTCTTAAACAGATAAATCAGAGTTAATAATTTAATAAGTTTTTATTTTCAAAATTACTTTATTTCAGTACAACATGTTCAAATACATACAATGAAATATGTTATGTAAAATATAATGAAATGTGTTGACACATACTAAACTAACACTTGTCATACATTTTGATGTCAATTATTTTATTACAACAAAAATATAGAAAAGATAATATCATTTAATATATCTAAAACGATATGTACGTTCATCTTTTTTTTCCTCACAAAGTACATTAGTATAACATTCCTATACGAAACATTTTTCATGCATGTATACTTGAAAAATGTAATTCTTGGTGACTAGTCACTAATATTCTGACATTTAACCACTAAACAGTCTGTTTATTATACAACCAAATTTCTTATAATATTATAAACATTCTTGAATAAATTTATATGTATTTTCAAAAGAGTCATATTTAAATACAGTCTTAACATTTTCCGCTAAGCTCAAAAGCAAGAACATCAGAATTTGTAATGCAGGGATTCCTGGTTCTATCCTGGACTGAGGCGATATTTCTCTGCGACAATTGACCCCGGACATTTGAGTCTTATGGTTATTTTTCTCTCAACACTGATATGTCTATAGTGTGGGATTAGTAATCCGTCACTTTTGGAGGAACTGGTAATAACTAATTAGTTATTCAGTACTGTCAAATGGTAACCAAACATGTGTTAAGATCAGTGTAAATACCCAAACAAATAAGCTATATTCTCTTTGCAAAAGTGAAGTAGGAAAAAACTAAAGAATATCATACCATTTGCAGGATGTAGCACAACTCTGTAGATATTTGTGGCGATGATGATCTGGATAGACCACGAACAAAAAGCCAGCCAAATTTTCACTTTTAAGTAATTTTAATCAGATTTTATGTTTGTTTATTAATTGTTGTATAGATTTCACTCAAACTAACAAAAAACAACTTTACTTGAAAGCTTGACATTAAACAAATTAACCAGGATAAAGATTACGTAAGTTATTTTGATGAAAAATTCAAAACTCATAATTTGATCTGAATATTAATTTCATGAAAGAAAAATATCATACAAACTATAAATGAATGCACACTTAAAGTAGGATAGTCACCCTTCAAAGTAAGTCTGACCCAAGTTTACACATATTTTTCTTGCACCCGATTGCCACTGTAAGATGCCAATGTTCATTGTTGTTCATTGAGAATTACTTCCCTTGACCAGATAATTAGGAAAATGCTAAGTCTTCCTGTACAATATGAGTTACTTGTAATACTACATATTGAACCATGGCCAAACAGTTATGATAAACAGTACATTTGTTCTACTGAACATCTTACATTTTTGTATTTCATTTACAGGTATACCAACCAACATGCAATTTGTAGTAAAATATTTGTACAGAAACTACTGGTCAAATAGCTTTAGTACTTATTTTGATGAAAATAAAATCAACAAAAAAAAAAAATCAATATAGGGACAAAACATATAACAATAATAAGTTAATGTGATAGACCTATAACATGATATGATATGCGATGTGCTGGTTAACATTGCTTAAGTGACAGCTGAAGAAAAATGATTGATAATCTAAGATTGTCATTAACTCTCAGAAAGAAATGTCGGGCCGACGGTCCATTTTAAATATTTGTTTTTCATCTAGACATCAATGGCTGAAGCTTAGCTTCATAAAACTGGGTCAAGGTCAGTATTACATTCAGTCATGGTGAAACTTTGACCTTTAAACTGTAGTAAAAATACTTCTTATTTTTGTAAAAAAAAAAGAACATTATGCATATGTCAAATGACTGAATTTTATCTTGTAATATAGATAGAATATGGATATTTTAGCTAAACTTACTTATAAGCAAAAAAAATAAAAGTTAAAAAAAACAAAATTCAATAGCTTATTTTTTTCCAAAGAATATTATTAATACAAAGTCACATTTTAAGTCAAGAGCCTATTATGGATACCATCTGTGAATAAAGCTAATTAATTTTACAAATTCTTTTAAATTAGTATTCTTTATATAATATCTACTGTACACAATCTGATATAAATGCTGTAAGTATTCAAAACGTAGTGTTTTCCCATATTTATCAGCTTGTAGCTGTCAGTGACACCATCTAACAAAACCCACTCTTCAAAAGAGAAATCTTTACATGGATTTAACCACTTTTTCATATTTGTTCATAACATATCACATATCTGGCCATTCCAATATCATTTTCTTGCACAGTGCACAGTTATCGAACTTTTCCAACAATAAAATCACAGTAGTTTCCCTTGGATATTGTACAATTACACATGATCCCCTCATTTGTAGGTCACATGATCAACACCTGAATGAAAGTCACATGATCACCGGCTCCTGCTATACTGGCAGGATGTTTTGTGTTGTTTTTGATGCAGCTGCATAAAATATTCTTGAGAAAAATTTCATTCCAGTTTGTCCTCCAGGGATATAACTCATGATATACCTGGAAAATAAAGGGCAACAACTCTGTTAAAAATAGAATTACAAGAAGCGCCGCAATGCGACGAAAACCAGGTTTTCAACGACCAAGTTTTGATGTGACAGCAATCAATAGGTCAAAGTGCACTGAAGTTATTGAGTAGATACTGAATATTCTATTGTAAGCAAATTACCTTGACCTTGCTCCCAGATATCTAAGTGGCAATCCAAAGCTGCCACTCAGCAAGTTCGGTGACAAAAGGTCAAAGCAAACTCAAGTTATAACATGAAAACTAAATGCATTAACCTTGATCACAGACACCTGGGTAGCAATCCCAAGCTGCCTCTTGATATAAGCTACCCATTCATCAAGTTTGGTGTCAATAGGCCAAAGCAAACTCAAGTTATTGAGCAGAAACTGAATTTCTATTTTTAGTAACAGTGACCTTGACCTAGATCACAGACACCTGGGTAGCAATCCCAAGCTGCCTCTTGATATAAGCTATCCATACACCAAGTTTGGAGTCAATACGCCAAAGCAAACTCAAGTTACTGAGCGGAAACTGAATTTCTATTTTTAGTAGCAGTGACCTTGACCTTGATCACAGACACCTGGGTAGCAATCCCAAGCTGCTTCTTGATATAAGCTATCCATACACCAAGTTTGGTGTGAATAGGCCAAAGCAAACTCAAGTTATTGAGCGGAAACTGAATTTCTATTTTTAGTAACAGTGACCTTGACCTAGATCACAGACACCTGGGTAGCAATCCTAAGCTGCCTCTTGATATAAGCTATCCATACACCAAGTTTGGTGTCAATAGTCCAAAGCAAACTCAAGTTATTGAGCAGAAACTGAATTTTTATTTTTAGTAACAGTGACCTTGACCTTGATCACAGACACCTGGGTAGCAATCCCAAGCTGCCTCTTGATATTTCATATCCATACACCAAGTTTGGTGTCAATAGGCCAAAGCAAACTCAAGTTATTGAGCGGAAACTGAATTTCTATTTTTAGTAACAGTGACCTTGACCTTGATCACAGACACCTGGGTAGCAATCCCAAGCTGCCTCTTGATATAAGCTATCCATACACCAAGTTTGGTGTGAATAGGCCAAAGCAAACTCAAGTTATTGAGCGGAAACTGAATTTCTATTTTTAGTAACAGTGACCTTGACCTTGATCACAGACACCTGGGTAGCAATCCCAAGCTGCCTCTTGATATAAGCTACCTACACACCAAGTTTTGTGTCAATAGGCCAAAGCAAACTAAAGTTATTGAGCGGAAACCAAAAGTTGACGCCCGCCCGCCTGCCTGCCCGCCCACTTCGGCATTACAATAACCCAGTTTTCGTTGAAAACCTGGTTAAAAACAAGAGGGCAATGATCCTTGTAGACTGATGAGAGACAAGTGAATTGAAGTCAGTGATCATATCTGCTGAGCCACTTTGTTTATTTTGTCGGGTATAGCACTAGTTGTTTCAAAGTAATAGAAATAATTTAATCTTAGATGTAAAACCAGTACCGACTTGTTCCCACTTCCTAACTTAACTCCCTAAGTAACTGCAAACTTAAACTGATATATCAATTCCATTAATAAAAATAAATTGCTAAATCCAAATTGTTACAACAAAGGATGTAGTATCCCGCCATACACAACCTCAAATTTGCCATATCAAGGTGCATATATCCAGTATTCTCCCTATTGAAGTTCAATTGAACTTTAAGTGCAGGCTTTTTACCAATGCCCAAGCTCTTATATAAGATTTAAGGGTACTTACCAAACTAAAGCTAATATTTGAATAACTGCAAAGATGACTGTAAATACTGTACTTTTAACCTGGAAATATACATACATGACTGTATTTGTGTAACAAGAACTGTCGGAGGACAGTAACGCTCGACTATTCGAAAATTTGTCACAAGGGTGTTTCATTGAGTATAATAATGCTTACCTATATGACTACATAAAATTGTACGAAAAGGTACAAACCCTTCAAGTTTCAATACAATCACAGAGAACAAGTGTGTGAAATTTCAATCCATTCCCTTCAGTAGTTATGGAGATACCAGCTTACACACAAAAACTTAACCACGAATTTATGAATCGAAAAAGGGGAATAATTATGCGAAAAAGTAAATCAGAGTTATGGGACTTGTGCCAATCATCTTAGATAATCACAGAGAACAAGTGTGTGAAGTTTCAATCCATTCCCTTCAGTAGTTATGGAGATACCAGCTTACACGCAAAAACTTAACCAAGAATTTCTAAGTCGAAAAAGGGGCATAATTATGTAAAAAAGCAAATCAGAGTTATGGGACTTGTGCCAATCATCTAAGATAATCACAGAGAACAAGTGTGTGAAGTTTCAATCCATTCCCTTCAGTAGTTATGGAGATACCAGCTTACATACAAAAACTTAACCACGAATTTCTAAGTCGAAAAAGGGGCATAATTATGTAAAAAAGCAAATCAGAGTTATGGGACTTGTGCCAATCATCTTAGATAATCACAGAGAACAAGTGTTTGAAGTTTCAATCCATTCCCTTCAGTAGTTATGGAGACACCAGCTTACATACAAAAACTTAACCAAGAATTTCTAAGTCGAAAAAGGGGCATAATTATGTAAAAAAGCAAATCAGAGTTATGGGACTTGTGCCAATCATCTTAGATAATCACAGAGAACAAGTGTGTGAAGTTTCAATCCATTCCCTTCAGTAGTTATGGAGATACCAGCTTACATACAAAAACTTAACCACAGGGACGCCGACGCCGACAAATGGGTGACTGCATTAGCTCGATTATTCTACGAATAGTCGAGCTAAAAATAGGCTAATAATGTACTTTAGTGCAAGGTTTATGCAGGGAGCATCCATGGCAGAGTGGTTACGGTTGTTGATTTCAAACTACTTCGCTTAGGGTTTGAATCCTGCAAGGGACTCAATCTGATTAAAATCAGCTCTAAGTCACGCTCCGCTTTTAGATCTAACCATGACCTAATACGAAATCATTTCTGGTGACTTTTCACACAACCAATTATCAGCGAGCTTTCCTTATTTTGAAAGCGACACAGTTTCTTATTTTAACCCTGGGAAAACAAACACTGAGTACGTAATATTCACAATTTCTAGAACAAACATGGCATTGTCCATAAAGCCGACAGGTAAAATGGCAAAACAATCTTGCCAATTAAAAATTGACTTTTTTTTTCAAGTAATTTGTGAAAAATTACTTCCAACACTTGTTTTTCTAACAAAAATCAACAATTTGTTTAACTTCCATGTATAACGGTATTTTGATACTTCTTCTAATGCCTATGTAATAACCAGTTTGATTGCATGGCTAAAAAATGCCTTCTAGGGAAATCTGAATTATAAAGAATGCGAAACATATACCGTCGTCATCAGATCTACATAAAAGAAATAAGTGGAACTTATATAAATATAGATAGAATGCTTACCCATATTGAAAAATATATTGTAGCAAACATTGTTCCAAAATACACAGATGTAAAAGGTAGTCTTTCTGCTGCTAGTAAATGTTTTATGTGATTCATTGGTCCCCATAACATGGAAAAACTGAAATATATACAAACATGTCTCCAGTACCACACATTCAACAATTTTTGAAGAGCACCACTAGGTGATGAAATGATGATATATGCATATAAACATACTAATAAGTTTATCAAATAAACACAATGGTTGGAACAATATTGACATCAGGCTAAAATTTGGTAGAAAAGCATTCTATAATACTATGTGTCCCAGGTGAAGTTTATATACATATAAGTCAGGCCACGTGTCTTGCTGATTTGGACAAGATTTTTTTTAAATTTTAAAGATTTTGCTTTTTGTTGGGGCACACTAGTTTCCATGGCAACTAAACTTCTGAATAGTATTAAACTTGAAGGGGTTTTTGTTCAAAAACATGTCTCCCCCATATGTTCTCTAAGGATGGAAACCTGACAAGCCTAATGCTGACAGACGGATAGAGGGACTAATAGCAAAGACAAAAACAATGGCGATATACTTATATGAACAACTCTGACCAGCTCTTAAGCAAGAAACATACCTAGCAAGTTTCGATAAATTTCAGGGGCTTCTGAGGGTGTCATATGAAACAACTGAGGATACAAAATGAACAAAAATCAGGCCTAAAAGGTTACCATGACAACTCTGTCCAAACAAGTCACATCTTTACTTCCTGTTATTGTGTTATGGTATTATAATATAACCACTGCTGTGTACTTCTGATAACTTTTTCAGCGCCAATTCTAAGGCACAGAGAGGGATACATAGGATAAACTGATCTCCAAGCAAAAGAATTAGTTACAGTACCTACACGATTAAACATATTAATTTTTTCCATGATGCCTGAAGTCATCATTGCATTTAAATAGTTTATTTTACCATAAAACATACCACATTGAAGATGAGATTTTTAAATTTCTTGTTATATTTGAAAGCAAATGATTATTTTTAAACCCATATCACAGAAGAAAATAAATATCTCAAATGGACTCATCCATCTTTCAGAATGGACAAAGGCAATTTTTAATTTTGGGGAAAAATTTCAAAATCAGTACTGACAGAATAATAAAGTTGAGCAGTGCCGATCAAGATCAGATGAAAACAGAAGTGCTCTCATTACTTGTCACATGACTAAAATGTTTTGCCATCAGCAGACTATGGATATACATAAGAAATGCTGAAAACTTACCTACAAATAATGAACAAACTTCCTACAGTGTATAACATGGCAAACTTTCTTGCTTTCAGGACTAATATGGGAATATACAAGCATGCCTGAAATTTAAAACATTATATTCAAGTAAATACATCTGGAGTGTATGAAGCTATTTATACAGTCGAACTTCGTTCGCTCGAACTCGGAGGGCCTGTTCAAATTTGTTAGAGAGATCGGTAGTTCGAGCCAACCGAGGTTGAACTATTATTACATAGAACAAAGGCCTCACGGTTTTCAAACTTACATCGGGCAAATGATTATTGACTTTTGCGCATTTCAGGGGTTATTTTCTTTTTATTATTACTAAAGACGGCAAATATACAATTTTATCATAACAAACAAATCGGTTTCAACACCTTTTATTTTGTATCAATTAACCTTAATTGCCCTTGTCACGATTACGAGGTGTTAAAAACATGGGTCGCCGGCTGTCAATTATTTAGAACATGTCGACCCGCATCTTTTGTTGTCTGTTTGTGTTCGACCGAAATTGTGTGATTTACACTATATTTCTTCCGAAGGGACCAGAGATCAGGTTCGAGAGTTCGAGCAATAGGTGTTCGAGCGATCCGAGGTAGAACAATATATATTATATAGGAATTTTGCCGGGACTGGGCGATGAGTTCGAGCAAAGGGAGCCTCCCGGAGGTATTCGAGCGATCCGAGTTCGAGCAAACGAAGTTTAACTGTAGTTCAATACTTGTTATGTCATATAAAATTATTAATACTTATGATTTTTTTAACATCAGAGACTTATCATGTAAAAAGTACAAACTTTTGTTATTTTGTTATTGCTACCAGAATTGAAAGGGCTATACATATGTGATATAGATGAAAAATATGCTAACTGCCACAGGAAACCCAGACCAGCAATGCACTTCAGAAACTGATAGTAATTTCAAATTTTGGAGTGTAGTGCAAAATTACTATATTCCAGGAAAAATATCAGGTTTTAATCCATAGCCACTGGCCCACTCTAGATATCTTAAATGGACTTTTCCAACTTTTAATCTGGACAAGACCTTTCATCATTTTTAGGGGAAATTTTGAAATATGTACTGATTTAATAGCAAATTAAAGTGCAGACCATGATTGTTAGATGGCTGAGCTTGGTCTGCAGTTACATTAAGTTGCTGCTAGCAGACTAAGAGTTATTTTGCAAGGCGCACCAATACATAAGACATCTTAGTTTTAAGATTCATTCAAAATACTTGCTAGTAACTTTAGAAAATGAAATGTGGTACTGACCTTGTGACCTTTTGTGGTCAATGTTCAGGGACTTTTTTTTGGCTTATTTATAGCCGTTATTGGGTCAAATTCCCAATTGAAAATAGTATATTATTTTCCCATACACAGGAAAAAATTCTCAATTGAAAGTTACAATATAAAATTATTGAATAAAATTTCTAAAATCTTTGAAAATAAGGGCTTCTTCACTGTAATTGCAGTGCTTAAATGTTTGAAGATGCCATCCTACATGTAGATAGTAATTGTTTGCATCCAATAAATCACTGTAAAATTTCACTCATGCATTTTTTTCCAATTTTTAACAAAAAAACGCTGAAATTCCCAATTCCATGGGTATGGGTCATGTTCCCAAAATCCTGGAAAAAATTCCTGATGTTGCCACTGGACAACTGGCACTTGGTCAAATTTAAACCAGTTTTTTTCTTCTTTTTTTAATGATGAACTTTAAACACAATCATCATGTTTTACAACAGAGAAAATCTATATTGTTGAAATGCAATAACTTTACCAAATACATTATTTTTAATAACCTCAAAATTTGCATACATTAAGCAGAAATAGCCAAAGCTTAGTAGTTCAGGTGTCGGCCTCTCAACCTGACCAAGCTCTACTATATAACCAGGTTTACCATTTTAACAACAAAATTTTCATTTTCCCTCACAGATTAAGAAATGTTCTGTTATTTGTAGATGTGACAATCTTACATGAAATATTGTTTTTGTAGTGCCATTCCACATAAATCTTTGATAAATTTTAAACAATTTCTCCGAGTGGTTAAGGTTGTTGCCTTCAAAACCCTTGTCCCTCACCGCTGTGGGTTCAAATCCTGACAGGGACTTTGGATTATTTCATGTGACAAAGCTTAGCTATCTAGCTAGCTAACAAAATGTTGGTGGTGTTACTCAGGTGCCTGTTCGTTCCTGAAAAAATGCACAGAAGGGCTTCTGAGTTCTTCCTTGGCCAATAAAGATGGAGCATACCTATACTGTGTTTGTGTGACGTAAAACAAAATCAAACAAACAAATAACTTACTAGACAGAAACAGAAAGTACCCATCAGCAGACAAACCACAAAACCAAGAATACGTTGCTTCTTTGTCTGAAATAAATTATATACATGTATCAGTTTGCTTAAAATATATATTTTGACATTGCAGATTAAAGCCAAAAAGTTTTGGTTTGGTTCCTTCCATTTCGATCTTTTTGCAAATATTGCAAACATTTCTAAATTTAATATATGTCTGTAGGCATATTCTGACTTTTGTACAATAATGGTTGACTGATAATTTAAGAGATTACACTCAGAAATAAAACTAACAGAGTAACAAGAGCCACTGGCAATGCTCAACAGCAGTATCATGTAGATGTAAATAATAAAGTCGTAGTCAATAATGAATAATTATGTATTTAAGCAAAATTTAAGCATTTGACATTGAACATCAATGTCATTTATGAGACAAGGACAGATTCAGTCTGACCTATTTAAAATCTTGTCAGAAGGGATTTTGTGTCCAAGTAAGAAGAAAAAAATACAAAATGGCCAGTTAATTTTTTTTGGATGACTTGGTCATGGCTGTGGCAGTGAGTAGCTCATTTTTTCTTCAGCTAAAACATATTGAGGGGGCTAGGAAGTAGCTGTCAACAGTCTACTCTTCAATATAACTGTGAAAAATAATATTTATAAATCAATTTGATGCCAGAAGGATTTAAAGAAAGAAAGAACAACCTCTTTTAATAATACCAGACATTGAAAAATTTATTGTGTAATTCTATTTTCCTTTCATTATAATATGTTTTTAACTTTTATAAATTTACAATCATCTCTTTAAAATACCAATATAAGCGTGGCATAATTTACATAGAGGATATTTGTTTAGTTCAGTGTAAGATCGGAATATATTTCACCGAGTGAGCACCAAAAGGTATATTTCATGTGTGGCGCAGCCACGAATGAAATATGAACTTTTGGTGTTCACAAGGTGAAATATATTTCGATCTTACACTAAACTAAACAAATTTTCTTTTTATTATATGCAAAGAAACGTTTTAAAAAGACATTAAACCCAATACTGAATGAAAAGCGCACCAAATGATAATACAGTTGGTACCTTAGTACTGTGGGTGTTTGGACTTTACATCTCCTGGATGTTTCACCCCTGGACGTTTCACCCTCAAAACCCTGGTCTTTTCACCTCCACTTTTTAAATTTGATAAATATATGAAATAAATACCATAATGGGTTGTAATATTATATATAATATAACACATACTTGCAAACAATTACGTTCATGATATAAAGAAGATTTTTTGGACATAAATATAGTGAAATTTCCCTGGGAAAATAATTATAAATATGAGTTCTGAAAGAATTATCAGCTATAAGTCTACATGTATATATTATTTCATTATTTTTTTTGTTATCCAAAAATTAAATACCATAAAAAATATTGATTAATTGAAATATGTTTTTATATAACAGATAAGAACCATTAGAAGTGTGAAAGAATTTTGAATAAAGCATTATAAACACTGGTTTAGAAGTATGTAACTAATAGCTCTGTGTAACAAATTTGTGATTTTATTATAAACTTTAAGATGTACATATAGCAATTTTAATAGTTTGCAAGGTTGAACTGGTGAAAGTGTACAGTGTACATATTGTATTATAGTAATCATAGTGATTAGTCCGAAATGTTTTATATTATTATAGATTTTTAATATTTTGTATTATATACACACAGTATTATATAAAAGAAAATTCAATGTTAGTACATTTAATTTGATTTACTTACATGATTTTTAATATTTTAACTTTTTTTTTACAAGTGAGTATTTTTCTATTAAAGTATTTTATTTGAAATAATTGGTAATAAACTCATTCTAACTTGATTTTTTAAAGCATTTTCAGCAAGTTTTTGTAATAGATTAATCTTAATGAATAAAAATGACAAAAAATGAAGATGACAAAATGATAGTTGAATATTTAGAATAAAATATGATACCATTTTTATTTTCTTATTATTTTTTATAAAATAGGAAATAAAATTATATGATGAAAATAACAGTGTTTATTTTAATGTTATGTTATTGTATAGTGCATACATTGTAGTCTTTGTAGATATAGTAATTGACTCTGAATAAAATTTAGTAAATCTGATCATTTTGTTTTTATGTTTTTCATACATTGATACATATTTGGTAAATTTTATTTGAACAAGAATGTCATTTTTTAAATAAAATTTCTTTATTATACATTTCAAAAAACAAATATTCTCTCAATGTCTATCATGCAAATTTATATGATATTGAGTTATCTCAATTATCACTCAATATAATCCAATTAAGGTGCAACAACTAAGGTATATCAAACAAGTTTACTGATATTAATCCATACAGTATACAATATTATTTAATATGAAAAAGGCAAAGCCTCAAAGCGAGCTCGATGTACTTTTAACGTGAAATAGTATGAAATAATCGCTCATTTTTATTTCAAATGCAGTGACAAGTGCGTGTGATGTCACACGTATTGTGTTTTAAATGAATAACGAGTTTTGAAAACGTTGACTTTGTTTGTTTATTTTATTTCACTCTATAATTTTTCAAGCGAAATAAAGATTATTTAAAGTGAAATAAATGAAAAACTTAAAAAGTTTGCGACATTAAAATAGCGTACTTGATTTGATTGTTTTGCACGTGTTGTTTGGCGCTACATTGTGACGTCACGTAAACAATACTTTAAACGTCTGTACAGCGTTAACGACTGAATAAAAGATATTGGTGTTCGGATTCATTTTCTTAGTTAGACCATTTTCTTTCATTCTAGATAGTTTTCACAACAAAATTCGACAAAAAAATGTTTTTATTTATCAGATTTTTCAAACAAAATGGCGCCTTTAATTTTCATTTTACATTTTCCGTTTTAAAACTGTCATTCGATATTTTATACACAGCTTCCGTTATTCTGGTTCCCTGTCCAATTATGGTTCCCATAGACGTGCGCGAGTGACCAGTCTACACATCCGTTTTCAGTCAGAATTCCTCAGTTTTTATCCTTATCTTTAAATTCGAAAAGTTGCGATGTGTCCAATTCGGTACTTCTGACGAAAGTTTTCAAAACCATCACTTAGCAGGTACTTGCGTTACCGTTAAGCTCGCTTTGCAAGCAAGCCCTTCGGGCCAGCTTGTCGAGCTCGCTATAAAAAAAAAAGTAGCCAAAACGTCCAGGAGGTGTAAAGTCCTGAAATCGTACTGTGCATGAATTACAGACTATTCTCTCCCTTACCAGTTCCTCTCCCTGACGGTTCTCTCCCAAACCGTTTCCTCCCCTGACAGTTCTCTCCCAAATTTGAAATATGCAGACAGTTCTCCCCCAATTTTTATTTGTTAGTTATCATTTTAGTTTTGTCTTAATCTAATAATATTTCTTAAAAGAATGTATTTGATATTAAGTAAAGTGCAATTTATGTTTATTTGATTCTGAAAAGTGTTTGTAAATTTAACACCTTTTTCAGATATTTTAATCCTATTAACACCTTCATTGTGAGAGGTTATGATTAATGGACAGTAATTGATATACATACACCTGTAATTATGTGAAGGTCTACTCTAGTGATATTCATTCATTTGTTAAATAGCGAAAAAGGTGGTAACAAGTATGTTATAGAAAATTAATAAGCAACAACTGGTATGCAATCACATTTCACATTTACTTTTATACAAAATTGATTAAAGAACATGTAGTCATTAACATGAAACAATATATATTACCAAATAACTAATAAAAATATTTGTTTATCAACACCTTTTCACAGTTATTTTAATCATTAGATTACACCTTGATTCTTAAATAATGAATTAATAAACACCTTAATTATCTCTGACAGCAAACATAAACGCACATGTGTATTGATCTCCTTCCTTCATTATACAAAAGTATGATATTTAGCAATTAAAATTTATAAATCTTTCTTTTTCTTATAAATTTCAATTAATATTATAATTTAACAATAAACTTATCCATTTATTAAACATCTAAATACTTCAATAATAATGTATTAATAAAAATAATGATGGGGAGGAACTGTCTGCTTATTTGCAAATATGCAGACGGTTCTCCCCCAAAATAGGGAGAGAACCGTCAGGGAGGAAACGTCAGGGCAGGAACTGGTAAGGGAGAGAATAGTCGGACTACCCTGTGGATGCTGGTATTTCATTGAAACAACGTAAGGGGCTTAAATTCAAAACAGTGAAATTCAAAGTGGTAATTTCACTGTTTCAAACAGTGGAATTACCAGTTTTATATCACTGATATATTTCTATAAACCACCGAAAAGCATGTAATAAAATTTAGTCAAAAAAATTTATCCGAATTAATATACACTTAAAAAAAAAAGAATTTCATGTCACATTTTTTCTGATTTATAAAGGCGTTACAGTTTTTGGGAAATACAATTCAAGATGAATAATAACGATTATGACACGCCAAAATTATAATAATGCTCACTAATCCGGGACATAGTGGATCTTTTTGTGCCTGTGAAAACCAAGAGTTGGCTACTTCATTTGGATCATCATTAGCTTTAGATTCTGATTTTTTGAATGGATTTAACTTTCCAAAACTAAATCCACCACTTGACGATTCATCTCCGAGTAAAGGCTCTTTAGATTGACTTTTTGACATGTAGTCTTTCAAACTTTGACTAATGTCGGCCATTTTGTAAACACGTTTCGTATTGTGCTTACTTTTCCCATCTAGGTTAGTTAACCGAATCAGTGCGAAAAAGTTTGAACACAGTTTATGATATTTTTATGCTCCCCAAAAGACGTATGTTCCTAGGAAAGAAAGAATTTTGATGATATTTATGGTATGAATTGTCATCATACTTGGACACAACAATCCTTATTTTGGACAAGCATTCAACTTGACTTAACTGAGTATGAAAACCGTTGGACATAATAACTTTTGAATTATCACCCCTTTTAGAAGAATCTTGTCCGGAGCATAACCTGAAAGCACTAGCTTGTTTAACTTTGTCCGGAACATAGCTCTGAAACCATAAGAGGTATCAATGTAGATAGGTCTCATCAAATAGAAGTGCAGTGCAAAGGAAACGTAACTCTGCCTTGCCTAATTTTGGAGTAATTGCCCTTTGTTCATTTTTTGTCCGGGACATAACTCTAATTACTATCAAAGATATCAACATGAAACTTTGTAGGTAGATAGATATCATAAGGTAGAAGTGCAGTGCAAAAGAACCATAACTCTGCCTTTACTAATTTAGATTATTAGTCCTTCGTTCATATTTTCACTTTGAACTTTGTCCGGGACATTGCTTTGAAACCATAAGAAGTATCAACAAGAATTTTGTTGATAGATAGATCTTATTAAATAGAAGTGCAGTGCAAAATAAATGTAACTCTGTCTTGCCTTATTTTAGAGTTATTACCCTTTGTTCATTTTTACACTTTGAACTTTGTCCGGGACATAACTCTAATACTTTAAGAGATTTCAACATGAAACTTTGTAGGTAGAAAGATCTCATTGGGTATAAGTGCAGTGCAAAAGATATCGAACATCTACTCTGCTTTCCCTAATTTTGGAGTTTTTGGACATAACTTTGAATCTATAAGAGATATTAACATAACACGTTGTAGGTAGATATATCTCAGTGCGTAGTTATATTGTACAAAAGAACATTAACTCTGCTTTGCCTATTTTTGAGTTATTGCCCTTTTTCAGTTTTGCACTGTAAAATTGTCCGGGACATAGCTCTGAGAGGTATCAACAAGAAAAATTGTAGATAGATAGATCTCATTCAAAAGAAGTGCAATGCGAAATAAACGTAACTCTGCCTTGCCTAATTTTGGAATAATTGCCATTTGTTCATTTTTACACTTTAAACTTTGTCCGGGACATAACTCTAATACTATTAGAGATATCAACATGAAATTTTGTTGGTAGAAAGATCTCATTAGGTAGAAGTGCAGTGCAGAAGAACCATAACTGTGCATTGCCTAATTTAGATTTTTTTGTCCTTTGTTCATATTTCACTTAGAACTTTGTCCGGGACATAGCTCTGAACCATAAGAGGCGGCGTGGCCGAGTGGTTAACGCGTTGGACTAGTAATCTAAGGATTGCTGACCGCGTGGGTTCAAACCCTGTCAGGGGCAAGCCGTTGTTTCCTTGAGCAAGAAACTTTACATTCATTGCTTAGTACTGGTTGGTTCCAGGAACGGATTCGAGAGTGTTTCAATAAGCTTATAGCTTCCAACACAATCGAACTAAAATAAATTTGTATAAACCAAACCATAAGAGGTATCAACAAAAAACTTTGTAGTTAGATAGATCTAGTAAATAGAAGTGCAGTGCAAAAGAACCGTAACTCTGCCTCCCTTAATTTTGGAGATATTGCCTTTTGTTCATTTTTACACTTTGAACTAGCTCTCACAGTATAATAGATATGAACAAGAAACTTTGTAGGTAGATAGATCTCATTGAGTAGATGAGCAGTGCAAAATAACAGGAACTCTGTCTTGCCTATTTTTGGAGTTATTGCCTTTTTTATTTTTTCGCTACGAACTTTGTCCGGGACATAACTCTGAAACTTTAACATAAAACTTTGTAGGTAGATATATCTCATTGCGTATATATGTTGTTCAAAAGAACATTAACTCTGTCTTGGCAATTTTTGGAGTTATTGCCTTGTTTCAATTTTACACTGTGAACTTTGTTCAGGACATTACTGTGAATATCAACATGAAACTTTGTAGATAGATAGATATCATAAGGTAGAAGTGCAGTGCAAAAGAACCATAACTCTGCCTTTACTAATTTAGATTATTAGTCCTTCGTTCATATTTTCACTTTGAACTTTGTCCGGGACATAGCTCTGAAACCATAAGAGGTATCAACAAGAATTTTGTTGATAGATAGATCTTATTAAATAGAAGTGCAGTGCAAAATAAATGTAACTCTGTCTTGCCTTATTTTAGAGTTATTGCCCTTTGTTCATTTTTACACTTTGAACTTTGTCCGGGACATAACTCTAACACTTTAAGAGATGTCAACATGAAACTTTGTAGGTAGAAAGATCTCATTGGGTATAAGTGCAGTGCAAAAGAACCTTTACTCTGCTTTCCCAAATTTTGGATTTTTTGGACATAACTTTGAATCTTTAAGAGATATTAACATAACACGTTGTAGGTAGATAAATCTCACTGCGTAGTTATATTGTACAAAAGAACATTAACTCTGCTTTGCCTATTTTGGAGTTATTGCCCTTTTTCAGTTTTGCACTGTAAAATTGTCCGGGACATAGCTCTGAGAGGTATCAACAAGAAAAATTGTAGATAGATAGATCTCATTCAAAAGAAGTGCAATGCGAAATAAATGTAACTCTGCCTTGTCTAATTTTGGAATAATTGCCATTTGTTCATTTTTACACTTTAAACTTTGTCCGGGACATAACTCTAATACTATTAGAGATATCAACATGAAATTTTGTTGGTAGAAAGATCTCATTAGGTAGAAGTGCAGTGCAGAAGAACCATAACTGTGCATTGCCTAATTTAGATTTTTTGTCCTTTGTTCATATTTCACTTAGAACTTTGTCCGGGACATAGCTCTGAACCATAAGAGGTATCAACAAGAAACTTTGTAGTTAGATAGATCTAGTAAATAGAAGTGCAGTGCAAAAGAACCGTAACTCTGCCTCCCTTAATTTTGGAGATATTGCCTTTTGTTCATTTTTACACTTTGAACTAGCTCTCACAGTATAATAGATATGAACAAGAAACTTTGTAGGTAGATAGATCTCATTGAGTAGATTAGCAGTGCAAAATAACAGGAACTCTGTCTTGCCTATTTTTGGAGTTATTGCCTTTTTTTATTTTTTCGCTACGAACTTTGTCCGGGACATAACTCTAAAACTATAAGAGAAATTAACATAAAACTGTGTAGGTAGATATATCTCATTGCGTAGATATGTTGTACAAAAGAACCTTAACTCTGTCTTGGCAATTTTTGGAGTTATTGCCTTGTTTCAATTTTACACTGTGAACTTTGTTCAGGACATTACTGTGAATCTACAAGAGGTATCAACAAGAAACTGGAAGATCTCATGGAGTAGAAGTGCAGTGCAAAGAACAGTAACTCTGCCTTGCTTAATTTATTGCACTTTGAACTTTGTCTGGGACTACAAGAGGTGTACTTTACTGTATTCAATACCTATTCGGGGAGCATCACCCGTTTCAAACCGGCTCTTGTTTTGTTGGTTGCCATGGTACTTTGATAATTAAACTGCGGTTTCAGTTTACATGTTAGATTTCCCCATGAACATTGAGTGTTTTTTTTTATTAAACATGTTTTGCAAACATTTGTTTTCTGATTACACATTGTGCTTATCGACAGTATACATTACCTTATTTTTAAATTATAACAAAAATATATACAAAATGTGTAAGTGAAACATTTCAAAACTTTATAGCAATATTCATAATGATGACGGCTTATGTAATTTGATCATATTATATTACATTTAGAATTTATTTTTATACAATTTCTGAAATTGAAGAGGCTGTACCAAATACACGTACATGTAGTTAAAATAGTTGTATTATTATCTTATCTTAATTCTAACTTTAGCTTAAATTTGTGTGCAAATGCTAAAACTCTTTAAAAAGAAAGAAAATGTCAAAATTTCTCGTGGGACGGAAAGAGGGGTAAACAATATAATTCACCTAACATATTTTTAGGCATTTACTTCCCTTTAGTCGAATGTGATCTTGGACTAAATCTAAACATGCCTAATCTTTTTTCTTAAATCTAGTTAGTTTCTTCAAAGTGCCAGTTATATAACATTAGACTGTCACAATTTTTAGACAAGCGATATGAAATATCAGAGCACGACCTGGGGCCATGAAGCTCCATAACGGTCTTCCTGCGGTAACATGCGCCCCGGGCCGTGGCAAGTGCACTCTCGACCCTCGGCCCTAGTGGTGGACGGGAGTCAGAAATAACTATATACAGGTGGCAAAAATTATCTATACAATAATGTATATTGTATACGTATATAGATGCAGTCCATAGATTAAAAAAAGGTAAGTCTATGCATATTGTTATTATAATTCTACTTGCCTTAGTACATTTATTTGCAGGGTGTTCACTGCTTAATTTCGTTGCTTCGTATCATAATAATTATATACATGTATATGTTCATATATAAACTTGTTAATTTAGACTATTTCACAATTCTACATAGCAAATAAAACTGATTTTATATCAGCAGCGTAGAAATATGTTACAATATACAAGCGGCTCGATGCTTTTGCACACGATCGTGTCACAAACAATATATTTATGACGCTATATTTGAAAAAAAAAAGACTGTAGGAAGACATTCTGTACAAGACACCTCTCTCACTTTGGATGGTAATACATTTTTTTTAATTGATAAATTAACAGTAAATTTCCTTGTATTCATTTAATTTATAGCTGTAATATTTATAAGAGTTTGGTAAGGATCCCATCCACTATTAACTTTATCCTAGTAACGATTCCACATTTTAATGAAAAACTAATATATTATGAAAAGTTTGTTGATATGAACTTTAGAAATTGTACCCACAAAGTGTAGATGTATCATTTTTCAACAAGAAAAATGAAATTTAAAAGTATCATCCGTTTTCTTAGGATCAGTTTTTCTTTTTCTTTTGAGAGTTCATATAATCTGTAGTATCCGGACATTTAGTTTTTATGTAAGTTTTTAGAGTCCAACATATTCACAGTAAAAGTGTATCGTTAATGTGCACGTATTATCTCCCTTTATTCCAGTCTTAGTTATGTGTCGTCTGCAAATATTATATTTATTTATTTGTATTTGAATCATCTTAGGTTTGTATAACTATAGCATTTTAGCATTTTTTTCCGGTAGTAATAGCTCATGATTCCATTTTTGTTGTTGTTGTTGTTGAGATTTCGGAACTTATTTATCTTTTAACAAGTATTTTATAAATAGAATGACACCCCTCTTTTGAGTATAACTTGAATTTGATTAATATAAGGAATTTATTGGTTTCATAGTATCAAAGTTTCCGCATTAATTTCAAGTTTAACTTTTAAATTAATTAGAGATCCTAAAAGTCCTTCATATATTGTAGGAAGTTTATGTTAATTTGTAAAATATTTTGAATAGATAGTAAACCAAAGAATTGACCATGATTATTGTCAATTAACTGATACCATTTTGGAATAGGTTGATTATTATAACAATGGTTGTGCCTCCGACCTTCACTGTCGGATTGAACCAGATAGGTTGCATGAGATATTCATTCCAATTTATAATTTCTACTTTCAAACAGAATGTTATCTATGATGTTTATACGACGTTCGATTCTCGATAATTGATTTTTAATAAAACCTGGTTGGAATTTGAAAAAAGAAATATACCAGGAAATGGTTGGAATTTGAAAAATCAAATCCACCAGGAAAAGATTGTTCAAAGATATCTCTTCATTTTTTGCTTTTATACAAAATACGTCTGATCCAGCCTAGCTTTAAAGAATGAATAAAATATTTTAGTTCTATCATATTCAATCCTCTTTCTTAAATCTGTTTTATAAGATTTCTCCAAAGAAAATCGAAAAAATTTAGTTTCTAGTTCTTTGATAACTTTGTTTGATGGATTCGGAAGAGAAATAAATAAATGATTGATTTTCGATAAGGCCATCGTTTTAATAACAGTTATTTTCTCGTACGGGATTAAAATTGTTTTACACCGCTGTTGAAGTGATGATTTAATGTCTTCTATTTTATCGGTATAATTAAGACTAATGATACATGCATCTTTAAAACTAAGATTTTTTTCTTTTATTTAAATGTGAAGGCAGGGGGCATAAGCATAGAATTATAGCACCAAATACGCATTCTTTAGGGATTGTTCTATATCATCCAAGGTAAAAGACGTGTCATCTGCTTATTGAGAGATAAGGTGTTCCTTGTTGCCTGTTTTAATATCAACAATACTGTCATTTTAACGTATTAAGAGGGCCAATATTTCTGCACAGAGAATGAAAATATAGGGGGATAGTGTGCCTCCTTGTCTACAACCATGTTTTATAAAGAACCATTCCCAGATTTGCCCGTTCGCTTAAACACACGAATGTATATTTTAGTAAAAAACATTTAGCCATTTCTTAATAGAGCAATTTTAATTAAAGAAGTCTAATGTTTTAGATATAAATGCCCATTTTAATTCATCAAAGGCCCTTTCGAAATCTATCAGTAAAAAAACGGTTTATTTTTTTTCCGTAAAATGAAAAAGGTCATATTTAAGCTTTTTACTTGTATGAAACTACCAGAAATTAATCCAGTTTGATCATTTTTTATTAAAAAAGGAAGGATTTTGTAAAATCTATTTGAGATACAAGCACATACATTTTTTGTAAGAGACATTTAGTAAAGGTATTAGACGCCCAAATTTTTTAAAAGTCTTTTGCCCTTTTCTCCCTTTGGCATACAGACAATATGTCACCTTCTTTTTGATTTACTGATAATTCATTAATTTCTGTAATTTATAGATCTGATATTAAAATCTAAGATATCTCTGCAAAAAATCTGTTTTTTAATTCATTTCGCTTATCGGGTACCTTTTTAAGATTTCCTTAAAAAAAAGTAAAACTGATAGGTGGGTTGTTTTTCATTTTAGTTTTGTTACAATATTGTACTAAGGTTATAATTAACGTATAGATCTTTAATATTTCAATATATAGTGATTTACCTTAAAATAAATTTAAAATAACTTTTGGATCTAATTTTTCTTTTATTGGTATACAATATGTGTATGTTCTTAAAGGAGCATACCGCCTGATGAGCTAAAAGATTTCAAGAAAATCAACCTTAAGAAAATGAACTAAGATTTTAAGAAAGGTAAAGTATTTTCAGTTCATGTAATTATTTACATGTTACATGCAAATTAATGGCTGATTTTTGCAGTTTTTATCAACATATTTCCACTGCGTTACTAACGCAGTCAGGGTTTTCCGCATATTTTAACATTTATTTCGTTATTTAGGAGGATCGAAAGTCCCGTTTGAAATGTGTTATTTTCTATCTTTGTGTTTGCTTTTCATGTATTTTCAAAAAATTCCATGAAAAGAATAGCATGAATCTGGAAACATGCTGCTTTAATAAATTAACTTCTTTGAGTGTTTTTCCATTAAAATTGTAACTAACTAAAAATGTAATTATTACATTAATCGAACTGCCACATAAAATGTGGTACATGCATGCATGACCTGCCATCAATGCTTTTAAAAAAAGAAATGGTTTGTTTTCAATATCTATTTATTATTAATGTTCTTCTCTATTTAATGTCACATTTGAAACTTTATTTAAAATTAAAACACCCGGGAAAATTTAAACTTTTTCCTTTCGGGGAAAGACACTAACAGAACATTTTTAATTAAATTTTTTCAAAACCCTTGACTTTTGAAGCCCCTTTTTCTTAAAGGGGTGCATGCCTCCAGATCAGCATAAAAAATTTCAATAAAAAACAACTTGGGGAAAATGTAAATCAGATTTTTAGGAAATGTAAAATATTCAAAATTCAAATGATATTTTACAAATTTTTGGGCGATTAATGAATGGGTTTTTTTTAGTATTTATACTTAAAATTTTCCCACCCCGTAACTAACGCAAATAAAAGGGGTATTTTTGCCCCTATTTTGTTTCCCCCTTTTTAAATAAATTTAAAGGGCGGTTTTAAGTGGGCCAAATTTTTAAATTTTGTAAATTGCTTCCGGTTTTGGGGGGATTTCCCCTAAATAAAACTTTAAAATCATTTTCAAAAAAATTATCATCAAAATTAGCATGAATCTGGAGGCGTGCTGCTTTAAATACTATATAGACCACAGCACCCGCTTATTGCATCACGGTTAGCATTATATATTATAGAAAACACCTACTTACACGCCCGTTTAACTCACAACGAGTGAAAAATGTCCATCGGTAAAAATGTTGTGAGCAACTTCCGTTCCTCGTTGTGAGCACCCATCTTTGACGTGTGACACGATAAACAAGGTGACTTTTTCATAATTTTTGAAGATTGCAGACATTTATGTAAAAATATCGGAATGCAGTTAGCTAGCGATGTGTTTTCCGAGTATGCACATGTAAAGATATTGTCTGTTGGTGGACAATTTGATGGAAATACCGTGCGACGCAGTCACTCGAGGTAGCTGGAAAACTGGAGACAACTTCTCTTTGGACCTAATTTAACATTGAAAACGTCGATTCTGGTGACGTTTTGTGCATTCTTACCTAAAACAGATGCCCACAAGTCTTCAGCGTAAATTATTATCTGAAAGTCTTCGTCGAAACGAAGATATACTCTATTTTGCTTTAATCCTCGTTGTGAGCACCATAACCTCGTTGTGAGCAAGACAAGCGCAGTGCTTGTCTGGTTTTAATATGTAATTCAAATGGCAAGAATACAATTTTCAATCTACCAAAAGCAATCAAAACGTTTTTGTACAAAAGTTTTTCTTTGCAATAGTTCTCCTTTTTCTTTTTAAAATTTTTTTTTTTTTTGAAAATTATTCTTCATATTCACAAGTCATCAGATTAACAGAAGAACTAATCAGTGTAGGTTTTTTTATTTCGTATAATCTAGTTTGGCTCGAGTGAACATCACGGGAGTTTACGAATATTTCAACAATTTCACAGTCTGTGTGATACACACATACATGTGTTTCTCCGGAGCTAAAGACTGACCAAGTTGTGTAAAACAAGAAATATCACGGTAAGTTGACAATGCCCCTGAAGTGGTGCTTTGTCCTTTGATTTATGGACCAGATAGATTATTTGTTTTTGGACAATTAGATCTTCAATGTGAAGGTAATTCAAGGTCAAGGTGAAATGCATATAGGTCAGCTGGAAGGTCTTGTCCAAAGGGGCATTGTGTCCAAATATGAATTAAACCAACTTACTTATAAAGAAGTGATGACCAATCTTAAAGTTTTTGGATGTTCTAGAAGGTCATTCACGGTACAAGATAAAAAAAATACAGATCAGTTTGAAGATCTTGCCTAAAGGGTTGTTGTTTCAAAATATGAGTAGAATCCGTTTACTAATAAGGAAGTTTTGACCAATTTTTAAGTATTTGGACAATTTGACCTTCAAGGTGAAGGTCATTCAGGGGTCAAGTTCAAATAAAATAGGATAGTTGAAAGGCCTTGTCCAAAGATGTGTTGTGCCTAAACTTTATGCCAGGACATTATGGCCAATCTTAAATGTTCTTTGACAATTTGACTTTCAAGGTAAAGGCCATTCAGGGGTCAAGGTAAAAAATACAGGTCCGTAGGAAGGTGCTAAGGGATGTTGTGTTCAAATAGGGTTATCAAATCCGTTTTCTAATAAGGAAGTTAAGGCCAATGTAAAAGTTTTCGGACAGATTGACGGACGTACCAACTTTTGATATTTATGAGGCAAATCAGCTCATAAACACCACCTGGACCAACGTCCAAAATTAGCTCAAAAATAGCTCTTATTTCGAATTTTATGAGTTTTTGTCCTTTATTTAACTACGGAATGAAGCTCATAAATATCATATATTTGCTCGGACTGACAAACAAACAGTTCAAAACTAATATGCCTCCCTTTGGGGTATGCACAACGTCAAGTGCAAAGCAATGCTGCTGTGCAAAAAACGTTTTAATTGCTGTGGTATATTGAAAATTATATTTTCACCATCTGAATAACATATTTAAACCATACACGCACTGCGCTTGTCTTGCTCACAACGAGGTTATGGTGCTCACAACGAGGATTAAAGCAAAAAGGGTATATCTTGGTTTCTATGAAGACTTTCAGATAATAATTTACGCTGATGACATGTGGGCATCTGTTTTAGGTAAGAATGCACAAAACGTCACCAGAATCGACGTTTTCAATGTTAAATTAGGTCCAAAGAGAAGTTGTCTCCAGTTTTTCCAGCTACCCCGAGTGACTGCGTCGCACGGTATTTCCATCAAATTGTCCACCAACAGACAATATCTTTACATGTGCATACTCGGAAAACACATCGCTAGCTAACTGCATTCCGATATTTTTACATAAATGTCTGCAATCTTCAAAAATTATGAAAAAGTCACCTTGTTTATCGTGTCACACGTCAAAGATGGGTGCTCACAGCGAGGAACGGAAGTTGCTCACAACATTTTTACCGATGGACATTTTTCACTCGTTGTGAGTTAAACGGGCGTGACTTAGACAAAATATAATATCATCTAATAAAATCGACGATACCGAGTGGTGCTATAGAAGTAATTACTGTTTGAATGCGCCATAGTCCAACCACTCATCAAAATGTTTCAAGGTAATTAATAAACAAGTATAGGTGCATGAGTGTTTAAATTCAATTCACTTAGTTTATTTTCGTCTCATCACATGTACATATACATCACAATCAAAATAAATAAAACTGGTAAAAGTACATATGCCATTCGATACAGAGTAAGTTAAGTTAGCATAAGAATTGAATTTGTCAAGAACGGCATTATGTGTTTGAAACTTTTTTTGTCCAATAGGATTGCAGTATTTAATATGAACCATAACACATTTATTTTGGTTGATATCAGTCTAGTAAATCGACTGTTTATATATATATATAAAGAAAAGTAGCTGCGCGACCAATTTAATTTTGTAAATAGCAACTAATATATTATATTACATATTGCAAAAGATACGACAGATTGCAGGCAAAACATGATATTCAAATTGTGGCGTGTTCTTGCTTGCCGGTTTTTGACCCGCCAGACAAAGACGTACAGGACATACTGAAGGTAGAAACACGGCAAATTGAATGTGGCGCGTATCGGGACGAAAGGTCGCATTGCGAAAATACGTTCAAATTACAATATTCGCCCCGCCACGTTCCGTGCTCATACGACATGGCACAAATCAGCAACCATAGCTTTTTTGGAGTTTAAATGCCAGTTTATGTCCGCTTGTTTTTTTTCCCAGATATATAGTCTCCATCTTGATTAAAGCAATTATTGATGGAAACATTTTATTTCGTCTTATTTATCAGTTCAAGTAGACTTTTGTCATACTTACGTTACCTTACATAATTAGCATAAAATCACGAAAAATAATTGGCCACCCTAAATAAAAAAAAACTCAAATCAAAGTAATCAATCAGGAAAGGTTAAAAAAAACTTGTGTCAGTTACGGGTGTGCGATTTCTTGTTAATTTACATTTTACGTAATGGGTAAAAAAATTTGAATGTCATATTAAAGGTAGACCGGGGTCACTTTCACTAGAGTATTTTTTTTATATATAATTATGTTGATATAGTCATCAGTTATAACATTTGAAGGTAAGAAAGTGCAGGTAGTTATTACACAAGGGAACTCCATAAAAATAGTTTAAATCCCATTTCAGGTTTTTTTACCATCTTTTTCAAAAGAAAAATAAGAAACATGACAAAAAGTGGACCCGTGCTGAGCTTCATTCAGTAGATTTTATACTCTAGGTCAGTGTAAAAGCAGATTAATCGTCTGCATAATACAGCTTAAATTAGCATAATAAAAGAGCCAATTACTTTTTGAAGATCTAAGTACTGGTAAATTAGATATAGCCATTTGAATGTGATGATGATTTTTTTTCATATACATGTACTAGTATATAAATTCAGCTCATTTGAACTCTTGAACTCTTTTTTGATCTATATAAAATAATAAAGCGTAAGTGGTGTAAGTTTTTAATCAATAAGCATTTCTAAATCATCGCTTTTTAAGGGTTCATGTTATACATTATACCGTGCTTTTCCCTTCTATAGCAGAACAATTTATAGCTATCTGCTTCTTTGAAAAGTTCTTTTATAATCTAGTTTTCCTCTAGAATTCAGTTAACATTCGACCTTTGCAAATATATAACATTTTTGTTATTGGTGCGTTAATAATTTCAACCAAAATTTAAGAGAGGATTAAAATAATATTTTATGTCCATAAGTCCAGTGAGTTCGTCTTACTGAAGAAATACTTAAATGTTGTATACATTTTTCTCTTATATTTAAAAAGTTCTGTCACAGTATGAATTTTTTTGCATCAGTTGTATTTGATTCACATATATCTCTTAATGTGCTTTCAATAGAAAAGTGCTGCTTTATATACATATCTGTAGGTCACTGTTCAAGACCAATTACTCTAGCATTGATTTCGAATAGTTAGGAATTCCTCGTACAAGATCAAACTTCACAACCATTGAGGGAATTCATGTGAGTTAAGTTAAAGTTTTGGATCATTTTTGTAGGTCATTTCCCTCTAACATGATTTTCAAAGAACTTTACATTTTGTGACAAAAAAAGTCCTTTATTATGCAGGCTCTTGATTTTGAATATTCGAGCGTGCTGTCCAATTTGAAGCTCTTGTTTTAAGACCATGACTTAAGTTGTGGTTGTGGTAATTTAGTAATAGAATGAGCATGGAAAAACGAAGCTATTTGACTTGTACGAGTGGGTGTAGACTCAAGTTAAAATCAGTTTGCCGAGTGTTTTGATGATCTTTCTCTTTTGTATCATAGGCAAAAATGAAAACACGTTTCCTGTTGGCACAATACGAAACCCCATAAAAAAGTAACCAATGAACGAGCATCTGACTATTTAAAAATCGCTTTCCTTTTCTCCATCGTCACAATAAGTAAACCCCAGAAAAATAAACCAATCAATTGGCATGCCCTAGAGTGCGGGTAACTAATACCTTTACCCCAGTTAACGCACTGTACATGTATATGTATACGTTTTAATTAACTCTAATACATTTTCAACAGAAAGGTCACCTTACTATGACAAAATGATCAAATGTAGGGTTTTGAACTTACCTATTTTCAGAGAAATTACATACAGGCATATCATATAGATTGAATCTGAATAATGAGTAGATAAGTATATTGAGTGAATTAATATTAAAAAATATATTTTATGAGGGGAATTTCATTTTTATGACTTTGATTTAATTTATAAAATATTTTTACAAGTTTGTTGTTGTAAGATTGTAGGTCATAGTTTTTTTTTCTTCTGTCTTTATAAAAGAGGCTAGGGCCCTTTTATTTTAAGGCATACCATATTAAAGTTTTACTCTACGCTTTCCTTTTTTGATTGCATTTGACGTAACAAGTGGAAAAGGCTATGATAGACAGTTCTAAAGAATTGGAACAAAGTGTGATCCCTCGGAAGCATTGATCACAACAAAATAACATGAAAATTGCAGGCTCGGTTTGATAATGCCTTTCCGACTGGATTGCATTAATTTTCGTCTTCTGGCTTGCTTCGTCAGACCCTTATTGGTGATTTTCTTGTTGCTCTGCCTTCTTTTTAGACATCGAGTGCATTTGTTGTGGTCACAAGGCTGTATCTTTTTGTATATATACATATGTTTTATATACTTTGTCTTATGTGACCATAAAAATTAGTAGAATTTTGACTTGGCAGGGATTAATTTGATTCACACTATCTTGTTCTATAGCAGTATATTGGGGTTACGAGTCAGGTATAGGTTTGGCGCGGCTAAAACAGGTTCTTGTTCACCAGTAGTGTTATCACATAATACTGACCATTCCAAGTCGGTACCCCTCTGTGTTCCCTCACATGAATGTCTTTGTGTATTATTACATGTTTTATACGTTTATGCGTTCTGTGATGTCCTATCTTGTTAAATTGTCGTTAGCGGAAAGTATTTCCTTTCAATTACCCCAACGTCCCATTTTTGCCCTCTGCCACATGACCCTTTACTTATTCTCAAACCATGCTCCTTTAATTATCGAATTGGCCCTTATATAACTCTTATCATTTCACTTATTACATGTCCACTTTTCCTTTCGCAACCCTTAATTGTGTCCTCTCTCTTCTTCGATCGGTGCCTTCTGAGTATACCCTGCTAGGGTGGCTGGCTTGTGTCTTGGGCCGAGATCTGTAAATGTCGCTTTGCCTTGTTGATGTTTTTCTCATTTTTCATGGAAATAATTGTGAAGATAGTAATACTCGTGCTAGGATGCGTGGACCGTAAGTTGCACTTTTCAGTACCGTCTATGAACAAGTTATTCTTTATTATACACAACACAATATTTGATACGTTGTGTGCAAAATTTCACTTGAAATATTTGGAAATGTGGAAACAAATATAAGCCAACGTTAGTATTTTACACTATTTCAATATAGGGCTTTGACGCCATCTTTTATTTCTAAGCTACTCATCGGACATAGGCAAAAGGAATATTCAATCTGAAAAATACTGACACACATATAAAACTTGCTGTTGGCTGACATAGACCATTTTCATGACATAATAACCCATAACTGGTTCAATGACTTTTGGAGTTCATTACAAGGTGAAAGATGGGTGTTGATTAAAAGTAAAAAAAGTTTATGACATAAAATTTTTTTAAACCGATGAGTTCACAGATCACTGGCTGGTAAATATTAACTTGCATTCAGAAGCACTATAATAAGGTTACTTATATGTATTTTTATCGATAAGACTGTATTAATGCCTTTGAAAATGTTAAAAGAAAAACACTCCACTTTCAGCTTTATGAATAATATGACCAGATATTTCCTTAATTTTTTTTTAAAGTTCAATGATAACGATTTAACATTTACATGTTTAAGTATGTTAATTTCTTATATGCTTATGAATGAAATATTGGGAAATTGATAAATATAAATTAAATAAAATGCGTATTTTCATTTTCCGTATTTTCATTGTAAAAAATTATTTTTCACTGCAGTGAAACATATTTTTCGTATTTTCACTGTTGTCTTGCCGGACTTCTTAACATTTCTTCTAAATTCTTCCAGTACACAAAATTTACAGGAAATTTTTTCAAATTGTATTGTCAAAATAAAAAGAAAATGTATATTATAAACAAAAAATTCAAGTTTTTTCTATAAATACAGGACATATTTTCATCTTCATGTGGTATGAAAACTATTATACTTCATTCGTGGCTACGCCACACATGAAACTGTATTTATTTTCATACCACTCGATGAAAATTAATCATGTATTTAGAGAATAAACCCGAATATCCTGTATATATAGCTAGCCATACTGTATTATATTTATATAGAATGAATGCAAAAAACAACACACTACAGTGTTGGAGCAGTACCTCTAAACGCTTGCAGAAATCATGACCACATAATAGAAAAAAATATCGTATTTTCCGTCTTTTCTTAGTTTTCATTCATTTTCGTATACACATCGGTATGAAAAGATGAATTAGACGTCTAAAGGTGCATTTCGGCGGGAAAAGGCGAGATTCTAGCATTTAATTATTCAGGCGCCTTAGCATTTAATTATTCAGGCGCCATGTCCGGTATATGACAGCCCGAACAGGGAATTAAATGTGGTGCACCAACACATTTTAAGTCTCGCTCAATAAAATAGACATTGAGATGATGATGATGATGATCAGGGGTCTAGATGTACTGATAATGCTAAAAGCATTTAACTGTAAAATGCTTGTTTGGTATGGTAAGGTCTTGTAGAAAAGAAGCCCAAAGGGTCTTTAAGACTTTGGCTTTCTTTTTTCGGCTTTTTATTCAAAACTATTCAAATATGGTTATCTATTATGGAAAATAAAATTATAATAATTATAGCCATAGAAGCCTATTTATAAAATGGGGAAAATCATTTTTTTGACGTGGAACAAACTAATTACATGTATGCATGATCATCATAAGACATAAAGGTACACGGTTGATTCTTTAATGTGTTAAAATGTATATTTTTTCACTTCGAAGCAAGTCATTCCCTTTTTATACTTAAAGGGGCCTCCGTGGGTAGGCGACTTCATATTATATACTTGCCTCTTAATGCTGTGGATTCGAAACCCTCCAAGGACTTTAGATTCTTTCATCTGATGAAGCTATCCCGTTAGCTAGGTCGAGTGTTCTACTCAGGTGCTTGCCAGTTTCTGAAACAACCCACGAAGGGTCCTTTGAGGTTCTCCTCCACCAGTCAGACCACGTGAAATTAACACTGTTGGCGTGACGAACAAACCAACTTGAATTGATGCATTTCAATAGGATGATTATGGGGTAATCAACGGTGTGTTCCTAATCAGTTAAACTTTGTCTTTATATATTCGGAACACCTTGTTGATTACATTAATCATCTCAGAGACAAAGAGAACTGAAAGAATTTCACCTATCTGACTACTATGTATTTCTTCTGTATACAATGGGTAAATATGAAATCATTGAAAATACGTATCAGAAAATTAAATGAATTTGTACAATATTGGGAAAAAAATCGTCAACTGTTTATCATCAATTTACGATTTTTTAGAAGCATGTAATGCGTATTTTTACTTTTATATCTTATAATTTATACCAGGAATGTCGACTTAATTGCAGTATGAATACATCTGCGGAAAGTTCTAAATTCAAAATTTCGCCATTGTTTTTGTCTACATGTTGAATTCTGTTTAAGCCGGTGAATAGGGGATATGTACGGTTGCTTTCGATTGAACATGCTCAATCAAACTGAGTCAGAAGTATTGTCGGTGTGGTATTAAATTTTGACCTGTCACAAATAGAAGCAAGACAAAACGATACGATATTAGTCAAAATGTCGCCACGCATTGTCGAGTGTCGCTTCGCATTGTCGAGTGTCGCTTCGCATTGTCGAGTGTCGCTTCGTATTGTCGTGTGTTGCTTCGCATTGTCGGGTGTCGCAGTGTAAAAGTCAGAAAAAGATCGCGACATTTTATAAAATATCGCTTCGTGTTATCGTGTGTCGTATCGCATTGTCAAGCGCCGTATCGCTTTGTCGCGCGTCATGGTCCGTTTTTCTGCTCACCCCGATACTCGACAACTCGCGGATATAATAGTTGCCCGCGACATTTTGATCCCCCGCCGAAAAGGCGGCGGGGGATATAGAAATAGTCTCCGTCCGTCCGTCCGACCTTCGTCCTTCCGTCCGTCCGCCCGCACTCACAGGACAGTAATTATGTGGCTAGTGGGACAATAGGTAACTGTTCTTTCTCTTTGATGTCATTCATTCCGTAATGCTTTTATGTGGCTATTTTCTTTTGTGTGGCTAAAAAGAACAATAGAGAGAACAATAGAGTAGCCACATTATTACTCTCCTGTTAGAACTTCCGTCCTTCCGTCCGACATTTTTGTCCGGAGCATATCTCTAAAAGTATTTGAGTTATCAACTTGAAACTTCATAGGTGGATAGACCTCATTGAGGAGGAGTGCAGTGCACAAGAATGATAACTCTACCCTGCATAATTTTTGAGTTATTGCCCTTTGTTATTTTTCAAAATTGATTTTTGTCCAGAGCATAACTCCAAAAGCCTATGAGATATCAACATGAAACTTCATAGGTGCATATATCTCACTCAGGAGGTGTGCAGTGCACAAGAATGATAACTCTACCTTTCATAATTTTTGAGTTATTGCCCTTTGTTATTTTTCATACCTAATTTTTCACCCGAGTGGAGCATAACTCAAAAGTGTTTGAGATGTCAACATGAAATGTCATAGGTGGATAGATTTTATTGAAGAGGAATGCTGTGCACAAGAATGATAACTCTTCCTTGTACAATTTTTGAGTTATTGCCCTTTGTTCTTTTTCATACTATTTTGTCCGGAGCTTATCTCAAAAAATATTTGAGGTATCAACTTGAAACTTCATAGGTGGATGGATCTCATTGAGGAAGAGTGCAGTGCACAAGAACGATAACTCTATCCTGCATAATTGTTTAGTTATTGCCCTTTTTTATTTTTCAAAATTAATTTTTGTCCAGAGCATAACTCAAAAGGCCTTTGAGATATCATTATTAAACTTCAAAGGTGCATAGATCTCACTCAGGAGGTGTGCAGTGCACAAGAATGATAACTCTTCCTTTTATAATTTTTGAGTTATTGCCCTTTGTTATTTTTCATACTTAATTTTTCAATTCAATTTTTTTTTCTCAAAAAGTATTTGAGGTATCAACTTGAAACTTCATAGGTGGATAGATTTTACTGAGGAGGGATGCAGCACACAAGAATGATAACCTACCCTGCATTATTTTTCAGTTATTGCCCTTTGTTATTTTCAGCCATCAGTATTCACATAGGTTTCAAATCTGTAATCACTATAGCCATCAGTTTTCATTACCAAAAGACCTCTTAAAATGGAATTATTCTGCTCTACTACATATACATTCTTCCAATGAGCAAACACATTCGGCGGGGGATGGCCATGTTGACATGGCTCTTGTTTAAACTGATGTTTAAAATTTCTTGCGGGTTTGTAATGGATACTACAGGCCACTATAATATCCAAAATTTAGCGGAAACGTCTTGATGATTTAATTTCTTTAAAAGAGTACTGAAAATTGTAAAGGGTTTCACAATCTCGAGAGCCTTACTGTACATTGGGCTGATTATTTCATTCTTTATTTTAATGTGTGTATAAGCATGATTTTAGAATATATTCTTTTTTTATAGGGCGAAACGGTGGAAGAGTCTTTGTCTGATACTAAAGTCTAAAAGCCTAAAATATAAAATCTGAAATCTTACATACATATATGGGTCACTTAACAACAGTGACACAGAGGTGACATGTGTATGTTTTTATTTATTATATCTCGTGAGTCGTGGGCACCAGTTACTTAGTCGTGCGCACGAGAAAATGAAATGGTGTGCACGAGAATATATGCTGTGCGCACGAGTTTCTAAGATGCGCACGAGATAATTAAGTAGTAGGCATAATACTTTGTCGTGCGTACGAGTTACTAAGTCGTGCGCACAAGATAATCAAGTGATGCGCACGAGATATTATGCCATGCTGACAAGATAACTAAGTCGTGCACACGAAATAATTAAGTGGTGCGCACGAGTTACTAAATGGTGCGAACGAGTTACTAAGTCGTGCGCACGAGATAATTAAATGGTAGACACGAGATACTTTGTCGTCCGTACGAGTTATTAGGTGGTGCGCACGAAACAATTAAGAGGTGCGTACGAGATATAATGCCGTGCGCACAAGATTATCCTGTGATTATTTTGATTCGGACGTACGTATTAGTGGCCTGTTAAACCTTTTCTGTACAATAACTTGAGAAGGAATAATCTCTGGTTTATTTATTTTATTTGTAAGGCACATTGCCTACGGCCAGTAGATGACCTTTATAAAAGCTTGAGGTCATAAGGCCAAAGTTCAAGATAACCATGACACTTCATGTAAAATCCTTGTTTAATAAAAAACTTGAGAAAGAATAAGTCATGGTTTATATCACCTGGTATAGGCATTGAACCTAATCAGTAGCCGACACTTAATGATTCTGAGATAAGTGTGACAAAAATCAGGGTCACAAAGATGCTTAATGTAATACCATTGTCCAATCCTTGACATAATAGCCAGTAGGAAACCATATTGATTTCGGAGGCATTAGGTCAAAGGTCAAAACCACAGTGACACATGTAAAATAGTTACCGAGTCATAACTCGAGAATAATAAGTCATTGTTTATGTTACTTGGTAGGAATATTGCTCATAACAAGTAGATTTCCAATCCTGACTTTCAGATTATATGGTCAAAGGTCAATGTCACAGTGAAACTTATTAAGCATAATGTGTATGTATGCCACTGTGACAGGCAGGTGAAGTAGGGACATCATTGCCCTATGGCACATTTCTAGTTAACAATGAAAATTCATAAATATGTATATATAGTGTAACCTTATTGGTTAATTATGTTGTGCGCATGACTTAGTTATCTCGTTCGCATCACGAAGTAAATCGTGCGCACGGCTTTATTTTATCGTGCGCTAGACTTAGTAACTCGTGCACGCCACATAATTTTCCCATGCGCAAGACTTAGTAACCATTTGCGAACGACATAGTATTTCTTTTTTTTTCTGAAATACACTCAGAAATTGAAATTCGCAATTTATTGAGATTTTAACTCGATTTGACTAAAAACGTTTAAACTCTTGTCGATCATTTTACAAAAGAAAATGATTATTTTGGACAAAACGGAGTGAGCGAATGATCTGAAAATTTTGCACACAAGTTATTGATTCAGACCTATATATAATGGCATAAAACTTTGGAAAGAAAATTTAGGCCCTTCTTGTAAATTAGAGCGTCATTCGCAAAGAAAAATAATTCAGAAACATAGTTTAAAGTAACAACAACTTTGGTTAATATATATTTTATTTTCTGTATATAGTAAGGAGAGAGAATGAACTACAATAATGTATTTTAGTGTTATCAATAGTGAGAAAGTTATTAGATATAACATTTATTTTTTTTTATAAATTTAACTATAATTTACATAACAAGAAATTTATAAACTTGTATTATAAGAACTAATGCTAAATATAGAAAATAAAACGAAAAATAAACAAACAAATATGTACGTCTGCCCGCTCAATAGGGTATGAAAGCATTAAATCTGTAATCTAGGGTTCATTTGGTATCACCCTTGCAGCAAACCAGCATTTTTGTGACAATTGATCTCGAACATACAGTCTATGGTTGTCTATTGCCGCTGACTCAGAAATCGTCCTTCATTACATTACTGTTTAGTAATCCAAGGAAGCTGGTAAGAGTTAATGTTAAAGACATGTCCATAAATATGTTGATATCGGTGTAAAACCAACCACATACGTATACATGTATAACGTTCTACTGATACATGTATATGAAAAGTCGTATTTTCGATGACAGGCTGGTACAGATCAATGCAATTTGTATTTGTTTGTTTTATATGCTACTTAGCCTTTAAGGATAACAAAAATAAGTCATTACACGTTTCATATCCTCATCGTTCAACCCGTCAATGTTTACACTCTCACAAAGACTGTAACAAATATCAGACCAATCAGCCAAATTCCAGCACCATTCAAGCAAAGATTTATTTTTCAAGACATCCAAATCCGATGTAAGGGTTTCAATAAAATTGTGATTTCCTTTGGAAGAATAAATACTTTCGCCCATGAAAATAGTTTGTAAGACTTGAGTATATTTGATTTTTTCCTTGTGGATATTGAATATGTCCTGATCGATGACAATAAGGTCGGCTTCCATTCCCTCTGACAAAAACCCAACCCTATCTTCCTGTCTCATGGCAAAAGCTGGATTTACAGTATACATTTCAATAGCTTCCTTTATGGTCACAGATTGATCGCCTCTTCTTGCAGCGTGTTGCACTCCGACGAATGGATTCAGGGTGCTAACATCCCAGTCGCTGCTAAATGTTGTTTTAGCACCAGTTTTAAGAACATCTTTAACAGGGATAGAAAACTTATCTTTTGTTTCCCCTACATACTGAGCAAGATGCTGATGTTCTGAGGGAAGTGTGAAGTCTCCAGCAACTTGAAAATCAGCAATTACATCTAGTTTCACAAATCTTGATATATCGGTTGGATCTACAATTTCTAAATGTGTTAATCTATGCCTCGGCTTTCTCACTTTAAGATACTGTTTAGCTTCCTCAATAGCGTCAAGTGCATCTTTAATGCCACGATCACCTATCGCATGAATGTGAAAATCGAACCCTTCGTTCTCGTTACCTAATTCTTGAAGTTCTTTAAGGTATGTTGTCAAACGATTTTTATCAAAATAGTTCATTCCAATGTTCTCTTTGCTTATAATGGGCAAAGACAGATTGACAAGATAGTTTTTCTCCATAGCTGCGGTTGTACTCTCCACAATGCCATCCATATAAACTTTAATTTGGGTTTTCCTTAGTGAACATTCGTTGTTTGGCGACGGATTCCAGTAAAGACTTTTTAAGTTACTGATTTGATCTGCGTCATTTGCATTAGGATACGCCCAAAGACCTAGTACAGTCCTAGTAGTAAGATATTCATTTTTGCACGCATCCTCATACGAATAATCATGTCCCAACTTCCAATAAACCCTTGCGTCGCAAAATGAAGTAATACCATAGGACTTTAGTTCTTCCATTGAATTAAACAATCCTTCATTATTCAATTGGCAAATGAGTTGATTATTGTTCCCCTTACATGGATCCATAGCAAGCGCAAATATTTCGATTGCCGCATTTTCAAACAGAATACCATTGGGTTTATTGCTGTCTGGCTCCCTCATAATTACTCCACCAGGCTTCTCGGGTGTTTCGCTTGTAATTTTTGCCATTTCTAAAGCCTTTGAATTGACCCATGCAGAGTGCGACGTTTCCTCAAGCATTGCGGCTGGTCGGTCTTTTATAAACTTGTCCAATAAAAGCTTTGGAGATTCACCTTTTTTGACATATTCTAATAACGATGTGACGGAATGTCCAGCACCAAGAACCCAATCTGTTCCAATAACCGTCTTATCTTTGCATTCGTTTAACGCGTTTGTAACCTTTTGATCATCTGGTGGTGTAAGGTTTGGCAGTATACATGCTCCTGCTACTGGTGACATGGCCTCTAAAGGATGCATGTGAACATCATGGAAGCCTGGGAAGACCACACCACCACCCAAATCGTAAACTTGACTATTCCAAGGTATAATGTATTTCCTTGCTTCATCGTTTGAGCCGACATACTTTATCTTTTCATTATAGACAACAATTGCTTCTTTTGGATTCAAATGCCAGTCTGTACCATCCACAGTGTATACAACACCGTTTAGCATTATTATAGATGAGATCACCTCTGTCAAAGGATCATTTTGTCGAGAGTATGTTTCCTTTTCACAATCCTCGTTCATCAACAAGCATTTTAAAATCCTGGTAAGATCAAACTTTCTTCTTGAATCTTTTAAACTACGACATTCTGAAAATGAAATTATAGTTACAAAGAGAAACAGGAACGACAGTTTTATCGTGAGCTTCATCTTCCCCTTTGTGTCTGTTTATCTAAAATGAAGCAATGTATCTATTGACGCTTTATAAATACGATCCGTCATACCACGTGATAAAGTCATAAACTCGATCCGTTCAGGTTGTATAAGTTTATATACGGGTGTTTGATTTCTATCTATATGTAGGACGTAAGTGCAATACAAAGAAATGAATTCAAAACATTTTGTTTTAGTAAATACGAGTATATAATTATAATGTATTTTTTTATCGAGATTGTGGCTTTAAACAATTTTTTCCGTTCACTACAAGTAATTATTTATGCAAGATAATTGCTGTCAAAATTACATTATGCATTCAAACATTGTGAATTGTAGAGTAGACCTATATATGCCCGCAACTTAATAAAATTTAAAATGGTTATGTCATTCTGTATTCTAAGTTTTTTTTTATTTCATGGATAAGTGTGCGGTTTTCCCACTCGCTGTATTATTTATATTTACATCATGATTTCTTCTCACTGCTTATGAATAGATCATGCTGTAAAAATGCTCATTCTTTGCTCATGTTGAAATATTTAATGGAGTATTTAATATACAAGTAAAATAGAACGATATGGCGTAGATCCGGATAATAAGATAGATAGAAACAACGACTACATTTGCATCAGATTTCTACATTTTATGTATTTTTCTTGACAATAATTAAAATGCAAAATACCTGTTTTAGCTCACCTTGCACAAAGTGCAGGTGAGCTTTTAGGATGGCCAACCAAATGGCGTCCGTCGTCTGTCGTCCGTCCACATTTTAAATATTCTAAGGACATCTTCTATGATACCGCAAGGCCAATGTTAATGAAACTTGGCAGGAATACTCTTTGTATGAAGCTCTATCAAGATTGTTCAAAGAATTCCATTTCATGCAGAACTCTGGTTGCCATGGCAACCGAAAGAAAAATCTTTAAATATCTTCTTTTAAAGAACCGTAAGAGCTAGAGCTTAGATATTTGGCATGAAACATCTTCTAATGAGTGTCTACCAAGTTTGTTCAAATAAAAGCCCTAGGGTCAAAATTGGCCCGGGCCCAGGGGGTCATTGATTTTCCCTATATGCATATAGTAAAAACTTAAAAAATCTTCTTTTAAAGAACCCAAAGAGCTAGAGCTAAGATATTTGGCATGAAACATCTTCTAGTGAGTGTCTACCAAGTTTGTTCAAATAAAAGCCCTGGGGTCAAAATTGGCCCCGCCCCGGGGGGTCATTGATTTTCCCTATATGCATATAGTAAAAACTTAAAAAATCTTCTATTAAAGAACTGTAAGAGCTAGAGCTTAGATATTTGACATGAAACATCTTCTAGTGAATGTCTACCAAGTTTGTTCAATTAAAAGCCCTGGGGTCAAAATTGGCCCTGTCCCAGGGGGTCATAGATTTTCCCTATATGCATATAGTAAAAACTTAAAAAAATCTTCTTTTAAAGAACCCAAAGAGCTAGAGCTAAGATATTTAGCATGAAACATCTTCTAATGAGTGTCTACCAAGTTTGTTCAAATAAAAGCCCTGGGGTCAAAATTGGCCCCGCCCCAGGGGGTCATTGATTTTCCCTATATGCATATAGTAAAAACTTAAAAAATCTTCTTTTAAAGAACTCAAAGAGCTAGAGCTAAGATATTTAGCATGAAACATGTTCTAATGGGTGTCTACCAAGTATGTTCAAATAAAAGCCCTGGGTTCAAAACTGGCCCGCCCCGGGGGTCATTGATTTTCCTTATATGTGTATAGCAAAAACTTAAAAATCTTCTTTGAAAAAAACCCAAATAGCTTGAGTTTAGATATTATACATGAAACATTTTTAAGTAAATATCTACAAACTTTGTTCAAATAAAAGCCCAGGGGTCAAAACTGGCCCTGCCCCAGGGGTGTCATTGTTTTTAACTATATGTGTATAGTAAAAACTTAAAAAATCTTCTTTTAAAAACCCCAATGAGCTAGAACTTAGATGTTTAGCATGAAACATCTTCTTATGGGTGTCTACCAAGTCTGTTCAAATAAAAGCCCTTGGGTAAAAATTTGCCCGGGGGGGGGGGGGCTATATACAGGTGAGCGACCTCAGGGCCATCATGGCCCTCTTGTTCCTTTACTGCTAGAATGTGGAAAAATATTACAGAATATTTTGTGACTTAGTGTCTGAGGGTTTTTATTTCAAAATAGCGGTAATAAAGAATAGCAAATGACAATGGTTATTTTGAACGGGAAACTAGATCTAAATATTCTTTGGCTGTTTATACGAATTATATTAAATTTCTTTTGATTTTTGAAAGGAAGACTCTAATTAAGCCTCTCCCCCCCCCTCTTTTCCGATACTTGTCATATATTTAGTTTAAACAATATTTTATTAATAATCCACACATTTACATAATAAATTACATAAAATAAAATTTACGGATTGAGTAGGAAGCTTGTAAAGCTTTTTTGAAAACTCTCTCCGTAATCAGTATTTAACAAATTTCAAATAAATGGTAACAAAATATAAATATCTAAACTAAACTATACATATCATATCGACTTGTTCTTGATTTCTTACTATACATACTATGTTTATGTCAAGTATTCATGAACTAAATTTAAGATACATTGCTGTTAGATTAGAGGTATAAGCACGAGTATGAATTCATTTTTAAAGGGATATATTGCTTAGTTTAGTGATTGGTTAATTAAACTAATATGTTGAGAGATTTAATTATTAAAACATGTACATTGGAGGAGAAGTAATAATAGAAGAGAAAAAGAGATAAGGAACAAGAGAAAGAAAGAAAGTCACATAAAAGTCATATATTTGGTTTAAGAATGCTGAAAATTATCACCTTTTTATTGATAAGAAATCCAGTTTTGGTTGATTTTAAGATTGTTAAGTTAGATATTTGTTTTTTGAAAAAATAATATTTTAATAGTCGACTTTCTCGAAAGTAACGAAATGAAAACCCAACAATAACATCAATCAGCCGGGATAATTCTGTACCATGGCGTAATACGGTAATGATAATGATAAAAATACTTTCAAATGTATATAAACTCATTTCATTTGTCTTTGAAATGAAATAAATTTGTGAAGTATTTACTTTGTACGTAATATACAATTTTAATTCATCTAAAAGTACAAGTCATCTTTTTTATACACAGGCAAAATAAAGTCTTTAATGTGCGCCATCAACTATTCTTTTAACATATTTCTAGAGCAAAACTATTCGGTGTAGTACTTCAGTTCTTCATATACTAGACTACGAGATGTATTTGCATTGTTTTCAACATTTATGTTAATTAGAGCTGTCATTGATTCAGTGAAAAGCATATCAACGATATATCGATATCAAGTGACTAAAATCAACGATACACCGATATATCGATAATATCCTATACTCACTTGTCTGTCATTCACTTTCATACCTGTTTCAATGATTTCAGCCAAAAACATGTTCTGTACAGTGTCTTGTCCACTGCTTGATTTTTTCCAGACAATATTTTTTGTCACCATTGCTATGAAATAATTCCACTATATAACAAAAGCATAACATTAGATATAAATAACTGTTTCTGCATATATTTTGGGTGAATTGTATAATTTCTAGACATTTAATATATAAGTCAAAAGTATCGATTTTTTAAAATGTGTATCGATTATTGATCGACAAAAAAATATCAACGATACATCGATATTGTCGATATCGATGACAGCTCTAATGTTAATGACATACAAGGACGGCTCGTTAACGACCTTGGATTGCAGTCTGGGGTCCGTCACTGCTTTAAGTTCAAATGGATGTTGATTTTTCTTTTGTGTAATAAAGCTATCAAATAAGCTTACAGAATATATATTTTTGCGCACATTAGATGTTGGTCCGTGTTCTTGAGATATTCTGCCAGGAGGGGCACTTGATGCCCTCAATGCATGTAGTTTTTTTTAACTTTTATGTGACAATAATACAGTTAAAGTGTCCGTTTGCATAAAACGCCGAACAGTACAAAAACATAAATTATATTGAATTGATTTCAATTCTAGTAACCTCAATTGTCTTATTTATATCGAATTTGTCTAACAATGATTATAAGCTGATAGGCATGTCAAAAATGTTAAGAACAATTAATTGGTGCTGATATAATAAAGCAAACAGACATTAAAACTAACCCACATCACTGCTTCATTATTAATTAATCAGTAATTAGTGCAACACGTCAAAAATAATCTTTAAGCCTTATTTTATACAGAAGCAATAATATATCATATGTTTTTGGGTAACGATAATCTGATGTACATTTATTTTCTGTCATTGAAGAGTACATGTCTTGCTCTCTTCTATTTCCTCCGTGTCTTCAGCTGGTGCTTCAGTATCAACATTGGTGCTGTCCTCCTCCGTGTTTTGTTTATCATTTGACGTCTTGACATTCTTCACATTTTTCACAACACCTTTACTCTTCAACTTTTTTATAAGCTTCTTGTGCTGTTCTATTTTCTCAGACTGAAAACAAATATTTTATTTTATTTATATTAATGCCCGAAGGCCATCTAAAATCAGTTTGACTTCCTATAAAATTTACAGGGAAGAGCTGAATATGAGAAGAATTATCATTGGTCATTACGGAAATCTGAGAATTGCACTGGTCATTCTAAAATAATATGTAAAGGACAGTTATTGCCACAATTAAATAAAATTGTAAGTAAAATGCAAAGGATAGTTCTTCCATTATAAAATGTAACGGATAGTTTTCTAATAACATGTACAAGCTTAAAAAACAGTGTCGGTCGGCTTGTTTGAATTATTAATCAGTCATGTGCACACTTGAGGCTATGCATCAAGGGTCATATGCCAGTTAAAGGACAAGAATGTAACTGGGTTAAACAACACCAAAGAGGCAAAGTTGACTATGTTATCCCAAATGTAGGATCTTCATCATATATAGTGCATTGACACGGTAACATGGCGTTTACCACATCTTTGATTTATACGTTTGATGAAATTCGATTAAAATATGAAAAAAAAAATAAATACAATAATAATCGACAAACTAATCTATTGAGACCATTTAACTAGACTAAGTATATTTGACTTAGTTTCGACTTTCAAAAGTCTTCCTTGAAATAAAACAATAAATGAACAGTCTTTAATCGAAAAATTCACTTTTTATATATCATGCCAAGTATGATGGAAAAAATATATGACGTTAATTATCAGTCTGACGGAATAAAATGCGGTGTTTTAATTCAGTGCTGTACGGTGCTCCAATATTCGTATCAGTAGGTGATTTTTTAAAATATACATGTACATGTATATATGTATTCCCTAAAAGAGACAAAAGAAACACACCCTTTTGTGTGGAACTTTGTTTGAAATTTATGCTTAACCACAACTATAAACGGGCTCGTCAGGTCACAGCAAAAACACATCGTCGTTATAGCACAGGTTTTTGTGACAATTACCAGTCATGCTGAAGTCGACACGCTATTTCTTCATAATATGTGATGTTTTGCAAATTGTCTTAGGCTAGATTACGATGAATTGTTTAAAAAAATCGCTGGCATAATTAAAGTAATGGAATAATTTTGAAATGTCTTGCAGTAAGATATCTTATAAGCTATTATCTGCAACTCGATTAGCCCGCTATTACTATTTTCGGTGTCTCGGTCAGAAGTATGATGTGAATGAAAGCAATATTTCACGTGATTTCGATAAGAACGTATTTCGTAGTTTGGAACAGACTTCAACGAGCAGGTTTTATAGAACTGCTAGACCTGTCGCACAACGTAAAAATAAAAGCGACATATAAAGTTATGGAAGCCAGAACTATAGTAGTTTGGGTAAATATTGATCAAACCATCGATCAACTACGCACAGAAAAGAGCAACAGACCGTGTATGTTTCTTTTTCTTTTATTTTTTTATTTTTTTATTTTTTGTTCGTATTCTATTTTTGGCGGGGAAGGGTGCGGGTGGTGGGATTCATACCTGATACTGGATGTACCCTATGACAGCTTGCATGTTATACTTCCTCGCCGCTTCAAGCAGGGTCATCTCCTCATCGCCTTGCTTATACTGAAATTACAGGGCAAAGTTCAAAGACATATTATACATGTATCACAGTTTGGAAACCTTTCATTAATGTCAGAGTCAAATCTTGTACACATACATGCACAGTGCGTTAACTGGAGTGCAGGTATTGGTTACCAACACTCCAGTTACCTCACTCTCTGTTGAAAATAAAAAAGAGCATGCTCATTATTTGGCTCATTTTTTCATGGATATATTATTGTGGGGACGGAACAAGGGATAAAGTCATACTTAGGTTACTTTTTTCTGGGGTTCCATATTGTAACGACAGGGAACGTGTTTTAATTTTTGCTTATGATACAAAAGAGAAAGAACATCAAAACACTCGGCAGTCTAATATATTCTCGGGGGTTACGCTCCCCTCATACTCATGTTTCGATGCTCTTTCTATTACCTATCATTCAAATATGCACCAATAAGAATATTTGTAGTAATAAAATCTGATCGGAAGGTAGGGCAATATTTTGAAAATATATACGAGAAGAATACTATGCTTAGGGTTATAGCTAGTAAATAATGTTCCCATATTTAAGTTGTAGCACAAAGCAAAACTAAATCTTAGGAGTGCTGTGAAGATGATATATAAACGTGCTATCTTCACCTTAACATCCCAGGCCATTCCCATTGTAAGGAGATATTTGGCTATCTTATCTCGTCTAGCGTCTATTGCAAACTGGAGTATGTCCCTCTGTGGTGGATTCGTTTGGTACATTTTAGCCGAGATATCATTGGTCATAATGTCCCGGTAGATGTGTGCCCTACAGTCAAGAAATATACGACAACGGTTTGAAGTTAAATTTATGCTTGATGTGGAACACGACATTTAAAGTTCAAATTTAATAACCCTCTTACCCCCTTCTTTTGGACATTGTGACAACTTCTTTTTCAAGCGTTAATAAAATACAGAAATCGAATAAAAATAATCATGTTCTTGGAAGCATAAACATCAATTGATATTATGTCCACCAATGGTATATAGTAAGTAATCAGGTGAAAGTCAAAATGTTTACATTTTGCCACATTCGCTTTTAATTTTATAATTTAATTCGCATGAATGACAAATACATTGTAACCCAAATGGCCAAAAGAAATTTCTGTATTTTTTTTTATTCTGAAACGTTCAATATATATAAATAGAGAAAGAGTTGGCCAGTCTTTTTTATGTTTTAGACAGACATTTCCCACAATTAATGGTCGGTCAATCACCATTATAACAGTTGAAAATTGACGTTATTACAACATAAAGGGTCAATCCGTCAAATCAAACCTGATTTCTTCGACTTTGCTCAGATCTGCAGCCCTTATTGCCTCTTTTATGTCAAAATACTTGAAGAATAAGTATGTATCCATGCCATAATCCGTTTGTCTCTCCTGCATCACCAACTTTCTCTTCTCCTTTGGAGTCATTGCTTTAATGTCGCTTGGTGAAATACCATTCTTTTAAATTTTAAAGAAAAGAGTAGTGTTATTTACCTAATGTTTTTTTAATTAATCATCCAAATGGTTGCAACTGACTTGATCGGCTTGAATTTTGAATTGTGTCTAAATTATAGAATAAGGCTTTGAGGATTTTTTTTCGGTGCCCTGTCTCCGCACTATTTTTTTCTGCCGTTGGTTTCATACCAGTCAATAACCTTGCCTCGAGGTTATCAAACATAGAACTCTATCTCAAATTTAAAGGACTTTTCATTGGTACCGACATATTCTTTGTTGTTTTCTGAGCAATCAGATTTCTTATATTTGAGTTATGCGGAAAAATTCAATACAGCCTCAGACCAAGAATATATACACCACTGCCGTCTAATTAAATATCACCAAGGATATAAGCACGGCTCCAATTAAAAATCAAATATTCCAATAAAGGCCTGACACAAAAAAACAAATTTGCTAAAACCAGAAATCGCGGACTCGAGTCATAATCAGACCACGGTCATGATTTCTCATTTTTGTACCAGTACTGGTTAGGTCCAAAAATCAAGATGTGGGCCCGAATTTGAATGATATAATTTGGGAAATTGTTTTGATTCGAGCTTACTATAGACTATTTTTAGTACATGTAAGACATTTACCTTATCTAGAAGGTCCATTTTACATCCCATGGCCTTCAGGGCCAATACCATATCTTCTCCATCTTCAAGGGCACAGGCCATAAATAAGGGTGATCTTCCAGCCTAGAATATATAGATACATGTATATCTTTAACAGGCTGGATAATGAATTCATAACAGGTTCAAATAAAATAGCAGTAATATTAGCTCTTAACTTTCTTTTTGTATAATGGATTTGCCCTGTTTAAAATATGGGACAATTCAATGGATATCAATATCAAAATATGAGCTTCCAACAGTAAAGAGCCTGGTCAAATTGTGCGGAAATGCATGCTGGTCCGGTTCTATACTGGTGGTACTGGTTAATCACGTTTTGTTGCAGGAGATTTAGGGGTTACTTTAACTACAAGTAATGTACACTCTTGAAAAATGACTGTAGCTTTAATTTTGGAGGGTAGTGCCACAGAAATTTCAAATATCACCTTTCCAGAAGAAACAGTTGGTTCTTTTACAAGCATATTATAAAGGACATGACATGGAACATCATTTTCCGAAGGTCTCATACGAGAGAAATTAATGAGAAATTAAAAAAAAATTCCTCCGAGTAAAAATAAAACAACTCGAGTATGGTGTTGGCAGATTTCTGTTTTGTAAGATTATTTCAGAATTGTAGAAACGTGATTAAGTCAACTTGTGGAAAAAGGGGAAAAAAAAAAGAAAGCAAGATTACAACATACGTTGTCCAAACTATTGGCCAGACTCGCTTTGACTTTTAGAAGATAACGAAGCACGTGGCGACGTTCAAACAGAACAGAACGATGTACTAACGAACGACCCATTCTGTCGGTGACTTTTATCACGTTCCCTTTCAATAAACTCTGCACCTGTGCTAAATGTCCTATCATAATCACGTGACATATCTGCCTGAAACATTTCTGAAATAAAAATCAGACCATGTCCTTTCAAAACACACAAACAAACAAACAAACAATCAAAGAAGAAAATCCGCGGAGAGAAACAAACAAACAAAGCATACACGAACTATAAACAAAGAAAGACAACGGCTAAAAAACACACACAAAAACGACAACAGCAAAAGCAACAAGTAACATTATCTTAATCTATGGACGCATACAAAAATAAAAGGGTCGTTGACTTCAAACCACTTGCCCCTCACCGCTGTTGGTTCGAATCCCGACAGGGACTTTGGATTCTTTCATGTGATGAAGCTGTCCAGCTGGCTTACGGAACGTCGGTGGTTCTACTCAGGTGCTCGTTCGTGCCTTAAATAATGCACGGAAGGGCACCAGAGGGCTTCCTCCACCAGTTAAGCTGGAACGTCGCGATATGACCTACACTGTGTCGATGTGACGTAAAACCCAAAACAAACAAACAAACAAAAATAAAAGAATCCACTGGCCGGATCAATGTGTAAAAATGAAGTCAATCTTTGAGTTTTAGTACATACAAGTCAACAACAGTTTGTCCTTTCAGTCATATGAACATCGGGACTTTCAGGCACCGCAGAACTTAAATAATTCATTTAGGTTGCTCATCATTTTGAAAGACCTCCATGCCAAGTGACTGTACACATATATACAACATTCTAACGGACGGCTTTGCAGAAAAGTATCACCATTTGAAGTCAAATTTATTAAAGAAACGACTAGCGACCTTTCTTTTTTAGACTTTAGCTATCCTTGATGTATAGATTTAGTCCATTTTTATCTTAGATAAATATTTATTATTTTGAAACATATATATTGTTAACTGCCATCAATATTCACGATTTTTATAAAAAAAATCATAATCTCCTCTTTACCTGTACATCATTTGCCTCCTTTAGAAATTTTTCTGCTTTCGCATCCCCCAGGGATTTTGCTAGCCCGATTTTCACCGAGCCCACTTCGTCTACAGCCACATCGATATACTCGTAACTTCTTTCTACTAGCCTGCAGTATTAGTACAAGTATTTTTGACAAGAACATAATTATCTATTAATTATATCGAAATAAGTGTATAGACTGTATCAAACCGAGTCTACAATTTGCATGTAATTTTGTTGTGACTAATGCTTCCTAGGGATCACACTTTTCTAGATTTTTTGAAAATTATCTCATCACCAAGCTTGATTGTATTTAAATATTATGTAATGTAAGACTCTGATTATAGGTAAATGACGAATTACAGTCGCAGCATCCCGGTCTATTTCGTGAATATCTTTTACACACTTGTACATATACATGTACAGTTGTATATTGCTTTTAAAGTCTTCTATGAGTTATGTATTAAAACATAGAGGAGAAAGAAACAATGGAAATTATCATGTTTTAATGTTAGGTTTATATCAAGTACATTAATAGTCTCCTTTACCAAGGACAGCTTATTTCATTGGTCGATATCTGCAAGAAAATTGATCTTTTGCATAATAAATAATTATGAAAGCTCAAAAACTTCCCACATTTAAAAAACCGGTCAGTAATGATCATTTTAAGAATTATACACGCTTGTTTTATTAGCATAATAAATTATGTTCTACAGATCACTTCCGTTTACAGAAATATTTTAAGTATGGAGTTTAAATTTCCCTTCAAACGTAATTCTGATCAATTAAAATGAGCATTGTTATAAGAGAACGCATGTCAGAAAGATCATTTGGTCATAATTCTAGATTGGGCTTTATAAAAATGTTTTACTGCACATAACACACATTTATACCTACCCTTGTAGCAAACCAATACACCCGTTGCTAGCCATGTCAATGACGATTTTATCAACATAAGCAATTTCTTTCTCGATAGTTTTCGAAGTTTCTGTTGCATTTTTCAGGAGTATTCTGTCCCGCAGAAAATGACCGTCATCGTCTGCAAGAAAAAGGTCAAGGCCTTTCGTCGTCATCGTCCGAAGAACGCTGATAGGTAGGTTCTTGTCATATGCAACATCGAGGACTGTATTTGTGTCACTTTTATTTCGTATAAAGTCCACTTTATCCAGTAGTATTTCAAGCATTTCATAGAATTCTTCAATCGGCTTGATATGTTGCATTACATACAAGTACATCGGCGTTTTCAACACAGAGAAAATAAGAGAAGCTTTCTTTCGCAAGAGCTTTCTGACGACGTTAGTTAATCCAAGAAGTGCGACTTCTCCGACGAGCGGCAAACTTACATAATCCCCGGAAACTTCATCAATGTAAGAAGAAGAAAACGTGTCTACGGAAACATTGCGTATTTTGAAAAAAGGTCTCATTTTCTTCCTGTCACCAGCGAGAGCATAATGAACAAAAGCATTTGTATTTTCTATTTTCGCGAGCATCTTCCTTATCTCGACGTTTCCAATCTTTTCAGCAAGTGCTAACATAGTTATTTGATTTCTCTTCTCATTTACTTTACACCAGTTAGATGTCAGCGTCTTAACCCTTTCTTCAGAATTTCTTTCCACGGCGTTCCATAACCCTGGTGACATGAAATTCAAAATCTTTAAATTTTCCGGGAATGGTTTCGCAAGTTTTAATGGAGTTTTCTTTTCTGAATTTTTAATTAGCGGGTCAACGCCAACCATGAGGAGAGCACGTATCAATTTTCTGGTTTTATCTCGTTGTGCAGCTACATGGAGAGCGGTATTTCCTGACGTATCCGTCGCGTTCACGTCCATTCCAGCGTTGCTTAATTGAAATATGACTGGTATCAAAGCAGGTGCGTCTTCGTCACCAGAGTACTCTTCAGATATGAAGTGAAGATATGTTTCGTTCGATTCACCTTTTGAGTTTATGATTTCATTATCCGCATTTATCAAATCAAGAGTTTTGTCCGGCGTCTTCATAGTCTTCTCTTGTATTGCTGTGTAAAGTGGAGTTCCCAACATTTTGTATTAAAAACAAAAGAAAAACACTAGATAAAACAATATGTCTTGCCTACCACAAGCCGTGTTTTCAAATATTGAACAGCAGACAGCAACGTTTATTCCTTTACAGTATTGTTCACGTTAGAAGTTATACAACTGTTCTAGTTATAGAAAGAAATTGGCTCATTTTAGACAAACCATTCAAAAGTAAGAAATGAAAAATAAATAATTTTTTCAAATATTTTACTCAATGTCTTATTTGAATGTCCAGTTAAAAACTAACAAATTTGTTGTCCGAATCGATACAATGCACATTACTGTCACCTTAGTGGCAAACGATTGCCTGTTTATTGAAATTAATTTTTTTAATAATTCATTATGTTTGTACATATAATTAGCGTCGGCAAATATAAGTTTTTGTCTACATGTTGAATTAAGCAAATTCTATGGCACTGTTTATAGTCCTTAATGGCACAGACACTTGTACTTATAGATGTTGAAATATGATTTTTTTTCAAAATGGCTTATATTAAGTTTTTTTGATAATTATATATGATCAGTACATGTGCTGGGATTGACAAATATGCATTTTATTTGGATTTTAAAGGCGTTTTGAGCTCCAAACCCCAAGTGTCTGTGGTTAATGGCTGGTATGGTTATATTGATAAAAGGACGTATAAAAACGTCCTAATGCACAAGCCAATTGTATTTTAGCCAGCCCGCATAGCTCAATTGGTTAGAGCGCGAGACTTGTAATCTCGACATTGAGAGTTCGATTCCCGGGCTGGCAAACTAAAATTACTAATCAGTCTTTCGGATGAGACTTTAAATCGAGGTCCCGTGTATGAGTGATTTAACACTTTGCACGCTAAAGAACCAGGAGAAGCTTCTGGAATTATGGCATCTTTCTGTATCTGTATCTTGTACTATCCTCCAAAAATCTAAAATGACTAAATTAATACTCTTCTGGAGGACTTGTCCATATGGGCAACCGGTGGCGAGTATAAATAAACTCAGATACATACAAAGCCAATTGTATCCTCTACACCAAACCTCGACTTTGAAGGTCCAGAATGATGTACAAATCAACTGGTCGCATTAACCTGGCAGTGCGGGGAAAGGCGAAGGTAAAGCATGGCTCAGTCCTTGCAAAGTTACTAAACATGGATTTTATAAGGCCCCTTCACAATTCAAAATTGCACTTTTTTCGCAAAGTGGCGGGAAAAAAAATTCACAATTTCAAAAAGAAATTTCACAAAATATTGGGACTTTGTCTTTGAAATACATTGTTTACCTTCCAGTAAAACATGATTCACGCCAATTTCAAGAACACAGAAATAGTTTTAATCAAGTTAAATGGTTTAAGCACATGTTTAGCAGGTTAAAGTACCGACTTGAAGCAGATATTCCAGTTTCATAATGTCGATAAATGCCAAATAATATGTTTTTTTCCCACAATTTTATGACAATTCACGTTTTTTTTCCACAAAATGAACAGGTCCAGGCCCCTTCACAATTTTGACGAAAATGTCCTGCTGAGTGTAAATATTTGCTTCTCCAAATTCCTTTTTTTTTATTCATTTACTAATATCATTTAAGAGATACGAAGAAGTGTCAGAATAAGTTAGCGTATTCCGGCCTAAACATGTTTCATGTACAGAGCACAGCATTGAATTCATTTACATGTATTTACAAATACACGGATGTTTTCACGGAGATGTATAGGAAATTCACTAAAATGAAAAATGGCTATCCCAATATTTCAACTATGTATTTCTATATTCCTCAGCAATGCTTCAATCAAGAGTCGTCTGAGAAATAGCCCAGTACATTCACGTCCCTTGATCATGTTTAATTAGAAATCAAATCACCAAGAAATTTGATCGACTAGTTAATAATGGCATTTCATCGACGTTTTCATATTTTTACTCCCTTTTTCGTGGCCTTAGCCACATTCATGTAAACATAATTATTCAAGTAAGGTTAAGATAAAAGGTCACTAACATAGAAATAATCTGTCAGTTCCTTCACAAAAATTGATCGCGCGAACTAAATAGAGAACCGAGAGGGAGGGTATGTTGTAATCGGTATTGAAATCGTCAGGTTGTATACTTCAAGAGTTGATCCGTGTTACGGTGTAAAAAGTTCTAAGAAAGTTGCACCACTTCTTTGATGTGAAGCTGACAAGCGTGTTCATAGAAGACAATTTTGACCCAAAACGTTCCGTTACTTTAACTTAAGCAGGGGTTCACAAAACGTATACTAGTAGCTTAATGCAAGTTTTTTTCCACGGTCTATGGCAGCTTTGAAAAGCTCGAGCCAGTGTTTTTTCTCAAATAATTGGGAACAGGCATTAGCCTCTTGATTTTGGAAAGATATTGTTAAAGTTGCTGATTTGGAAAAAAAAGCTGGCGTAAGCTGAACTGTTCAGATTTTTGGAAAAACTTCATGATTTAAAAGAAGAGGAATTGGAAAGATGCATTTTATTAGCCTCTGTTATGCAAGATGAAAAATCACTGGGGCCTAGTTTTTTGTACAAAATTAAGTCACATCCTGACTCAAAAAAGTCAGGGACTTGTCAAGTGCACTATAAGGATCTGCGTTATTCCTAGAAAATGCCAAGTTCTAAAAGAACCACCGACCTTCCACCGTCAACTGGTTGGACAGCCTCCGCACATAAAAGAATTCAAAGTAGCAAACGAAATTCAAACCTACGATGTTGATATGCATGTAACTGTAAGTAAGCAGTCTGGGGCCACATATGTTCAAACTACTGGACAATGTAATCATAATATACGAGACAGTCTTGAAAATTTTATTCGGATGTAACATATTCATTAAAACGAAATATAATTATATTATATATATATTAGTAGTTTCCCAACAAAAGAAATATTCATTTGTATTTTCCCGCTTTCAAATATGACACTTTTGATGACATTCGCTTTTTTTTGTTATAAAGTTGCCATATTTACTTTTTTTGTTTCACAAGTATGTCATGTAAGTATATGTACCTACTAAGATATTGCCTAACACGCATACACAAAATATGCTTAAAAAATTCTACGTCAAACTAATTACAACATAAAATCCTTTTACATCTTGCTCACTTTTGCAAATAAGAAATAAATATGTTTGTTAGATTTTATCATAATCTGTATTTTCACTATAAATGTGTAATTTTTGATCTTCTTCTCGAAAAACAAATTGAATTTTAAAATTCAACAGGGAATTAATACAAAATAGCATATAATGCAATATTACACAGTTATCTACAAAACCGTAGTTTAAAAGACATTTTTCCCATAAAAAGAACTATCAATAACAATGTATACCTTTAAAAAATAACATTTTATCAGTACTAGAGGGGAGATAAATCTAATTGAAAAGATTGCAATTTCTTTCTCCCTTGAAATTATTACATAAAACAATAACTGAAAGCAATTTAAAACATGATACTAAATAAAGAAACCTCAGGGAAAAAAAGAAATAGTACTTTGATGTGATATACAAAAAGATCTAATTCAAATAAAACAATGTGTACTTATTATAGCAATTACATCGGTTGTGAAGATTTTAACAGATTTTTTTTTTTATTTTATTCCCCAAAAAATCTCTTTAAAGAGAATACTCCACATAAGTTGCTTCCCTCTTCTTTTAATAAATAAAGTTATTCTTTGATCGGTATAACGGTATAAACATCCACACATTATAGAAGAGAGCGAAAAGTTCACACATTTTGTTTGTTCGGACAGATTTACGCCACACTGGCCTTCTCCTTGGCCTTATTGGCATCATATTTGGCCAACATCTTCTTCATTTCACCAATAGCAAGACCTGGGTTCAATCCCTGAAAATAATGGAGGAAAAAATGAAGTAAGTTTTAAAGTTACAATTCATTAATCAAATACGAATAATAGCATGATTTTTAATATGTGTTAATAATCTTTTACAATGTACATCAATCACTTGAAATAATAAAATACTTTTTTTTTATAAATACATGATTTACTTTTCTTTCTTTAAAATCGTATCTTATAATAAACTGAAAATAATCTGTAAAAATTTCAATGCAAAACCTTTACTGATTAAAGTGACATGCTCATTTTTTCAGTCAAGCTCACTTGGTTGTATATCTAATAAGATTGACTATTATAATGGTCATTGACCAATAATTGAATATGTAAAATGTTCAGGATAAAATGAATAAAATATAACAAGTGCCTAAAATATAAAAAGACTGCCCCACTCTCCTTTATAAAATGAAAATTAACAATATATTCCCATGTATATTCATAGGAGGTAAATGATTTAAGGCCAAAAAAAATTGCAGTCTAAAAATGACATTATCTAAGGGAGATAATTGTGTAACACAAACCTTAGGACAAATTTTTTTCGGATTCATGTTTTTTTTGTGACATTTGTAAGACAGGGGGGTTATTTATTTCCAATTTTCATACCAGCCCTTTTCCCGTTTTTTAGTCATCTCTAGGGAATCTTTTTCCATTTTCCCTTAACAACAAAAATAAAATAATTTTTTGACATAAGATATACAGTGCAATATCTGCAGAGAAATACCCTTTTGGATGACAAAGTTTTTATTTAAAATTGACCCGGGGTTGTCTCAGGGGTTTCCAATTTAATTTAAACCTTTATTATTTGTAAAAAAAGGGTTTATTGCCCCTCAGAGGATGGTTTGCAGGGGGCTTTTTTTTGGGGTTTTCAGTTCCCACCAACACAGTATAACCCATATTGACCCCCATTTTACGGGTAAAGAATTTCAGTCCCCCGGGGCCATGCTTTATTTCAGACACAAACGGACTTTAATAAATAGAACCCCTAATTCTTTAAGGGTAACTAATAGTTTCCTCCTTTAAAAAAAAAAAAAAATTCCCCTGTCGGGATTTGAATCCACAGAAAGGAAGGGCAAGTTGTTTGAAACAATGCCCTTTTAACCATTGGTCATAAAGGGGAACTTTTTTGAAAGAAGTTCACCCTGAGAAAAATTTTCTGTAATTAAACAGAAAGAAAAGGGTCAAAAACTCTGAAAACAGTTCATAATAACTGGGGGATTTGTGAAAAACATTTTAGAACGTAAAAAAGGGAACAAGTGGTGTTTTTTTTTACCATTTCCCTTTCAGTATTTTGGGGACGAAAAATTTTTGGCATGAAAAAAAAATTTTAAAAAGGGTGTGAGGCAAATCTGTTTTCCCGGGGTGAGTAAATAATACATTTTTTTTTTAAAAAGCCCGAGCAAAAATAAATTCTTTCCAAAATTTTAAAATGATCCCCCCTGCAAAAAGCATTATGTTTTTGATTTGTTTTGAAAAAAGTTTATTCCAAAAATTTTAAAATTTTTTTTCTTCACATTTAATCTAATATACATGACATATCCCATTTTTAATTTTATGATGTTTATCTTTTTTTATATGAGTTTTATATACTAAAATCATTGTTTTCCTGCTAAGAAACAGTTTGGCCCCCCAAAAGGTATTTGGTCGGGGTTTCACCGTAATGGGGCATATGGGGGAAAACAGGAAACTAAAATTCTTTATAACCCCATCCTGAATTTAAAATTTTACGCCTCATTTTTTAATGTTGCTCTTTTTTAATTTATTTAATGTTTAAAAGCCCTTTTTTAAATTTAGTAAATTTTTTATTTAACAAAATTTTCCAATAAAGGGTTGGCAGGACAGTCTGCATTTTTTTTTAAAAGTAAAACAAAACCCCGCATATTTTAAAATTTTTTTTTAAGGTTAAAAAAAAGGGCCCAAAAAATCCATGTTAGGTTGCAAAACAGGGACAAAGACCCTTTTAAATGTTCTCAAAGGGTTTTTAAAATTTCACCTTAATTTTCCCTTCATATTTTGGGGAGTTTAATAAAACTTGACACAAAAAGTAACCAGGTGACACAATGAACACTGATAAAAAAATCTGAATAATTAAGCCTCTATTCTTATCTAAACCTTGTTCATATTAAGGCATATGATCTTTTCATACTTTAAATATTAGCTTAAGTTAGCAGAAAAAACCTTACCAATTTAGCTCTATCTTGAACACTTTGTAGATAAGCCTCTTTTCCGATATCCTCTTCTTTAATGTTCTTCTTTTGTTGGGTATGGTTCAATTAACGATCTGCATAACGGGGGCATAAGAAGATTTCGCGCAAATGTCTGTAAAATAATGTGTTTACTAACGAATTGAGATAAAATGCATTGATTCTTTTGTTTGTGATTCCTTTATATAAAGATAGTCCAGAAAGCAATTACCTTTTAGAGATAAGTATATTCTCCATACTTCCTCTCACTTTCAGTCATCCATAAACGTATGTCCTTCCCTAATATATCAACAAGCAAACATCTTAAAAACATTTTAAAAATCTAAAAAATATTTTAGTTTTTTTTAGTTTTTAAAAAATTCTTTTTTTGGGCTTAAAGGGCTGTTTTTTTCCCATTATTTCTAAGTAAATAATACAAAGTACAGGTAATCAACTTTAAAGGGTTTAAAAACATCCCTTTTTTTATTTTTTAGAAAAAAGTGTTCAATTTTACCATGGGGAAATTTTAAATTTAACACTTTTTAAAAGATATGCCTGAAAGTAAAGGGCATCAAAGGGAAACCCTAAAAAAATTGGGAAAAAAAGAAAACTATAAAAAAAAATTAAATATTTCATCGCTGGTTAAAGGGTTATTGAAAAAAACAAAAAACTAATAGAAAAATACTATTTAAAAATTTTTGCTGGAAAAAACCCCCAAATGAAAACTATTTTTTTTTTTTATATAAGATTACATTATACCATTTTTTAAAATTTGGGAAATCAGGGTAACCTTTAGTCTTGTTTAGGGTAAAAATTTTAAACATATAAAAATTGTATTGAAAAAGATTAAAAACCTTAAACCGGAACAAGATTTTTGATCACTTTTAATGTGGGAAGGGGGTTAAATCTTCAATGTCGACTATTGTCATTATTTTACAAAAATTTAAAATTTTTTATAATTAATAGAAAAAAAGTTTATTTTGGTAAGGGAAACCCTTTTTCTAAATTTGTTTTGACAGTTAAATAAAGAGTCTGAAAATTTTAAAATTTTAACCCCCTTTAAAAATTTACCCAAATTTAACCCTTAATATTTTTGGGTGTTGTTAGAAAACAAGACTTTTAATTTTTAAAATTTTCCCAAAATTCAAAAAGGGAAATAATTCTTTTAAAAATTTGTTTTTTAAGATAATGATCCGGCCCAGTATTTTGAACCTTGGATAGTACCCCCTATTATGAAAAAAGAATTTTTTTTTTTTTTGAAGTTTAAACCAATTTTTCTTTAATTTTTAGAATCCAATTGCTTTAAAAAACAAAAAAACAAATGTGCCCACTGAATGATGCAGGAAAGGGGAAACAATTTTTTTCTTTTCCCTTTTTTTTAAATAGTTAGCAATGACAATGTTACAAAAAAACAATTTAAAAGTTGGGGTTTCAAAGTCGAATTTTTTGCTGCAGTTTAATGAACTTTACAAATTTTTTAAAAGGAAGGGAACAACCCTAAAATTTATTAAAATCAAGTTAAATAAAATTTTCAAAAAATTTAGGGTGAGCATATAAAAAATTGATTTTTTTTTAATTTTAAAGGGAAAATTGGGGAAAATATTGATAAAATTAAATTGCGTTTTTTCCCTTTTTCCCCTTTTATTTTAATTTGAAAAAATTTATTTTCATGTAGTAAAACATTTTTTTCCCGTTTTTTAAAACTGGTTTTTTTGGCCGGACTACTTTTTTTTTAAATTTGCCAGTCAAAAAAATTTTAAAGGGAAAAGTTTTTCCAAATTTTTTTGGAAAAGGGGGAAAAAATGTATTTTAATTTAAAAAAAAATTAAATTTTTTTCTAAAAATAATTTTTTTATTTTATCTTTGGGGCAAAAAAATTATTTTTTCCACCCCGGGCTCCCCCCTTTCTAAATTTATTTTTTTTAATTCCCATTTCGTGAAAAAAATCATTATAGAAAATTTAAATTTCCTCTATAGAAAAATTTAAATTTTCATAAAAAAAATTTCTGAAAATTGTCCCAGAACTTTTTTCCCAATTAAAAAAAAAATTTAAAATGTTTTCCCAAAAATATTTCTTATCAAATGAAAAATGAGTTAACAATAGCTTTAGGGTTTCCAGAAATTTAAATCCCTCTAAAAAAAAATTGAAATGTAAAAAAATTATTTTTTCCCTTCACAAATTTTCATTTAATTTCTTTTCAAAAATTTTTCATAAATTAGCTTTAATCTGGAGAAAATGCTTTAAAATTAATTTAAGAGATAAAAAGCAAAAAAAAATTATTCCATAAACAACCCAAAGTGTTCATCCACCAATGTTCATGGCACACGATCCACAGATCCCTTCACGGCTTTTTACCCCCAAAAGGGTTTCAAGGTTGGATCCTCATTTGCCTTGATTTTTGATAAAGGGATAAAAAACCATGGGGGACATTTTGAATATTACACAAAATTTTGACAAAATTTATTACAAAAAAAAATCAAAGCAAGAAGGGGCCCGGGAAATTTTTTTGGGGTTTAGAAAGTAGAAAGGGGAAATTTTTGAGAATTTTTAAAAACCAAATTTTTTTTGTTTTAGTTTCCCCCAATCTTTTCAGCTTTTAATGGGGGAGTAAAATTTGGGAAAAGATTTTGCCAAACGGTTTCTTTAATTTTTGAAATTTAAAAATTTTTTAAAAAAAAAAAAAAGTTTTCCTAATTTGGGTTTAATTCCCCATGTTTCCCTTAAAGGGGGCGTGCAAACCCCCCGGAAGGGGAAAAAATATGTTGGGCCTAAAAAAACCATATTTTTCTTTAAATTTGGGTTTTTAACCCTTTTTATTCAAAGTCCCCGTGTTAAAAATCATGGAGTTATTAAAATGTAAATTTTTTTAAAAATAAAACAAAAAGAAACCTTTTTGCCATTCCCAAATTTTTTGCTTGAAAAACAATAACCGTTTTTTGACCCCTTTGCATTTCCCGAATTTTTTTGGGTTAGTTTTTTTAAAGGAAAAAAACCACTTCAAAAAGCGGACTATTTCCGATTTTAAATTAAAAAATATAAGGGGCTGAAAATTTGCTAAACCCTTTTTTGTTTGGTCTGAGACCCAAACAAATAAAATTATATTTGGCCCTTCAGATTGGTGAAAAATGAATTGAAATTTAAAACATTTAAGTTTTCTAAAAAAAAATAAACAAATTTTCCCAAAAAAAAAATTTAATAAAATTAATTGATTTCTGACTAACAGTTTAATTTTTTAAATCACTTTTCTACTTGTTTTATTTGGGTAATGACCTGTCTTTAAATATAAAATAACCCCTGTTGTCAAATTTAAAATTTTTTTTGCGAGGGGTTTTTTTTTTACATACAAAAAAAGGGTAAAATTTCACAGAACCCCAAAAAGCATTAAGAACTCAAATGGCCTGTAGTAACCCCCCTCAAACCTTTAATAAAAAAAGGTTATAAATTGGGTTGTTTAAAATTTTTTAACTCTTTAATTTAAACAGTTTTAATAAAAATAAAAAAATAATTTTTTAAAAAAATCAATTTTTAAACCCCATTTTTTAAATTTTATCATCATATTTTATGAACGGTTTAAAAAATTAGCAAGAAGGGGAAAAGTGGGCAACAGAATTTAAAAAAACCCTAATTTTTTATAAATCTAAAAATTACTTGGGATTCAAAAACTACTCTCTAGTTTTTTTTTGTAATTTTTAAAAATTTTTAAAAAATTTTGTTAAAGTTTTTTTGTCCCTTTTTTTATAACTTACGATTAGGTCCAAAAACATAAAACCCGTTGTCTTTTGGTTTTTTTCCAGGGTTTTGGGGTTTCTAAATTTAATTAAAAAAATAATTTAAATTTTCTACTAAAAATTTAAAAATTCATCAAAATTTTATTATTTAATTTTTAAATAAAAATTGCGCAAAAAAAAACATTTTCAAAACTTTATAATCATCTTATAAATTAATAAAAAAATTTACTAGAAAAAAATTTCCCCCCTTTGGTGCTATCATGCAACAACAACAACATTGGCTGGGAGTAGCAATTAAAAAAAAATCATCTTAAATCATGAAAAAACTAAAAAAAAAACATGGACCCTCATATACTTACATATCTTTGATTTTAGAACTTTTTTAAATTTTTTTCTTGAGGTGCTTTTTGCCCGTCTGGTTTCAAAACTTGTTTACAACATAAAAATTCTAAATATAAATTTTACATTAAGAGTGCCTTTTTTTATATTTAATTTACCCTAAAAAGTTAAAAATTTAAAGATTTTAAAAACAAGGGAAGAAGGAATTCAAAGGAAAAATTCTCAGTAAAACATGACTATGCAATGGAAATCATATTGTAAAATTAAAAATTAAATTTTTTTTTTGGGGTTTGAAAAGTGGCCCGAAAACAGCTTTTTTTTCCGGTAAAAGAATACCCCCCTAGGATTATTTGGGTTTTTTAAAATTTCACAGGGAAACACCCAAAATTTGGGGAATTTACCCAAAAACCTTTTGGAATTTCAAGATATCAAAAAAAGCCGGGAAATTTTATTGAAAAAGGAAAAGCTAGACTGGTTCCTGCAACTTTGTTTGGGGAATTTTTACAAGTGGACAGGGAACAAATTAAATGGAAACAGTGCATAAAATATGAAAAGTAGGTTTTTTTAAAAAGGAAATTGGGAAAATATTGGGTTTTTGGGAAAATTTTAAGCCCAAAAATTTTTCTGTTTTTAAATGTTTTTTAAAAATAAAAAGTGGTTTCCCCCCAATGGCTTTTTTAAAATTTTAATTTTTATAATTTAATTTTTCAATGCTCCCCCTTTGAGCATTTCTTTTCTTTTTATATTAACATAAAGGGTATAAAATATTTAAAAAAAGTAAAAACCATTCCCAAAAAATGTAGGGAAATTTGGGTAGCAAAAGGGGGCCCGGCCAAAAGTTTTACCTTACGGATCACGTACGACTGCCAAACACTTTTGGGTGCTACGGGTTTTAAAAAATTTTATGGAAGTCAAAATAAATGTTTATTTTGTGCTTTAAAATGGGTTTTAAACAAAATTTGATTTTTTCCTGGGGTTTTCACTTTAAAAAAAGTGCTTTGGGCCCTTTTTGTAAAAAATAAATTTCGAACCCAAACCCTTTTTTAAACTAAATTTTTATTTAAAAGGGCAAAGTTTTTCCCTTTATTGTTATAAGGGGACATATTTTCATGTTTTATTTGTTGTTTTTTTTGTATGAAAGATGAAATTGGTTTTTTCATTTTTTTTTAATTAAACAATGGGTCGAATAAAAGGGAATTTGGGGGGAAAAAAGGAAAAAAAAAAATAATTAAAAAAAAATACTGAAAAAAAAAAGAGAAAAGCAAAAAAAATTTAAAAAATTTTAAAATCAGTAGTAAATATCGAAAAATAAAAAAACCCAAACAATTATAGCCCTTTAATTTTTAAAAAACCCCTTGGGGCTGACAAAAAAATTTTAGAAACCCTTTCCGGGAAAATGCCCAAAATTTCCTTTTTTATTTTAAAGGGAAAATTTTTTTTTACCGTCGGGAATTTAAAGAATTTTCAAAAGCCCAACAAAATTAATTTTTCGGGGGTTTTTTTTTCAAATTTTAAATTAAAACAATTTAAAGAGACAAAAAAAAGGGTTATTAAAAATTTTTTAAACTATTTTAATTGTGTTTTTTAAAATCTGCAACCAAAAAATTTTTCTTTGACGTCTTTTAAAATGAAAAAAAAATTTTATTTCGTACTTTTTTTTACGTAGCCAACAAGGCGATTAATCCTTAAAAAATAAACATACGAAACCCAAATTTTGTTTAAAAACCTCCCCTTAAAAACATAAAACAACTTTGGCTTTTCATTTAAGGCCCCAATTTTTTTAAAAGGGGTTTCGGTTTTCCAATAAAGTGTTTTCTGCTTGGTCGTTCAGTGTACCTGGGTCACTAAGCTGAATTTTTTGGGTGTACGGCTAGCCACTTTTAAAAATGTTGTATTTTAAAAGTTTCCCAAAATTTATTTTTCATACTGAATTTTTATTTTAAATTCAAGTTTTAAGGGGCCTTTTTTCCCTTTTATAAATTTTTTTATTTTAAAAACTGAAAATTTAAAACTTGGGATCAATCAACGTTATGCCTTTGTTTAGTAAGTTTTTTTACACAACAAACCAAATTTTGGTGGTTTTTACCCTTTTTTCAAACTAAAATATAGGGTTCATAATTTTAAAAAAAAAAAAAAATGACATTCATTATAATGCCCAAAAAAGCAAACAAATAAGCCACAAACAAAAAATAATTTTTTGGGGTTTTTTTTTTAGGGGAATTTTACCCTTTAAAAATGGGAAAACATTACAAAGGTTTTACAACGAATTTATGCTTTATTCCCTTTAAGTTAAAAAATTTTTTTAACCTATTTCAAATTTCCCCGATTACCCCCTACCCTTTTAAAAAAATAAATTTTACTGGTCAGCTTTAATAAACGACTGCGGGTTTTTAAAAACTGGGCGAAGTTGTTTAGTTTTTTTATTTCTGCCCCTTTTTTCTTTCCTCTCCCCGTTACGTTAAAAACAAATTTTTCCCAATAAATTTTTTAATTTAATTTTTTTTTTGAAATTTATTTATAATTTTTTTAAAATCAACCTTAAGGGGGAAATTTCGGGCATTTAAAAAACGGACATTTTGGGCAGCATTCGGACCAATTTTTTTTTCATTTGGACCAATTTTTTGGGAATTTTGGGCCAAATTATTTTCATTTTTGGGCCCCGATTTGGGGAAACGGACCACCCTATAATTTCCCTTTTTTTTATGTAATTATTTTTTATTTTAGGATGTATTTAAAATTTTTCTAATAATAAATCAAAAAATTTTTTACTTTTTAATTTTTTGTTTTTCAAAAGCATTTCAGTAATGACCGTCCGACCCAGATTTTCAAATTTTCTGAAAACTTTAAATTTCTTCCCAAATTTTTTTAATATTAATTAAAAAAAACATTAAAGAAAAAACCTTTTTTGAATATATTGGTAAGCAAAGGAAAATTTATCGAAGTCCTCATACAAAAAATTGAGATAATTAAAACCTATGTTTTAATTTATCAAAAAAAATTATAATTATTTCTTAACTTTTTAAACAATATTTTATAAATTTATATAAATAATTAATAAAAACATCCCCCGAAATTTTTTACCTATTTAAAATCAATTTTTAAAAAAATTAAAACTTTTTACAATTAAATTAAAGGGAACAACACATCCTTTTTTTTCTTTTTCAATTTTTCACACGGTTTTTAAATTCCTAATTTGAATTTTTCCCTTATTTTTACTTTAAAAAAATTTTGCATCCAAATTTTTACCTAAATTTACAAAAATTTTTAAATTATTGATTTTTTGAATTTCAATTAAAGTTCAGTTTTAATTTTAAAATTTTAAAAATAAATTTTAAAATTTTTAAAAAATTATTCCCGATGCATTTTAAAAAATGTCTTTTTTTTATACTTTATAATTATTTTTTTTCAAACGTGTCATTTTAAAAAATTTTTTTTTTTGTTTTTTTTTTTTAAAATTTTTTCATTTTAAAAAGTTTCCCAAAAAAATTTTTTTAATTTTTAAAACGGGGGTAGGGGGTTTAAAATTTTGTTCCATGGGGGTCTCATTTTTTTTTTAAAGTTTCACTTTTGTTTAAAATTTTAAATAATTAAATTTTTTATTTAAAATTTTAAATATTTATTCTGGCCAAAAGTCCAAAATAATTTGGGGGAAATGTTTTTAAAAAATTTGGGCCCAAATGTAAAGCAATGGCCAAAGTGTTCCCAAAGCAAAATTTTAAATGTCCAAAATTGGTTCCCGGGAAATTTTCCCTTTAAAAATTGGGCCCAAGTTTTTCCAAATCTGGGCCCAAAAATTTTTGGGCGAAAAATCCATTTTTCCGAAATTCCTTTTCCCCCCTTTTAAATAACATAATTTCCCAAAAAAAGTGAAATTTTCAGAATTAAAAAAAAATTCTTTTTGAGTGTTTATTTTTTTTAAATTTTTTATTTAAACATTTTAATTTAAAAATATTAATTTTAAAATTAAAATTTAAATTTTTTGTTTTTTGGAAAATTTTTAATTTACTGAAAATTTTATTAAAACGGGGTGAAGGGCGGACGTCAAGGGGACCGTATGTTTTTACGGGGGGGACCTAAAATTTTTTGGGCAGGGGGGACCGTCGTGACTCGAGCGAGGGGACCCTTTTTTTCAAATTAAATTTGCTTTTTTAATTTTTTATAAAATTTTTGGCATCATTAAACATCCTAAAAATTTCGTAAAAGATTTTTATTTTTGAAAGATTTTTATTCAAAAATTTAAACATCATCTAATACAGTTGATTACATATGGCTTTAAACATTGTTAAAACCTTTTAATTTTTTTCTAATTTTAAAATTTATTTTTTAAAAATTGGGCCAAACAAATTTTAAAGTATTTTAAAAATTTTGGGGAGTTTTTTTTCTAAAGGGAATGTTTGGGAAAAAACCCCTTTTATTTTTTTAAATGCTGAAAAAACATTCAAAAAACGATTTTTCTTACTTCACTTTTAATTTTTTGTTCTTTTAAATTTTCTTGATAAAGCACAGAAAAGGGCTTTTTATCTTTAGAAGAAAAAAAAAAAATGGGCACTGAAAAAGAATTTCGGGACAATCAATGCGCTTTAAAAGGAAGAATTTTAAATTTGAAGCTTATTATTTAAGTAAAACGTTTTTTTCATATTTTTTTTAAAAATTAACTTTTTTCAAACAATTTTTATTTTTAAAATTAGATTTTTTTTTATTTTTTTTTTTTTTTTTAAACTCAACTAAATAAATTTTTAAAATAAATTTTTTCCAAAAAGAAAAAATGTTTTAAAATTTTTTAAAAAATAAGAATTTTTTATAATTTTATTTACCTTTAAAAACATGCAAATTTTTAAATTATATATATTTTTTTAAAAGGGGGGGAGTTGACCGTGCCGAAATTGGGCCCGGGGCCGAGTTTTAGGGGGTTTCCCCTTTTTTCCCAAAAAAACCAAACCCTAAAACAAAAGAAAGTGTTAGGATTTTAAATTCATGTAAAATAAAACCCTGATGTGTTAAAAAATAATTAAACTTTAAATTTAAATTTGATTCGTATGGCATATTTTTAATGAACATGACTGGTATTCCAAAAATTCGGGGTTTTTTCTTTCATATATTTTTCAAATTTCAATTTCATTTTATAATTAAAATGTTTAAGATTCTTTAGCCCAAATAAAATTTCCTTTTTTATTTTTCCCCCCATTGTGTTCATATTAATTTTGTTTAAACCCAATTTTTTAAAAAAAAGAGAAAACCTTTTTTTTGGAAAATCCTTTTTCCCCTATTTAACTTTTTAATTTTGCTATTAAAACGTTTTTGGTTTTTACCTCAAAGTTTTTCAAATTTTGGGGGAAAAGAAAATAGTTTTATTTTTTTTTAAAAAACAAAAAAAATTATAGTATATGATTATTTTTTGGGGGTTTATATTTGTTTTAAAAAAAATTCATTTTAAAAAGGGGATTTTAAAATATTTCAATAATTAAAATAACCCTTTAATTTTATATCTTGGGTTGAAATTTTTCTAATTTTGGAATTTTCCCAAATTGGGCAAGGGAAAAATTTTGGATTTTTTTGGGGGGTTATGGGAAATTTGGTGGTTTTTTAAAATTTTTTTTTTTAAGGATTGGGAGTTTCAAAGGGTTTTCTGTTTTAAAGAATTTTTAAATTGGGAAAAAAAGACTGCCGCCGGACTCGAAATTTTTTCCCTCTAAAACACAGGGAACCCGAAAAAAATACAAAAAAAAAAATAACCCATTTTAAAAAAAAAATCCCCAAAAATACACTTTTAAAAAAACTAAAAAAAAAATTTCCCCCCCCCCACATTTACCCCGGGAATCCTTTTAAAGCCTGGAATTTTTTCCCAGCAACTTAAAACAATAAAGCATCATTAAAAACCCATTTAGAAACACAATTTCTTTTTTTCAACTACCCCCTTTTTTTTTCCAATGAAAAAATTTTTACTGCCTTTTTCTCCAAACGTCGGTTTTTTTTTTTCCCCTTTTTAAAAAAAAATCTTCCCTTTGCCCTTATTGGCCCTCTTTTAGAAACCGAAATTCTACCCAAAAAATAAAAAACAAATTTTAAAATTTTAAAAAACCCCTAATATAAAAGTGATTTTTATGGGGGTTTTCTTAAATGTTTTCTTTTTTTTTTTGGTAGTTTTGGGATCTCAAGACGGTTTAAAAAACGGTATTAGGTTTTTTTTGTTTTACTGGCAAGGAAAAACCCCTTGGAGAAAAAGATGAAAATTATTTAATTGCCCTAAAGTTTGGGTATTGATAAAAATAAGTTTTTTTGATAGATTTTAAATTTCTTTATTTTATTTAGTTCTTTCGGAAGTAAAATTTCCGGGGTTTTTTTCAAAAATCCCGGGAAATGGGGGTGGGGGAAATTTTGTTTCCCTTTCCTTTTTGTTTTTTGGTTTATGGTTTTGGGGTTTTTTTAAAACGTTTTTTTTTTTTTGTTTTTTTTAGAATTTTAGGGTTCCCTTTCCCCTTTTCAAAAAAAAGGTTTTAAAATTTTGTTGGAAAATTTTAAATTTGGTTGGGCAGAATCAGACTTTTTTTTTTCATTTCCTTTTTTCCGGGTTTCCTCCCATTTTGGAGGGGAAAAATTTTTGCATATTTGGGAAATAACAAAAAGTTCCTCACATTTTTTTTATTACATTATTTTTGAAGATTAAAAAAAAGGGTAAGTTTATTATTTTGATTTTAAATTAAGGAAAAGAAAAATTTAAATTTTAAAATTTAGAGTTTTTAATTTAAAAAATATTTGCAAATTTTTTAAATTTTGGGGGAGGGAAATCAGGGGGGGGAAACCGGGCAGGGGGGGGAAACTGGAAGGGAAGGAAAAATCTGTAAAATTTAAGAAATTAATATAGTTTTTCTACTTTCCCCGGGAAACTTTTTATATTTAAAGATTCCCAAACAAAAAAGTTTGTTTTTCATGAAATCAAATCTTTCATCACTTTGTAAATAATAAATTTAAGTTTTTTGACTATCCTTAAAATTTTTACATTGCTTTGAGAAAATTTTTTTTTTTCTTTGGGGAAATTTTATTATTTGCTTTAAAAACGATTTCTTTAGCCATTCGAAAAAATTTTAAAAATTTTTAGGCTTTTTCCCAAAAAATAAATTCCCAAGCATTATTAAATAAAACCTTTTTTGGATGTTTTTTATTTTTAACTGTGAAAATTTTTAAAAGGGCCTTTTAATTATTTTTTTGGCCCAAAAAAAACTTCTTTTTATTTCCCATTTAGATATTTTCTGGACAAAAAAACATTCTTTCTGTTTAAAAAACCAAACCAAGGCCAAAATTTTCTCCAATTTTAATGGGAAAAAATTGAATCCAGATTTCCAAAGAAATGTATCAAAAAAAAATTGGGCTCTGACAAAGTCCTTTAAAAAATTATAAATACATTTTATTGGACAAAAAAAAATATGTTTTAAAAATTTTTTTAAACCTTTTTTTCCCTTTTTGTCAAGGGAAGTTGGAAAACTATTTAAATTTTTTATCAATTTTAAAGTTTAAATTTTAGACTTAAAAAAATCCCTTTTTGAAAAAAAATGTGAGATTTAAATTCAAAACTTTAATTCCTTGAAATTTCTAGGTCAGTTTTAAATTTTTAATTATAATTTGCCCAAAAAATTTTTCTAATAGGAAATTAGTATTCTTTACTGCAATGTTTTGACCCTTAAAAAAAGTGGAAAGGTAAAGGGTTAACCCAGCTTTTCCCTTTTAATTTGATGTTTTCTTGAAAAATACTTTTTTTTTTTTTATTTCCCCCTTCGTTTTTTATCCATTTTTAATTTTTTTTTTACCCTTTCAGTGATTCAACTTAAAACCCTTTTAAAAAGCAAAGAATGCCCTTTATACAAACCAAAAAGATGGGAAACATTTCATTTAAAGTACCCGAGCCTTTTTTTTCACAACATTTCAGTTGGGGGTAACGGGTTTTGAAACTGGGGCAGTGTCCCAGTATGAAGCCATCACAAAAAAAGTACTAACCACATACTCTTTTTCCCTCCGGCTGGGGGTTTTTTTATTATCTGAGGGGGTTTCTTCCCTTTCTGCATTTAAACCCCCCCAAACCGGTTAAAAACCCCAATTTATTTTTGTAGATTTTTGAAACACCCCAAAAATCGAGTTCCCCACACCAATATTTGCGATTTATGATGAAATTTTTTAAAAAAACAGGGAATTTCCCAAAAACCGATCCCGATTTAAAACTCCCCCCATAAAACCCCGGAAAACTTCTAAAGAAGATCTGAAAAAAAATTAAAATAAAGGTAAAAAACCCAGAGTTTAAATTTGATTGGATGAAAAAATTTCCAAAAGTGAAGAATATTTCCAAAAAAATCATCTCCTGTAAACAATTTAAACCAGAACTTTTTAATGAAATGGGTTGGGATTAATTTGATATATCCTGAAGGGGGCAAATTTTTTTGGTGAAAGATCTGAAAATCTAGAATTTTAAAGGGGAAAAGTAGAAAACTTAAAGCCCGCTGTTTGACCTTTAAAAAAACTTGCACTAATCAAAACAAAAGTTTTTTCCCGTAAAGTATAAAACAAATTTTAAGTAGATAAAAGTGATAAAAAAAAGGGAAACAAGAATTCCCAAAAACACAAACTGTTGGGCCAAAAAAGTTTTTTAAAAGGGTTTTAAAAGGGGAAAAATTTTTATTTCAAAAACCCCAAGTTTAATACCCCCAATTTCCAGGGGGGGAAGGGGAAAATTCCCATAGCTGTGTAGGGGAAAGGGAAAAACCCCGGGCAAAGAGGAAATGAAACTTCAGATTTAATTTAAATACCCAGTGGAAACGAAAGCAAAAAACCCTTTTTAAAGGTTTTTTTTGTAAATTTTACAAATTTTTTTAAAAAAAATCTTTAAATTTTTCCCCCTAGCATTTAAATTTTTTTTCCCTAAAATTTCCCATTCCCTTTTTTGTTTTAAGTTCATGCTTTTATGTTTAACAAATGCAGGATTTTAAAATAATTATTTGAATGAAATAAAACCCTGACATAAGTTAAATGAGAATTTTTTTAATCATAGAGGTTTTTTAAACCTTTTTTTTTGTTGATAAAAACCCTTTTTAATTTTAACATTTAAATTTTAATATAAAATTTTGAAAGGGGAAGGGTCCCCTTTTAAAAAATCTTTTCCCCAGTAAACTGAAAAAAAAAAATAATCTTTAAAAAGTTTTGGATACAAAAACCAGGAGAAAAAAAAATTTTAATTAATTTGACATGGACAGTAATTTTATTGATGGGGTGTTTTTAATTTTTTTTAAAAAACCCAAATTAAAAGACTTCTGTGGTGAAAGCATATTTTTTCACGACCTTTTGGGAAAAAATAGTTAAGGGTGAAGTTAGGGCAAAAAAACTAAGGAAGCTCAGTTACCCCCAAAACCAGAATTTTCAAAAAAAAGAAAGTTTCACAGCTACAAAAGCAATATCAATGAAAAGGGTTTGAAAGTTTTTGTTTTTTAAACATTTTTTATTGGTAAAAACTAAAATTGGAATTTTCCCCTATTAAAATTATTTTGTAAAAATTTTAATTTTGAAAGCTGCCTTTAAACCAGTAACCCTTTGGGCACCTTGGGTAAATTGGGAAAAAAAAAATAATTTTGGGAACAAAGAAAACATTTTGAAAAACAATTTATGAAAACATATTTTTCCCAATTTTTTAAAATTTATAAATATGTTTCTGAGAAAATTTTAAATGACACATGATTGGAAATCATTTCCCAAAGGTCCTTTTTTTTTCTTGGGATAATTAAAAGACATGGGCCCCCCATAAAGCCCCCAGGGGGAATTTTGAAGGGTTTAAAAGACTCTGCTTTCTTGGTCTGTCCCCTTTTCCCCGGGAATGTTTTTTTTGTATGTTTTTGAATTTTTATTTTTTGGGAAACCCCAAATTTTTTAGAAATTTTTTTCACCTTTACAAAATGCACAAAAATAGAGCTTGTAATTATCCTGCAACTTTTAATTAATTTCATTTTTAAACTTCAACAAATACATTTTTTTCTTAATTTTTTAAATCAAAAAAAACCAAAATTTCCCTTTAAAAGTTAAATTAAAAATTTAAAAAAAAAAGTTTCCAAAAAATACTTTTTTTAAAACATTTTTTTTATCTCAGAATTGTAAAGTTTAAGTTTTCAAGAAAAAATTTCCCGACAAATTTTTTTTTCCTCAAACCCCTTTTGTAGTTTACATTTTTAAAATTTAAAACCCAAAAGTTAAAAAAGTTAAAGACTCAGGGTTTTATTTAAGGGTTTTTCATCTATAACCTATTTTTTTTTTTGATGTTTGAAAATTTTTCATAAAGTTGCTTGTTTAAAAAAAAGGTTTTGCCTTTTTTCTGTGGGGCCCAAATGGACTACCTTTTCCAGTTTTAAAGCCAGGCCCGCCGGACATTTTGAGAAATCGACCCGGCTCTTTTAATGGGTTTGGGAGTATTTTTGGGATTTTATATTGGGAAATCCCCGAAATTTAATTGGGCTGTTTCCCTAAATTTAAAAAGGGGAGCCCAAATTAAAATTCAACAGATTAAATTTGATTTAAAAATAATTCAAAAACAATTTTTTTTTTGGGGACATATTGAAAGTTTAAACAAACACTTTTTTATTTAAATACAATTCCTTTCTTAGGGCCCTAGTTTTGGGTTTTTTGAATAAGGATTTTTTTGATAAAAATTTTAGGCAGAAGTTTGGTAAAACAGAAGGGACCCGATTTTGTGGGCTTGTCGTCAAATTTTCCGCAGAAGAGTGGGGTAAAAAACTTGGGATGAAAATCTGCCAAACTTTAAAAAAATTAAAAAGCCCAAAAAATAAGTTTAATTTGGGACTATTTTATTTTTAGTCCCCCAAATTTTATGGGGGTTTTAAAATCCCAAAAGAAAAAATTATACAAATTTAGATTGTTGGGGCATTAAAATATATAAAATGGCGTTATAAAAATGTTACACTATTAAAAAAATTTACATTAATTTAAATTTTTTTCATTATTATATATAAAATTTTTAAAATTTTATTTTTCTATTTATACTTGTAGAATTGTTCCCTTTCTTTTCTTACCGATCCTGTTATTTTTTTTGGGGGGGGGGGGGGGTTTGAAGTTAAAAATACTGGAAAAGAAAAACAAATTTTAAAGCCACACCCAGATTTTCCTTTAAATTTTAAAAGAAAAATTTTTAAAAAGTTTTTTAAAAATAAAAAATTTTTGGAAAAGAAAAAAAAGATTGAATGGTCACATTTTAAAATGGAAATTTAAAAACCCCTTTAATTTTTCCCAAAAAGAGGGCAAAATTATAAATTGCCCCATGCTTTTTGTAAATTTTGTAGAAAATTGGTCATAAATACTAAAAATAAATCATTTAAATTTCACATAAGATAAAATTATACAATTTAATTTTTTAAATTTTTTAACTTTTTCTCAAAGTTTTTGTATTTTTTTCCCCGTTTCTTTTCCTTTGAAATATTTTGGGGGCATCTTTGGGGGCATGCAGTTTAACCCTATAACTCAAGTGCATTTCCCCCCACAATTTAATTTTTGTCAACCTGTTCACTTTAAAACCTTTTTTAAATTTAACTTTTCTGTTATGTACTCCCCTGATGATCTGGGAAATCCCAAAATTTTCTTAATACCAGAGTAAGTCTTTTTATAGAGTTATCATTCTTTCTTATGTATTTATAGAATTTTTTAATTGTTTCTTTTTATAGGACCTCAAAGAGCCAGATTTAATGGAGTTTTTCTCAAGTGAACGTCAGAAGGAGAGTGTAACATTGTCACTGCCAGGAATTTCTGCCCCTTCGGAACAACTGTCTACTGCGTCACATTCGAGAGCATTTGATTTATATAAACATAACAGAGTGTGGGAGAAAAGTGGTAGATTGTGAAAATTGTTTGAACTTATAACAATTTAATGATGGTAGAGAAAATATGTGAAAATACATATCCCATCCGAGAGATTTGATATTTTTTACAAGAAGGGTTTGGGGTACTTAGATGAAAGGCAGTTTTTCTTTAAGGATGAGCAGTTGATATTAAAAAAAAATATTCAATCACAAATGGCATCAATTTTGTGATGGTAGGACAGAAAAAGGGATATTTAACTGAAATAAATGAAAATAAATTACTGTTATTTAATAGAAATTAAGACACTAATGGTCATGTAGAAAAGGAGTCTTACAATTAAAGAGAAATCTTTAGAAAACAACAAACTCCAATAAAAAAAAAAAAACAACCGAAAAATGAATTACACATAATTTTGACTTGTTTAAAACACTTCGAAATACTTTCAAGTGTAAAAAGAATTCATGCTAACATATAGAGATATTATTTGAGAATAGTACATGCTACAGCAAATAGTTCTATTTCTTTTTTTGATTTTGTAGAAAGCTATATATTTATATTTATTTTGATGTATTTGATTAATTAAATATAAAAAAAGAAAACTAATAGTTTGTTGTTTCTTTTGATTGGATAAGATTTTTTACAAGTAAATACTCCTATGAAATTTTCTATTAGATTTAATTCCATGCTAGTAATTTAACTGTCATATACATAATATTTAGCTCAATGTTATTTGTTTTAAGGGTTAGTTTAGGTTTTATTTCAAAAAGACTTTTTGAATCTGTTTGGGTATATTTAAAAGAGCTCTTAAGGGTCTTTTAAAGGGCAAATTAAAAGGCCCTTTTAAAAGACCCGCCCCAATTTTTTCACAAAATGCTTCATTTTTAAACTGATTTTAATCAAATTTAGACTTTAAATTTTGAACACCATGGAAACAAAAAGCTGGTCCCTTTAAAAGACCAAAACTAAAAATTTTTTTATATATAACAGTTTCCCTTCTTGATTTTTTGAATTTTAAAAAGCTCATGTTAATAATTGGGCTTATTTAATTAATGTTTTCCCCCTTTTAAGGGCCAAATGAAACCCTGCTTTTTCTTTTGTGCAGGAAAACTTTTATTTATTTAAAAAAAACTTAAAATAGTTTTTTGAACCCATTTTCGTGGCCTAAACCCGGTACTTCAAGAGCTTTTGGCCCTTTTTAAAAAACATTTCATTTTTTTTTTGAATTTAAAATTTAATTGAATTAAACCAAAAAATTGTGTCCAAAGGATTTTGTTTCTTCCCTAAACAACCCCTTCAATAGTTCTGATCCCGAATTTTCAAAAAATGTCAAAATATTTTTATCTGGGTTTTTTTAAAACAATTTAAACCCGTTTTTAAAAGTTTTATAAAAAATTGAACCCAACTTTCCCCTTTTAACATATAAACAAATACAAAAACTAGTCAAAGGCAATTTTACATTTGCAAGAAAAGGCACCAGCTTTAAATAAAATGACGACTGAAATGGGGCTGAAGGTTTTTAAAACTCTTTTTTTGAGGGGTCCCAGCCTCAAGAATTCATTGGGTCATTTACATTTTAAAGCCCGTTTTGACAAATCAAATTATGAGATCTGGGTTTGGGGGTTTTAAAACCCCCCTCCCGTTTTGTTAATTGGGGACATAAAGGGAATTTATTTTGCAAAGCATTTAAACAGGGCTAAAATTGGGGTTTAACCTTTTTATTTCATCTTTACATTTGTTTGCCCAGTGTGTTAAATTTAAATCTGTTTTTAAACAAAGAAGTTAAAAAAATTTTGTTTTAAAAGAAAAGTACAATACCCTTTTTTCTATCCAATTGCAAAAGTAAGGAATGTTTTTGCAGATCAAGAACACTCCGGTATTAAACTTTAAAAATATATTCCCTTTTAAATTATATAATGGGAAACACCCTAAAAGTCGATGCGACATTTTAGCTTTTCTGGTTGGGGAAAATTAAACGTCCCCCCGTGCAATTTTTTAAAGGGGGACGAACGGGCAAAGAATTAAAAAAAGGGTTTTAAGCTTGCTGGTTTGCTTCCCGGAGGAAAAAGAACCCAAAAGCCCTTGGGCGGGGTTCGAACCCAAAGCGATGAGGCGAAAGTGGCTTAAAGCTGATAACCTTAACCGTTCGGCTACCGACGCCCCATTTCACACTACATGTATAATAATCGACAACATTCAATATTATATGGATATAAAATTGTAAAAAATATTATTACATAAATATTAAATTCAAAAAGTAAAAAAAAACATCCGGTGCTACAGTATTGTTTGTTGCTGACCATTTTGTACTTACATGTGTATGGAATGCCAAAGTTTTTTGTATATTTTAGGTGTCTCACTTCTTCTGTACGATTCAGATATGTTAGAAACATGCCTCAAGTAACTTGAGGCATGTTTCTAACATATCTGAATCGTACAGCTATTATTAATACGTCATTATTATGCTGTCAACCCGTATTTATGAAAGATAGCATTCAATATTTGAGCTATTATTTCACAACGTATTTAGTTACCTTTGTCACTCTGGCGTTCCATAGATAGCGGCGCGGGAAGTTGGTATACAAACAATTGATAATATCTTGTCGATATATGTAAATCATATGATTTTACAGATATGCTAATACTTTAAGATAAAACGAATAAATACACATTTTAAAGTACACACATACCGATTATTTCCTATATGTGTAGTAACAACATTTATATTGTTTTGATTATTTTACGCTTCACGCAGAGACAGTTACGATGAAAGAACTAAAATAAGTGGATTTGTAACTATAACATGTATGTAACTTACTTTTTTTAACATTACTGGCTAAGTGTTTAACTTTATTGGTTATATTTTACTACTATTTTGATTTTTTTTGTTTTTATAATGTAAATCTGAGTATTCTAAAGGTGTATTGTTTTTCTTTTAAGTTTAAAATATTATCCACTCATTGTATCGAGGAAGTTTAATAAAATACATAGGTTCCGGTCGCTTTCTTAAATGTTCTATGGTAGCTCGAAAGGGCCACTTGACAAACAACAATTTAAATACAAAATAATGTTCTGCAATATTCAATATTACACCGAATTAATCCTTTTTGCGAGTTATTTTTAAGTACAATATTACTTGTACCTTACATCGGATAATTTGGACTATCTCCGCCATTTTCCTTATCTGGAATTCATTTAGGATCGAATGAGTAAGTTGAAATGACAAATAAATAACGAACTAAACGTTCTTGAGCGGTTTTATTCGGTATGGGTTATGCAAATTTCATTTTTACATGAAAATATATCGTTAAAGCTAAATGCAGTTACCGTACCATTTTCTCATTTCATGCCATATAGCCCGACCTTCATTGCATAGTCAACTTTTAGATTGCCCCATGCGTCCTCCGTAGTTTACTGAGTACGGAAGAGGATTTTGGCCATACGGTTGTATATATTTCCGGAAAGCATACTATAACTTTTATATCGATTAATCGCCGAATCGCTTCGAAAAATATGGTTTGATTAAATGATAAAACTGACTTAATTCCATTTAAACTTGCAGTGACATTGATTGGATATTTCAGTAATCAAGCAACAAAATGCCGTCTGCTGAAGTAGAGATCGTAGTAGAAAACACGTGCCCCGGAAGTTTAAACGCTGCAGACGACGATGTTTGCTTGTTGGCTGAGTCAGCACCCAACGATAAGAAAAAGTAAGTTCGAATGTGATTGTCTCAATATATCTTTCGGTAAATCTTGATGCACTACTTTTTGTACCTCTGCAAGGGTAGTATGGCTGGTCGGGCTTAGCACGCGACTTATCGTCTTGTGAAAATACTTTTTGTAACCCTGCAAGCTCAGTTTCAAATTTTAATTAAACATGTATAATTTGCATGAAAATATTTAAAGAAGGTAAAATATATTTCATAAATAAAGGTTAGGCCTATCATTGTATATCAATGTAGTAGTTGACATACTAGTAATCAGATGTTCCGGTGTTACGAAATGATTCTGTTTCAGAGATACACGTGTTGAAATGTCTATGAGAGAAGCAGAGAAGTTAATAACCTACCTCAACGACGCATCTGATCTCTTATCTACCCGTGTAGATGAACTGCATTACATGGTAAACTTATAGAATCTCATCTCAACCAAAAACGGGATTGTATTTACCTCCCCTGTATTTACGTTACCTCCCTTGATTATGTTTCGAACTGAGGGGTTGCCATTAACTGTTGAGACATCAGAAATGCAGTCGCCGTTTATCCCTGCGTAATCGTAAAAGGCGTCTAAATGGGTTAGAATTACTGGAGTCTACTGGGATCCTACATATTACCGGACAAAATATGAAGTTTTTTATCTGTAACTTTTATTTAAGATAATAAAAAAGAATTGAATTTTATCCCAAATTAATTTTGGGTTCTTAATGCACGTAAACATTCCTTTATCAAACATGAAGTTAAACATTTGACTGTAGAAATGTGTCTTTAAAGTAGGGCATTATAAGAGGGAAAAAATCGTGTAAACAACTCAATTTACCGGACATTGTGTTTAAAAAATTTTTGTCGTGAATTGAAATTTATTTAAATAATCAGCAAGGAAACTACGACTATTGAATGACAAGGTTAAGATATTTGAAAAACACAGTATGTCACTAGAAATATACACGGCAGCCATGCCTGTTATGAAGAGGCAAACATATAGGGTGTAATTGAAATTAGCACTATTAACACTATTAAATCAATTAACGTAGTGATTATTCATGATCCTTTAACCCATGAAACATTTTAATATTCAAGTGAAAATTTGTTCTTTGTCATACAGTTTCTTTTTGGTCATCATGTAGCATGTTACAAAAGCCATAAAATCTATTTTATTTACATTTCATGTAAAATTTCCTCCCATGGGCATAACCCGTTTCCTTATATGTTTTTTTTAATTTGCACTTCTTTGTAAAACACAAAAACGAGATACTGTTTTGACTAAATTTAAAATTACTTTTTATCATTAAATTATGTTACAATTGTCTCTTGAGGTAACGTTGAAAAAAAAAGAGTAAAACTTATCTAAAAACCACCATTAAGGGTCTCAATATTCGGGCCTGCGCAGAACAGTTTATTCCCCCGCATGACCAGGTCATGAAATAACTAGTAAACAAAAGGGCAAGTAAGTAGATAAAGAATTGAATCAACAATATTTATCTGAGAGTGGTTTTGTTGTTATTTACTTTGAAATAGAAAATGTGTGTACGATTCAGACTGTATGATTTTTTAATCGAAGCAAAAAATAAAGCACTTTTCAGCAGTAATAGCTTAAGTTTGTCCGGTAAACTGATTGTCCGGTAAATATGTAGGATCCCAGTATACATCTCTTAGCTTCAGTAGGTGAGGTGGTTTTGACCTCTGGTGTTGCTTTAAGTTTGTAATATCCGAGGTTACTAACCAAAATCATTTTGTCTAGTTCATCGCCATGTTGTGTTGGTGTGCCGCAAAACCAAACAATATATACAACGTTCGAATGTATGATAACGCTTTAGTCTACCTGCTACGTTGCATTTTCATTCTAGTTTAGTTTAGTTTATTCTCTGACAGATTAATTAAATATTAATCATTAATTATTATTAATTATTCTAGATATACAATGATATAAAAAAAAGTTTATTGAAAGCCAACATGTCCCTGCATGTGACCTTTGTACAGAAATTGAGAAAACAACAATCTACATCGCCAAACAAGACGGTAATCAGAAAACATATACATAATTTAACCTTACACATTTTTGTTTCATAGGCTAATCTTGTGCCGAGTCCAGAACTTGGGGCTTTTTAATATCATTTTTTTTTATTTAAGCTCCCTACAGGATCAAACCTAGTCAGACTGCCATAACTGAAGACTGACACTGGTCTGGCTCTATGCAGAAAGCATGGTCAAGTCTTCATAACAATAATCATTAAATTAAAGGGTTAACATGTCACCTGTAAAATGAACTAATTACTGCAAATTATAATTAATATTTCTTCATCTACAGGAGATGCAAAATAAATCACCAACGTTACAAAACCGCCGATGTACAAGACTGAAGTCAATATTTTCAAGGATAGTGAGTAAGTTTACAGGATCTAAAGGAATATCTGCGACAGTTATTTTACAGGTACGTTAAAGGGCCATAACTCTAATTTAGTCATAAACCGGACTTGCATATTAGCGCTCTTTAAGAGGCATCCTGACTGAACTTTGGGATTAATTGCATTTTCAACAAGCAGCAACACTTATGAATAAAAATTAATACTGTTGCGAGAATAGCGTAAATAACACATGTATACTTATAGTTGGTGCAGATGTATGCATTCAATGGAAATACTGTCTGACTAAAAATCCAGTGATCAACCATGGTGTGTGTTAGCCCAATCTAAATTGCTTAAGGTCCTTTCAATACCGAGGTTAGGTGTGATAGTGCTTTCCACCTTGCAACAGAAAAAACAGTGTTTCTTTAGAATGGAGTTATTTCTGTTTTAGTTTCAAAATCCTTCAGTAGACTGTATAATAATGTCACCGAAGAACATATTTTCTTGCCATTAGAAAGTGTAAAAAAGCTTTTGTTTAAATCAAATTCTGTGTATTAATAACTTCCATTAAGTATGTTCAAACTACAGTATAACAACTGCAAAGCGGCCCCCTGAAGAGCAATAATCTCTTCACAACAACAGTATCAATTTTTCTAAAAGACATTTAACAATTCTACGGCAATACCTCTCAGAAATAACCAAAATCTTTGTTTCACAATGGTAGATATCTGCCGAGATTGTAATGCTCCCTTTTCTTCAAAGCGCGATTTAAGAAAAAAAAATAAAAATAATTGTGTTTATTTACAGTTGGTCTGCCTGATTATGCTTACACTAGTTGACACTTTGCCGAAAAATGACGATGACAAACAAATGGCATTACAATACGTGAGTAAAAATTACAACTTTGTAACCGATGGAAACCACGTGAATTGCGTGAATTGAAAGTAATTTTATACGTTTGTCTTCACTATCATATATATTTTTTAAAATAATGATCAGAGCAGTAGGTCACTTAACATGATACTAAATCATTGAAAACAATTCCCTTCGTCCCGTTTTAACCGCATAGTTCTACCTACAAATGTCACAGAATAAGTGAAATCCTCTAAACATATTTTCATTGTAACATAAAAATTAAAATGTTTGAATGACATAACTTTTATATGAACATATTCATTGATTTAGGGTAACATAGCTGTTAAGCTTATCAAAATGACTAGATTTTGGCAACAATTTCAGGGGTCCATCGCCATGTTGTTATTGCAGACGATAAACCTGGTTGTTGTTATTCTAATCTCAGGTAAGTTTACAATTGTGTGCTAATTTTCACTTCTTGTCGTTTTTTTCGCCCTGCTGCCACACCAAACAAATTAAATGACAACACCAAACAAATTAAATGACACGAATTAGTTGCAATAGTAAATAATATATCCAGAATTCTTGTTGTCACTTTTTGTAGCACTCAATTGAAGCCGATCTGTGCATGCAGTGCTCATTTTTCAGTGTCTAACGTTACAACAATAGTTTAACTTGAAAATGCCTGAAAAAAAATATTTTTGTTATTTCTGTTACAGTACAGTTGCTCAGTCAAATTCAGAAAAGGGAGGTCACTAGAATTCTACTAGCGCAGTCCTACATAGCTACCGTACTTTTATTTTCGGGCATTTACACCGCCTCGTACAGAATGGCTGTGAGTATTTTTCTATATTTACCCGTTTTTTTCTAACTTTACTATCTCATGTCCAGTCTCAGAATGAACTTTTCAATTATTTGTGTTTATTTGTTTATGTTCTTTGCTACTGTCCTCGATGGCAACAAAATGTAATTTTAAAAATGATAATACACTTTTTTTGTATATAAGTCACACATGTGAATAAAGGCCATTCTGTTAATATCGGACATTCCCCAGCAACCCTTATTTGATTATAAAGAAAAATGTAATCTCCAAATATAGACCATTTGTCTATTAAGTTGTGTCCTCACTTGAATGGACTTGTTCAAAGGTTTGACTATATATAGTAGTAAAATATATATATGGTTAAAAATAACATTTCATGCAATTTTATATTTCAGCCGAAGTCATGGAAATTTGTATCTGATCCTCGGGAGAATTCCAGTCCCGTTATGATAGTAAACTTATACACAAGATTCCTCTTCTACTCCGTCTCCACGGCAACGCTTTGTGGTAAACTTTTATTTTGCTTTGTTGGCTGTAAGCCTATCAATTTGTAAATTGAGTTCAACGAAATGACTGTTCATATTTATATCTTGTTCCAATAGTTGTTTCATGCAAGTAACTATAGGGACGATTTCCTATCATATAAGCGTTAAAGATCTTGTTTGCCTCGACGCTAGTAAACAAATGAGACGCGTCACGACAAAACCAACATAATGGGTTTGCGACCAGCATGGATCCAGACCAGCCAGCGCATCCGCGCAGTCTGATCAGGATCCATGCTATTCGCTATCAGTTTCTTTACTTGCCGGTCGCAAACACATTATGTTGGTTTTGTCGTGACGCGGCTCAAATGAGCAATAAATTTAATTAAAATTGAATATAAAGTGTGACATAGCGTCCTAAGTTTCAATAAAACGCACTTATTTGAGACGAATAATAATGGTACAATTGTATAAACAAACCGGACATTAATTGAACCAGCTTTTCACAGGATATGATTTTTTCCGGTTACAAAAATAGCTTATTGAATGGATATTATTATTAAGTTAGCAAACATTTTTATTCATCTGTTTGTTTATTTGTGATTGCTTTTTTTCTGTTTTTATGCCAATTTCAACACATTTTTAGTCACAACTCATTGATCGATCCAACTAAACGGCTTTCCTGTATAACTATGTTAACCAGTATAACAATTAATAAGTTCTCAGCAAGTGACCGACTACTAATTCCACTCACATGAATTTTGAATCAGATGTGATATTAGAATAATGCCCCAAGATCTTTGTAAAGGATTACCCCTCTTTCCGAGATGAACCCAGTTACCCCGGGATACTAACCCGATTTTAATCCAAATTGAGTAAAGGGGCGGACCTATTGTGTCAATTTTGTTTGTAAAAATTGAAAAGATGTTTTAATTAAAAATTAAAAAATATGTTTTACTTTTCAGGCGCAGTTTTGGACGCTTTGGCCAAACGACGGGTTTACACGATTTTTATTCGTTTCCCGGTCAGATTTTTACCCCGCTTCTTTTTGAAACTTTACATCATTTGCTAAAAACCACTCCCCAGAAAACCCGCAAAACGCCCAACCCCCAAAACCCAAAACTATTTCCCAAAGAGTTTGGGTTAGGTCAGAGAAAGTAAAAAATTTGCAAGTTTCGAAGAGTTCACTTGAAGTCACGTGATCACAAACTTCAGTCTGATCTACATATGATTTCGTTTTAAGGAATCGAGATTTACACGTTACTCTTTTTCTCCAGCCACGATGATGTCATATCGAATATTTCCTCAATTTTTCAACTATGTTTTTTTTTTATAGATTACATCGTGTTTTCTTCGATGTATTAATAGCTATTTAAAAATTAAAACAATCAACATTACTAATCTACATGTATATTTATTTTATTCATACCAGAATATAAAATAGCAAGCATTGTTATCATATACGAGTACATGTTCATATGAGATACATTTGAAGAAGACTATAATACATGTAAATATATAACCGGTGAAAAGTTTTTGTTCACCGTCCAAACAGCATATATATGTCACGTGGTACTATATATCAATAAAACAAACTTTTCAAAAATACTGGTAGCTGTTATTTTACAAGCAACATAAACCCATAAATTTAACACTATGATATTCCAATGCTTGATTAATTTGATAAATACTGTTGCCAAGTAAATAACTATAAAACATATGTCCCTTAATAGCATTTGATAGATGTTCAGTACCTCAGTAACAATTCTTTCATCCAAGTTAATTTTTCAGGCAACATATGTATTTGGACTGGATCATACAACTTTGGTAATCATGGATTTCATTCCCCATTCAATATTTAGCTTATACGATACCATCCAAATACAATTTTATATCATATTTTATACTGATTTTTATTTCTTAGCCGGGTAAAGTTTGCTCACTATGCTTTCCATACTTTTAAAGAAAATTGTTTAAAATCGCTTTGTGCAGTACATAAGAATTCCAGTTTGAGTTCTCAAGGTGGCTGCTATCTTCATTTGGACCACGTGACTGGGGTCGAGATGGAACGAAAATCTGAAGAAAAGAACAGAAAATGAAAATATCACTTACATCATGAATCAATATTATAACTGTGTCCTTTTCCTACGTATGTTTAGAACATAGAGCTATTGTAAAAATAAGTTTTAATATGTAAAACAACAGTGGGCCTTTTGCCGTTCGGGTGAAAAAGACCCCGAGAATGCCCTTTTGAAATTATTTCAGGCACGAACGAGCACCAGTGTAGAACCAACGATGTTCCGTATCTTTAAAGGAAAGATTTAACATTTCAGAAGCGATTGAACAAACAAAGCTATAAAGGAATAAAGAAAACTGTTTTAAAAGAGCTCAGGCTAGATATAGAGGTTAAAAAGTGGACTATGATTAAGTTATTCTTTTCTGTCTTCTCACACATTTGGGAATATCTACAGATACATTTATTTTTTGGAGACTATTTTAACAAATACCTTCTGAGAATCCTAGCTAGAATCACCTTCTCTTCATTAAGAGCGAAATGTTGACCTATACAGTTTCTAAACATAAATAAAATATAAGTTATTAATCCTAGCACATACATGTATATTTACAAAATAATACAAAACTGAAAGTATGTACATTATCTTCAGCATGTACATAGATGACACTTATCTGCAATTGTCAATATGTTTTAATCGATTTCAAATAATTCATCATTATTGATTGATATAATTGATAATTAAAATTCTTGTTTTGAAACTTTTCAAAGAAAATTAGTAATTTGGAAATTAATTAAGAACTTATTCGGCATTAAATATATCAAATATTTAAAATAATTCACCTAGGCCCAGCCGAGAATGGAACAAACTGGTAAGAATCCATTTTTGCTACATTTTCCTTCGAGAATCGTTCTGGTCTGTAAGCCATGGGATCTTCCCAAACATCTTTATTGTGGTGGACGCCGTATATATGTACAGTGACGGGAGTTCCCGCAGGGAATTTACGGCCTTCTACTTCAAAATCATGTGTGAACTCTCGCTGGATGAATGGCACTGGACTGTAGTTTCTCAGGCTCTCTTTCAAACACATTGTGAGGTATTCCAGCTTATTAAGGTCCTTCCTGGAATATTAGAACAATGGCTTAATGGTTTATCGTGTCGGCCTCTCAATACAGAGATTGTGTGTTCGAGCCCTAATCGGGTTACGACCGTGTTTCCTCATATGACATTAGTTGCATGAAGTGGAATCGGTCGTGGATGAAAACCTTAGATGCTAAAATGTTGATAGCGAAAGTAACTTTGCACTGGGTTTGTTTTGGGTTTTTGATATCGATAAATCCATTTGAATTTTGAATGGAATGATTAAAATTCAAGGATTGCAAATTCAAAATCGGTAGGTTAAGTTGAAGGGAATCGTTATCATAATTCAGAAACGCATGATTTATCAAAAACTTAATATAGATATAGGATTTTGAAATAGATATAATAGATATCAATTCATAAAGTCCGATCGATTTCAGCGAAAGTGTACAAGTCACCCAACGCTTTTTTCATTCTTTGTCAAAGTTTACAAAAATTTTGGCGGCTTTCTTCTCGTATAAAAAATAATTATTTTGACATTAACTATATCATGATGACATTTTTACTGGATCATTAATGACATTTTTTGGATCAAAGTATTCATTTTCCTAGACCAATGAATTGACATTTTAAAGGGGTTTTCTACCATTCTAATTTGTTCCGTGTCTTTAGACTTATATAACTCATCTATTTCAGCATGAACTTTTTTCTGATATTCTGGATGTTTGGCCAGTGCATACAGTGTCCATGATAGCGAGCTGGCAGTCGTATCGTGACCTTCATAAATATAGAGAAATGAAATGAGCTTTTATTACAAAGTAGTTAACTAGAAGTGCATGCCTAAAAATCAAAAACAAATTTTCAAACACCCAAAACTAAGAAATAAAAGTTATGCTTTAAAATCGCTGCCCTCAAAAAGCATACCATGCATATGATAGTAACTGGACAAAGAAAATACATACAAATACCCTATCGCTAACGATTGGCGTGACATTGACCTTTGTCCGAATAAAACTGACACTGTTTCATTTACTTGCCTTCAAACATGAAAGTATCCACTTCGTTTCTGATATCTAATAAAGACATTCCATTTCCCTCCTCGTCCCTTGCTGTCAGAAGTATGTCCAAAAAATCTAGATATTTCCTATTTCCGGTACTAGGTAGTTCTGTAGAGGTTCTTTCGTTAGAACTTTCCTAAACATCAAAAATATATGTATTTGTATTTATTATATGTACATACAGACAGAGTTTTTTTATAAATACATTTGTTTCATCACACCCGCTATAAATCATTATTGACAGGTATTGGGCCTCTATGTCTGAGTGGTTTCAAACCACTTGCCCTTCACCGTTCTGGCTTCAAATCCAGCCAGGGACTTTAAATTCTGTCAAATAGGGAAGTTATCCAGCTAGTATAAGGGAAAGTCGGGGTTCTACTAGGTTTCCCTTCACCCCAATAAAGTGGAAATCAAAAAAAGATTTTTACTGTGGGGTGCGCCAACAAATAAAAAATAGGTTCACCTCTATTTAAATAAATCGACAAACACCAAATTCCGAATGTTGTAAAAAGCCAAATTCGAACTTATTTTCGACTTAATAATATATGTTTATTTCAAAAAAATTTTTAATAAAAAATTTTTTTTGAAATTTTTGAAAATTTTGTAAAAATCGCATTTTTTCTTAAAACGGGACCCCTTGGTGTAGGGAAAAAATAAAAACTGGGTCAGTGGGGCGCCTGAAAACACAAAAAAAACATGAAAGAGTGTTTTGATGGAAAATTTTTTTTAATTTTAGTAAAATATATGCAATTGAAGTGTACACTTTGCGCGTTGCGTTGTCGATAGCGATACACAACCTATATCGTTATCGCCTTTTCGTCTATAGTCGCTAGCGAAATGCGCCAAATGGCGTGTTGTCGCACTGTCAACTTGTCGTCCTGTCGCTAGCAAAGCACGCCAAACAGCGCGTTGTCCTGCGGCGAGCTGTCGCCCTGTCGCTTGGCTTATATATATATACAAATAGCCAATCCTTTGTTTTAAGCCGAGCGACAATGTGACATCGCGACAACACACCGCACGACAACCCACCATTTGGTTTGCGTCGTCCTGTCGTTAACGATGCACGCTAAACGGCGCGTTGTCGTGCGGCGTGTTGTCGCGATGTCACATTGTCACCCGGCTAAAATCGAATGATTTGCGACAGGACCAAGGAACATCGCGACAACGCGCCGCACGACAACGCACCGTTTGGCGTGCCTCGCCAGAGACAGGACGACAGTGCGACAACGCGCCGTTTGGCGCATTTCGCTAGCGACAAGACGACAGAGACTAAAAGGGGATTACTATATAGGTTTTGTTGTCGCTATCGACAACGGAACACGCAAAGTGTATTAAATCAGCCTCCGATTTGAGCCGAGGGACAATGTGACATCGCGACAACACGCCGTACGACAACGCGCTGTTTGGCGTGCATCATTAGCGACAGGACGATAGGACGACAGTGCGACAACGCGCCGTTTGGCGCATTTCGCTAGCGACAAGACGAAAAGACGGTAACGATATAGGTTGTGCTGTCGCTATTGACAACGTTATCGACAACGCATATCGCAAAGTGTACCAAATCATTCACCATAATTTAAAGTGCTTTAAAACGGGTACTTGGTAAAACAGTAATTTATCATACAAAATAATCAAACCAGTCTTTTGATAAAGAACACTTACTTTTCTCTCATCCACCATATCTCAGACAAATCATTTACTGCAGTCAAATACGGGTGAGTTTTTCTGTTAAGAACAAAAAGTACTCGAAATTTATATCATCATCATAATATCATCATAATCATCATTATCATCATCATCATCATCATCATCACCACCATTATCATCATCATATAACGGTGAGTTTGAAATACTAGTAACACCTCAAACCTTAAATGAATTTACGTCATGGACACGCAGGTATACATAAACAAAGAAGAAAACATGGAAAGGACCTTTTTTGTCCTGGACTTCTTATAACCCGAGTCCGCAGGTCTAGATTACTATAAATGCGTCCTCGTACTTCTGCAGAGGTTCACAAAAGGTGCGAAAATGTTGCATAAACTGCCATGGTAGTAGTTATACGTATAATGCATTCTGATATATATACAGGTATTTTTTCTATAAAGCTTAGATACATGTTCATTCATTCATTTGTTTGTTGCTTCCTGCATTCCTTCTTTTTCCTTCATGCATTTTTTCTCTTAATTCTTCATTCATTCATTAATTCATATAATAGAATTACATACCCTGCGATCTGACAATCTGTTTCATAGGAAAAAGCACACCGTAATATAACATCCAATGTACAGCGACTTATATTTTTAAACACCTCGAAATCTTCTCCTTTGTCCGCATAGCTAGATAAGTTATCCTTGAAAAAATAAAACATCACTCAAAATTTGATATGTCTTTAACTGAAAGCTTTTAGTACAGCGAAACTTTCTTGGTCAAGTGAAAAGAGATTAAACATATAACGATCTTCCTTTGATTAGAAAGAAACACTAATAGAAGGATGTCGAAGAAATCGTGGATGCTCAACAAATAATAAAAATCAAATAAATACAGTTTATTTTTTTTTTAAACAAAAAATCATTAAGACAATATTTTTGGTTTATTTTTGAAAGAAAAGAATAAAGTTCCCAGTTATTCACTATGAACACATTAAAATTATTATTACATTATTTTTTTTTGGTAAAAATACCAATGATAAAAAAAGCCATGATCAAGTTGTTTTTGTTTTGCGCGTTTGAGTATTATGTATATAGAGTTTATAATATCATAAGTTACCATGAGTTTTTCTGCAGCTTCATTATAAATATCCACATATGGTTTCAAAATATCAAAGTGAAAAGCTGGCGTCAAAAGTCGTCTGGATCGTGCCCATCTTGATCCATCAGCAATCAGTAGTCCTCGACCCAACCATGGCAGTCCGAATCTATACATGCCGCCAAATCCAGTAGGTTTGGGCTCTATGGATGATATATAAAGATTTACAATTTAACACATAGCTACAATATATAAAGATTTACAATTTAACACATAGCTACAAATGTTACAAAATGTAAATACACATACAAAATGACAATAGTAAAGGTGTTTTGTTCATAGAATAGGAATAATGGGTCCGAGCTTTACTTTGTTGTAATGGCACAAGAACTGGTTCGTGCAGCTAGCTTGACCTGTTTCCGCAGTCTTGTTCAAATAAGAGTATTTTCAGCAAAAGTGTTTCATTTGTAGAGTTGGGATATACATGTTTACTGTAGAAAATTAAAAGAAAAAACATATCAACGTACTTTATAATATACAGATGAATCAAATATAAGTCAGATGTAGAAATACTGATGTTCTGTACCTGATGTTTTCATGACGGCCTTAACTGTAGATGGATGGTTCACAACGATGGTCACTCGGGCTGGACCAACCCAAAGACAAAAATATCGGCGAAATTTTGATCCTAGTCCAATGATAAATTTGATTCTTTCCGAGGGCAACTTAGGAAACTGAAATTAACAAATATAAATCTATAATCAATCATTTCCTTTAAAATATCAGACATTGTTATTGTACACTATTAAATGGTCAGTCATTCTCTAACCAGTCAGTACTAACCACTTTAATTTTATTACTATCAGTACATGTAAATGATCGTTTCGTTCATAAGTTTTCCGAGTTAAAATGGGATCAAATAAAAATAAAAACATAAGTCCTGACTTACACGGAATTTGTAGTCCGTGTCTACAAACTGATCAAGTCTATATATACTTGTGATATATCACATTCTCCAATGATAACACACCATAGCAGTGTCCGAGTACCATTCTAAGTAAGTACGTAAGACTTATTGTTGGCCATTCTTTCGCTAAATCACCAACATCTAAAATCCCCTTTCTTCCTCAACAACCGCATACATGAAAATTCAAACAGAATTCTCTGTAAAATTATAAATATAAAACAACTATAATTATTAACATCAAACATTTACCAGATGAAGGTGACCATAGAACCAATGTCTGTCTGTCGGTCCTGGTGCATTCTTAAACCACCGCTTTAATATCCTCACTTGATTTATAAATGCCGCTACCTTATAAATTATAACTGTAACCGCAAAGACAATAAAGCTGGTCAATATCGCAGATCCTGTACCATTCCAAAAAGAAGGAACAAGATTTGAAACTCGTTCAAACATTGCCCCTTGTCCCTTTTTCACAGTAGCTATTGAATTGGAAATAAATCTTAAACATGAATTAATATTAACTTCCCGCTGTTAAAATTAGGCATTCAAAATTTTTAATATTTAAGAAGTGTGTTATATTTAAGCCAAGTAATATGTATCTATTTCATCACCGATTAGTTATCAGCGATTAAATGGGCAAGTCCTTATCGAAATGTTTAAGTATATTTACATTATCTAATCAGAAAAGTCGTCACGTTTACAATTTGGTAACCGTTTACTTGCTGTTGTCGAAATGAAACAACTCAGTTCAAAGTATAATAATTCCATGCTTTTAAACAACAGATAAATATGAACCCAATATATCTATCAGTTTCTCATTTTCGTATCATTTTATGGACTCAAACAAAGTCGCCTTTAACATAATTAAAATGTGTATACACGTGATGTAAACCGTGCTATCTCCATATCAAATGTAATTTTAAATGGCCCCGATTTCGGACACATAACCAAAATACTGCTCCAGTTTTTTACAATGATACAAACTTAGTGGATATCTTGCGATACCGTTTGGTGACTGGGAAATCTTGATTTATTCGATTGATTGTAGGTCCACTTCCTTCCTTCCTTCCTTCCTTCCTTCCTTCCTTCCTTCCTTCCTTCCTTCCTTCCTTCCTTCCTTCCTTCCTTCCTTCCTTCATTCCTTCCTTCCCCCTTCCTTCCTTCCTTCCTTCCTTCCTTCCTTCCTTCCTTCCTTCCTTCCTTCCTTCCTTCCTTCCCACCTTCCTTCCTTCCTTTTCCTTCCTTCCTTCCATTTTATTTATTGATGATTTTGTCCTGGTACATACATTCATCGTAAAATGTCTCCATATCTGTAAAATGAACATAAATGATTTCTTTGCTAAAATAATCAAGAAAAACATAGTTGGAAACATATAATTATACTTATCTAGGTAATGCGTAAGAAAGAAAGAATAACACATAAAAAATAAGAATGTATACAAATGCTCTCACAATTAATGTGCAAAAGCTTTTATTTTGCTGAATGCCACGCATTTAAATACGTTAATGTAGTTTTACAGTTTTAGTGTGTATCAGCTCGTAAATGTGAATACACATTAAATTTATAATTTACAGATGCAAAAGAAAGAAAGAAAAAGATGAAGTATCTTTTAATTCTTATGCTCTTTGGCATTTGGTATAATTATGAAGTCAAAATACTACTGTGTTTACATTTTGCTCCCTTTATGACACATTACTGCATAATCAGCGCTTCTTTCTTTAGTTGTTTTAAACATCCACATATGTATTATGATCTAAATCGTTATTAAAACGTTATTAAACACATGTTTGACATTTCTAAAATGGATTTCTGAAGCATATTGTCAACTGTAATTCAGCATTTCTATGTAAATGCCTTAATTAATATGGATAAAGGAAAAAAAACTCAAAAACTTTTTGTTCAACTGGCTAGTTATATTTTAGATATTTTTTTGAAAATCAATAGTTTTATCTGACCTAAAATCAATAGTTCCATCTGACCTGTCAGTCCTCTGAAAGCTCTCTTCCGCATTTTCAAGCGTTTGGCGAAATAATGATTCCAGAAGCAACAAGAATTGTTGGCGACGTTTTAAAGAGAAAGGGATCTTTGAAAAATTTAGTATTTTCATCAAAATTCAAGGTCTTACTATTGCATAATTTGCCAATTTCACTTGAGTAATTAAATTGCCTGTGAGATAGAATGTAATGAGTTTTCGCGATGCGAAATTACACCGTGGATCTGCACGTAAGATTAACTTAAAAGAAATAAAACCCTTGATACAGAATCTTACTTTGTATTTATATAAGAAGTAAGATACTGTATCCAGGATTATTTTTCCTGAAAGTTAAGCTTACGAGAGGATCGGCGCCTGTGGCTACTAAGCCCCCCCCCCCCCTCCCTGTCCAAATATTTAGACGTAACCGCGGATTTGAAGCTATGTTTTACGGGTGAGAGTGGTTTCGGCGAACTGATCTTATATAATAAAAAAGGTTGTGGTTTCGGCGAACTTAATTTATAAAGTGCGAACAATATCTATTGTATAATGGGCATAGTTTATCACACGTTTTCATGCAATTAAAGACAAGATATTGAAAATTTAAACCTATTGTTTATTCTTTTCTTTAGTATTTCAATTTTATTAACAATAACACTCAGTTTGTATAATGACCAGTGATTTTTCTGCTTATATAACAGACTCCGAAAAAGGGCCTCTTCCCAATTGAAATTTTCTTTAAAATCATGCAGTTTTCCCAAAATTTGAACATAAACCTGCTTTTTTACTTCCCAAATTAGCAATTTTAGCGATAATTTTTCCCAAAATCAAGAGGCTTAGGCCTCTTCCCAATTAAGTGAGAAAAATCACTGAATGTAATAAACAACAACAATCGAGCCGGCTTGGCAGCCCTGGCCTTTGACTTCCCTGTTTTATATGAAAACACTTTAACATAGTCATAAAGATTAAAAGAAACACAAGGAAAGTTATTATTATCATGTTGTTTGTGTTTATAAGTATTTAGGCAAAAACTATCCAAATTAAGTTACCCAATGTTTGAGTACAGGACAAGTAAGTTCTATTGCAGGACAAGTGGATTTTTACATCCACTTGCCCTGCATAAAAAGTACATTTTTTTGAAAAATTTCCAGTCCTTCCCACCCCAGAGCAGTGTAAGGCAGTTATATCTAGCATTGAAATGTCTCACCTTTAAGGTTGTTTTTTTTTCAAACCCCTGATTTTAACATTTATTTTTTTCTCTCTAAAACTGAAATAGTAAAACAACACTATAGTCTTGTGATTTTTTATGCTTTTCATGGCATTGTCTATGCCCCTGCAAGTGGTTGATTATTATTGGGAACTTGATAGATTTAGCACAATCATTCAGCTTGTTGATATTGTATTTAACCTCAGCTCTGTTCTCAGAGCCAGTTGTATCTGGGCCTTTATTGAAATTTGTTCTCAAATACTTTATGAGTACAGACAACACTGTGCAATGACTTTGGAGCTATGTACCATCATGATCCCATGATGGGCTCCAAATGTCACAGTAAATTATGTAGAAAATATAACGAGTATGTAAAATTTGTCCCACAGTTCAACAGTTTTGTGATGGTCCTTGGAAAGTTTCTTAAATTATTGACTTTTTATACTGTTAATGATTATGTTTTTATTATTAATTAATTTACTGTAAGTTTTAATAACAAACAAGCTGGCATATTAGAGTGCATTAAATCTTTTGAATAATTTTACTGTGTTCTTATTTATATTCCAGAATACGAAAGCTTTATATGCTTTGACATGCGAGACTTTGAGATACAGAAAACCTTTGTTGGATATAGCAGCTGACTGTGGTGTGTTAAAGGATAAGAGATTAAAAAATGATGATAATTTAGTTGCTGTTCTCATGTATGAACATTTACTTGGGAAAGGAGCTCTAGGAAGATTTAAGGTAGGATTGTTTCACCATCTATTTTCACTGTCTTGAGATGGTTTAATGTTTTTTTTCTTTAACTTCATATTTTTTTTTCATTTGATTTTATCACAATCTGATCAGTGTTACATAATTTCTGTGTTGATTTTAACTTGCATAGATATTGAGTCTTATTTAAACTGGAAAGTCCTATCTTTGGAATGTACAGGACAAACTTTGTAGAGCAATAGCCTTTGGAAGACACATGTTTTGGCAGTTGGTGAGTGGTGTTGCTGTAGAGATGTTTAATTTATTATGAAGTTTTACTTTTAGAAGAATTTGAACTTTTGTTGTAAAGAGGTAATCGTACTCTGCAAAGGTCACACTGTATTCAGAACAATCATATCCACATGTTTAGCACAGAAGTGAAGCCTTTAATTAAATAAAATTTCTGTTTATTATTATTGTTTAACAGCAGACCAGAGCAGTTGAAAATACTCTATACAGTTAGCTGCATACTATTAGTCTAAAAATTTGGCAAAGACCCTATCACACTTATTATATAAAATGGACTGACCATCTTGCAATCTGGACAAAACCATTCTACATTTTTAGGGAAAATTTTAAAGTATGTACTGTCTGAGTAGAAACAATATAGACCAAGAACATATGGCATGGACAGCCAGCTGATAATGGTCTCCATTGGTATGTTCAGTTGTAGCTAATAGGCCATTGAAGGCTTAAACAATGATTTTAATTCTTTCAATTACAGGTTATACTACACAAGTATAAAAACTCTATTCACAGTAAATGTGAGAGAATAAAAATAGACTGTGGAATGACAGATCTTCGTCAAGCTTTACAGAAATTGTTACCATTCAATGCATCAGGTACTGTTACATTTATGTTTTTGGCAATTTTGAGAAAGTTACAAGCCTTGATGGTAAAGATTTTGAAATTTCATATTAAAGGAAGAAGAATACCGACCATACATTTGCAAGTTTATTTAAATTTGATTAAAAACTATTGATTAATAACTATTGGAGAAGACTTTACATAAGAAGTTGCTTTAGATTTTATTCAAAGAAATTCTTGGATTCATGGAAATGTTTGTTTCATCCATTTGAAAAAAAAAAATCATTGAAAGACACCTGTTAGTAGGTGAAAAGGTTGTTGTGTGAGTGAGTTAAGTTGGAGTGGGATACCATAGGTAGGTTGATTGATTGCTTGATTGATTGGTTGATTGATTGATTCAATAAACAATGAGCATGTTGATTGATTGATTCAATAAACAATGAGCATGCAAACACTTTACACTTATTGTGTACATAATAATCCTGCGATCAGAGTAATTTACTGTACTTTTACTGAACCACTACTTTTGAACATGTTATTATAGATAGACAATTGCCTAAATATGTAAGGATCAACACAATATTGGATAAGAAAGAACATGTAATAACACAACTACGGAAACAGTTTCAGCTGAGAGAAAATTCCAGGTAAATCTTGATCTTTTTTACTAAGCTCTTTTTTACTAAGCTCATTAGGGAGTGAAACAGTTGTGATCTAGGGGTAGCTGGTTCAATCATTAAGCTAGTTGAAATTTCTCCATGTAATTTGATCTCAGACATTGACCGTAATAGTCATTTGTCTGTCACCTCAGATTCAGTAATCATGTTGAACAATCACTGAGATATCAGCATAAATGTGTTGTAATCTGTGAATTGGCATTAAAACCAACCAACCAAATCAAACATATTGTAGGGATTCAGGCATTGAAAAATATTTTCAGAGTCACTCGTCCTGCAGGATGAGTAGTTTCTAAATCCAATGTGTAGGCAACATTTTTCTACTTGTCCTGTATCAAATTCACTTAAGTTCTACTTGTAAGTACAAGCGGTTGAATATTCGATCTCTGGTATGATGTTCCTGTAGTCTAGCTTCCAAAGTGTTATTAAGTCTATACAGTTTTTACACCACTACTCCAGCTTCATTAATTTTTAAAATGTAATTCTTTTATCTTACTTTAAGCTTTACATATTTATCTTTCATTTTACTTAAATATCACATGATCACATTTCACTATTTCTTTCTGAAACATTAATTACCTTTACGTTTTCAAAATATCTACTCACTGTTACATCTTGTTTTCTTCCAGGACAGATGACATTTTACTTGATGATACTGGAAATTGGTTCATAGAAGATGTACATGTACCTAATCTGTTGAGGTTTCCGACTTCTGTACAATTACACAATCACCCGCTGTACTTATCTGGGAAGATCATTATTCAAGACAAGGTCAGTTTAATGTTCTAATTAATTGAGCTGCGTCACGACAAAACCAACATAATGGTTTTGCGACCAGCATGGATCCAGACGAGCCTGCGCATCCGCGCAGTCTGATCAGGATCCATGCTGTTCGCTTACAGACCCTATAACAAGTAGAGAACCTGATAGCGAACAGCATGGATCCTGATCAGACTGCGGATGCGCAGGCTGGTCTGGATCCATGCTGGTCGCAAACCCATTATGTTGGTTATGTCGTGACGCGGCTCAATTCTTTTCTGTTGACTTTCATGTAATTTTCACTGTGCTTTACTTGTTTTAAGGTGCCTGATTTTTTCATCATTTCATAATCTGTATGTTTAATCTTAATTAAAACAGGTGTATATGAGCAGGATTATGTCAGAAACATAAAGTTTATTTTATTCTTTCCCCCAAGTTTTTTCAAGCGATTTTGCAGCACCCATACTTTATTAGGTAACATTGCCAATTTGCCATTACCCATGAAGGTTTCAAATGCCCAAGTCTTGAGCCACAGAACATTTATTACCAAGCCACTAACAGGGGGTTAAGATATGACCAAGATTTTGGCATTAAAACTGAACAAACAAACAAAAATATGCCACCTCACCATATTAGTTGGGTTTTTATCTTTTGACAAGTTATGTAATGTAAAGCGCCTGAAGGTAGTACTTACTTACTTACGCAAATGTTCTCATATTAAGATTTTTGAATTTCATGAAGCCTTGAAGCCCTTAAGAGTCCTTTTAACTACTTCAATTGTAAGTTCTGTCTCATGACTTTTTTTAGGGTCGGGTTTATGGCAACTTTCCTGCTTTACTGGTGGAGGAAGACCTCAAGTGCCTAGGGTGCATCATTTCAGGCATTAACTGGCACCTGAGTAGAACCATCCAAATTCCGTAAACTACCTGTTTCGTGATTTAACAGATTTGTAATACAACGTGTATTTGAAATATATTTGGATACACTGTCAAAGAACATCTTTCAGTTATTATTTCTATGAAATTTTTAATTGATTATATTTTCAGGCAAGTTGTTTCCCAGCATTTATTTTGAATCCTCCAAGTGGTTCTACAGTGATAGATTGCTGTGCTGCCCCTGGAAACAAAACAAGTCATCTAGCAGCAATCATGGGCAATCAGGGGTATATATTGCTTTAATATACTTTAACATGTTTATTACAAAATATCTCATTTATCTGAAAACTTTATCAGTTTTATGCATAGATTTTTAATCTTATTACATAAATACAGTAGAACTTCGGTAAGTCGAAGTTGAAGGGACTTGTGTAAAAACTTCGACACATCGGGACTTCGACTCATGAATCGGTCTGAGTTTCATGACCAAATTTCAACCCTGTGACTAGCCCTATTTATAAGATCTATAACTCAACCTATTTCATGTTTTTCTTTCATTTATTAATCTGATATGTTACATTATACAATAATAAATATGACACATTAAGTAATTTTTCACGGCTAAATTGATTTACGTATACAATAAAGTTACAAAAGGCGTAACAATACGAAAGGGCAATAACTAAACCAGCTTATAGTAATGATTTCGCTTGTGATTATCACGCGACACCGAGTCACGGAAGTACTCAAATGATAGTTCTTACTGTTAAATACCGCTAATGCAATTAAAATAGTAACGATTAAAGCATTTTTTTCACACATTTAAACGCATACAAAGGCTGTTTGAACAATCAGCTGTGTAATTAACACCTGTCACTAAAGTTGATCGGAAATCGTCTTCGCGGCCAGAAAAGGTGTGAAAAATGTCTCGAGATCGAAGGTGTCGAAATGATCGAAGTACTTCGGCTTATTTGTGGTAAATTGTTCTAGATTTATTCTATACGGACCACGAAAAAACTTCGACACATCGAAAAATTCGACACATAAAATCTCGACTCATAAGTAGGTTTTTATAAGGAATATATAAGGAAAAAAATCGAGACTTTCATTTTACTTCGACACATTGAGAAAATCGACTAATCGAAGTTCGACTCATAGAAGTTCTACTGTATGTTTTTTATTCAGGGCTTGATTAGATCAGTAGAGAATGTGTAAGTTTATTGACTTTATTTAGCAGTAGTTCCTTTGTATAACTTGCTTTGCTAATTGGAATATTTCTCAGAAGTGTTCACCAAGGGCTTGTAGGCCACATGACCCCCACCCAGCATCATTTTCAGATTTTCCAACTCCCATCTCTGCTTCAGTCTATTATTTGGACAGAAGGATTAGTAGGTCAAGGTCACCTCTACCAAATATATCAAGAAATTATGGTTTAAATATTTTGTAAAACTTAATTCCATTATTTCCTAAAGGCCATCAGAAGACTCCTATAGTCAAACGTGTATTAAGCGACTGCACAAGGGAAACACCCAAAACGGTCACTTAATGAAACGGTCTCTTAAGACAGTCAGCATGATATAAATGTCAAAATTTATACATGACATCTTTCTTATGCGGTGGGAATGTTTTTTCAACTTCATTTTTATATAAATCTTGAATAATTAGTACGCTCCGATAATCTAAATGGGTGCAAATGTAAAAAATAACTTTCAGATATTTATTGACAAACAGGGTGCAAAACAGTTTTGATCCATTCCGTACATGTTTGACATTTTTTCCAGAATTTGTTAACTTCTTCGTTGTTTTCCTTGTCTCCAACACGAAAAGCCTATTAGTGAAGATGTTTTCTGTTGTGCATTTTTTCATTTGAAATAAACAAATTACATCTAATTGTTACGATAAATTTAATTGCTGATCAAGTTCAAGGTCAATTCAATGCAGTCTAAATGTCAACAAGCGAAGGGTATACACCATCTCAGTAGGGTAGGAGCGTTGCATTGTTTATCCGATATTATTGGATAATTCACTTCACACGTATACTTAACTTCATTTGCATACGCTAAAACGGTTTGGGAAATAGAGTTTTTCACATGTTTATTTGTTGTGTTTTGATTGTTGACACTTGTCACATTACAAGGCGGCGTTCTGTAAAAACACAATTACTTGACAGGTAAAAGTGGTCGTTTATTGAAAAGCTTGATCTCAATTAGGTGACTAATAAGCGTTCGCTGGTCGCGTTGAGCAAAAGTCGCTTAATACATTAAAGATATAGAGAGAAAATGATCGGGGGAATTTAAAGTGGTCGGTTAAGACAAAAGTCGCTTAATACACATGATCGCATGGGCAAGTTAGACTGTATTTTAATTTTGGATTCTATCAAATATGAGTCAAGGCCATGGTAAACTAACACAGTTTCCCACTTAATTATAGAAAAATGTATAACAGTCAATGTTACAGTAACCCAGACTTTATCCCAGTAACTTGCAGGCCTTACTGTGTTTTATAGTTCTCAGACAACCATAATCTGTAGGTCTAGAAAACCTGGGACTTATAAATAATATTGTATATTTTAAATCCCAGACAAAACATGAAAAGCAAAATTGTTATTTTTTAAGTGATTGTCAGGTTGAGAAATCATTGTCTACCATTTGTTTTCTCCAGGAAAGTGTTGGCCTTTGACAAGGACGCCAAGAGATTGTCAACGTTGAAAAAGCTGGTTAGTAAAGCTGGAGCAACTTGTGTACATGCTGAATGTAAAGATTTCCTATCAGTGAAGCCACATGATGACATGTATAGAAATGTGGAGTATATATTAGTAGATCCATCATGTAGTGGTTCAGGTAAATTATTAATCATATATATCATGTTCTCATCCATATTGGTTTAATGGTTGAGGCATAAGAATTGCACTAATGCAGCCACTGTTTATCCCTGCATGATAGTAAAAGGCACCTAAATAGGTTTGGATAACTAGAGTCTATGCATATGCTGGCTCCAGCAGGTGAGGTGCCTTTGACCCCTAGTATTGCTTTGAAGTTTGTAACACCCTAGGTTTACCAAAATCATCTTTCCTGTTCCGGTGTCATGTGACTTATTCTGTGTTGGTGTGTTGCAAAACCAACCAACCAAACAAACATGTACATGTATATCATGTTTTCAGGGTTGTCATTAGGATGTGACTGTCAAAATGTCTGTCTCAGATGCATTTTGGCGGCAATTCTATTTGTTGTATGTGATATAATCAAAAATGACTGCCTCAAATTCAAAAACTGTCTAAAAACAGTGCTAGACATACTAGTAACTCTTTTCTGGTGTACATGTACTTTTTTTCTATATTACCTAATTTTTTGTTTGTATGGTTAAAACTGTGTTAAAAACTTCTTTTTGAATGCTTATCAGATGGTAATTGATATGGTCATATTGGTACCAGCACTAGTAAGTGTTGAGAATTGAGAACCGCTCAAGCCGGTGCTAGGGGGCGTGAGAGATGTTGCACTTATTCATTATCACTCATGTACAGACTCAATCAAACCGAGTCTGCAATTCTTATGTAATTTTGTTGTGATTAATGCTTCCGAGGGATCACTGTTTCCAGATTTTTATATGCCTTTCTTGTATACAGGTATGGTTAACATTATTTTTCTTGTATACAAGTATGGTTTAAATATTTTGTCTTGTATACAGGTATGGTTTACATTTCTTTCTTGTATACAGGTATGGTTTACATAGTTTTCTTGCCATACAGGTATGGTCAACATGTGTTTCTTGTATATAGGTAATGTAAACCTTTGTTTCTTGTATACAGCTATGGTTTATATGTATTTCTAGTATACAAGTATGATACAAATATTTTTTCTTGTATACAGGTATGGTTCAAATATTTATTCTTGTATGGTTAACATTTGTTTCTTGTATACAGGTATGGTAAACAGACAACAACAGTTTACGGATGAGGAAGATTCTGGTACCACAGAGAGATTACAACAATTATCCAAGTTCCAAATCTCTATCCTCAAACATGCCCTTAGTTTCCCACATGTTAAAAAAGTAGTCTATTCAACTTGTTCAGTTCATGATGAAGAAAACGAACAAGTTGTTGAAGAAGTTTATTCACAATGTAGTGACAGGTTTAATATAGAAAATATAATGCCAGAATGGAGATATAGAGGGAAGGAGATATATGAACACGGTGCTTGCTGTTTAAGAATGTCTTACGAGGATTGCCAGACAAACGGATTCTTTGTAGGAAGTTTCATTAGCAAAAATACCGAACCGTCTGATATCGAACAATTGGATAAGGTTAAATCTGAAACTAGTGATGAACTTAAAAGACTGGATAATAGCGAAGATCATTTATGTGTAAGAACTAAAGATTTTGGTTCTAGGAAAAAGAAAATGAAGAAAAATAACAAGAAGGTTTATGGTGTATGTAAAAGTAATGGTGAGAAAAAACTTTCTGTAGCCAAGAAAAATAAAATGTTGTTAAAAGCAACGTCTACATGGACTGTGATAAAACAGGGTGTTTAATTTAATTATCTGGTTCTTAATTCTAAATTCTTTCTTGTGCAATGTATATTGATACAATTGAATAAAATAATGGTAGATTAAAATAGGGGTATTCTCTTGTTGTTTGGTGGTTATATCTCTTATAAGATTTATTTATCATGTACATTATAAAGATTATTTTATATTTACTCAAATTTTACATTTGAGTAAGTCAAAGGAATACACAGGTCAAGTTGAATTTGGTCATGGTTTGATGAGTTTTGGTAGAGTTATTCCCCTTTAACTTTGAAAAAAAGGAGAAATTTTCAGTTTCCATTCATTTTCTCTCCAACAGTTGTATACATTTAACTTAAATTAAATATATGTAAAATAAAAGTTTTAGCAGCAGATAATATGGTATCAGTTAAAAAAAACCAATGAGGTTTAAATGATGCAGTTTGTTCTAGCTTGCATGACTGTGCAATTTTTTTTAACAAGAAGGAAGAGAAAATGCATTTGAAATTGATTTAACTTTAATATATTACTTTAGCATGTCTTGTTTCATGGACATTATTATATACTTAAAGTAGATCTGATATTGTTACAAAGAGACAATGATATCTTTTTGCACTTTTATGACATCACTGTGATTAATCATTTAATATAATTTTGCCTATGTTGCAGAAAAGAATTTAAACTCTTAGATACTTTATATATATATGCAATAAGGAAGTAAGACAAAGTAATCCCTTATTGCATAAAAAACATAAGCCACTTTGAGATTATGGGGGCTATTTGTTGCCAAAAATCCAGCCTTTGAACCTTGATATTGCAAACTTCGGTTCTACTAAACAGTTTAGTAAAATTTCTTTTTCACGGATGAGTTTGAACATGGGTCATCTGGGATGAAAAACTAGGTCACAGGAGCTAAAAATAGAAAAATCTTATTAATACTCTAGTGGTCACATTTTTGACTCAATTGTCATCAAACTTGGTCAGGATGCTTGTCTAGGTAATTGCTGGGATAAGTTCGATCATGGGTCATCTTGGATGAAAAACTAGGCCACAGGAGCTAAAAATAGAAAAATCTTGTTAACACTCTAGTAGCTACTGTTTTGATAAAAATATCCTGTAAATTGGTCTGAAAGTTTGTTTTGATGATTTCTAGGTCAAGTTTGAATATGGGTCACCTGGGGTCAAAAACTAGGTCACACTGCCCAAATATAGAAAAACCTTGTTAACATTCTAGTGGTCACTTTTTTGACTCAATTATCATCAAACTTGGTCAGGATGCTTGTCTAGTTCATTGCTTGAATGAGTTCGAAGATGGGTCATCTCGGATGAAAAACTAGGTCACCGGAGCTAAAAATAGAAAAATCTTGTTAACACTAGTATCCAAGTATCCTGGAAATTGGTCTGAAAGTTTGTTTTGATGATTTCTAGGTGAAGTTCGAACATGGATCATCTCGGATGAAAAACTAGGCCACGCCGCCCAAATATGGAAAAACCTTGTTAACCCATTACTTCATGAGCATTTTGTGAAAATGGCTGTTTTCATTGAAAAGTCTCCCGTTACAAGTTCAAATTGCTATAATACTATAAAAACTGCTTCAACACTAATCAAACTTGGCACAAATGTTGACTGGACCATTGCCCTTGCAACAACATGCTCAGACTTAAATTTTCTGTTACCATGGCAATGAGGGGACGTCTCAAAATTGCCAAAAATCACTATTTTGCGTTGATTTTTTCCATCAAAATTGATTTCAAAGTGTTGCAACTTCTCAATGGATTGAGATAGAGTGAAATGCTTTTCAGCGTTGGTTACACGTTACCTTATGATCAATCTGGGGTCATTTATAGCCTCTCACAAGTCCAAAATTTTCTTGGCGATGAGGGGGACTCCGCCCCCCTTCAGAAGGGAGCACATCCCCCTTCTGGCAACCCCATGATGTATCTTTTGGTTGATGGGCCGCGCCGAAAAAGTGGTCACTTTTTTTACAACATTTCTCAAACAAAAACAAGTGGTGGGGGGCCTAAATAAGGCATTTTTTCAGCATTTGAGACAATAAAAGGGGGGGGGGGTGAAAAAGGCGTGTATATCGCGTAATGGGTTAACACTCTAGTGGTCACATTTTTGACTCAATTATCATCAAACTTGGTCAGGATGCTTGTCTAGTTCATTGCTTGAATGAGTTTGAAGATGGGTCATCTCGCATGAAAACTAGGTCACCGGAGCTAAAAATAGAAAAATCTTGTTAACACTAGTGGCTACTGTTTTGATCCAAGAATCCTGGAAATTGGTCTGAAAGTTTGTTTTGATGATTTCTAGGTCAAGTTCGAATATGGGTCACCTGGGTAAAAAACTAGGTCGCTTTGCTCAAATATGGATAATCCTAGTTAACTCTAGTGGTCATATGTTTGACTCACCTGTCATGAAACTTGGTCAAAATGCTTGTCTAGGTAATTGTTGGGATGAGTTCGATCTAGGGCCATCATGGCCCTCTTGTTTACGATATTGGCCGATGTAAGATTTTTTGCGGAAAAGCATAACTGAATGACTAAACCGCGACATCAAACGCAACTGTTTGGTCTATGGATATTATGAATTATCATCGAGGCGTTCTGATTGATGCGACATCATCCTGATACGCTTGCGCTTTTGTGGCGACAACTGCGTCCGAGTTTGCATTTACAGATATCGACTTAAAAGAGAAATATGCATGGAATACTGTAACAATACAAACTATTCCAATGGCGTAACATGTTGAGACCATCTAAAATTCAATCAGGAGCCATATTAACATCGCCATCCCCCGCCAAATGTGTTTGCTCATTGGAAGAATGTGTAGTAGAGCAGAATAATTCAATTTTAAGAGGTCTTTTGGTAATGAAAACTGATGGCTGAAGTGATTACAGACTTGAAACCTATGTGAATACTGATGGCTGAAAATAACAAAGGGCAATAACTGAAAAATAATACAGGGTATGTTATCATTCTTGAGCGCCCCTCCCCCAGCATTATATTTATTTAACTAGTTGAATAAGTTTATAACTAAAGCTATTCGGATATAATATTTCTATTTATTGCATACTCAAAATAAGAACAGTTCACGGTATAAAAATAATCTTTATTTTATTGATGCGCAAATACGACAACGCTAACATTTAGCCTGACATTATGTTTGCATAACGCATGCATATACTCGTACATGCATATGATTTCACGAAAAAATATTTGCACGCCCACGATCATTGGGCACAAGAACAGAATTAGTTAAAACTGTAAACCTCCAGATGAGAAAAATGTATTAAAGAAAGGTTTTAAGAAAAGATTACAGAGAGTACAACCCGTTTCGTTGATTGCGGAAAAAAGACGCACGTGTCAGGCATGGAACAACTACGCGAATGCTGGGAATACAAAAGTTATCCAAGTTTATACTCATCATTATGTAATCTTTAACTATAATAGTAAAGTAATGACATTTCAATCGAGAAATTTGCTATAAAGAACAAAACGCAACAATTATGTTTTAAAATAACATCGCGTAATTAAACAGTTTACGATATATAATCATTGAATATGAGTCGCAATCTATTTTAGACTGGGAAAATTCAATTAAGCCAGTGAATATAATAATATGATTCTTCAAAAAAGGTCTTTTCACTACTGTTAGGACCAATGAGATTGCAGCTATATTTAGATCATATAATAAGTGCGATGAGTGAATGATTTTGCGATATATCTCACCATATTTCTACTGCGTGACTAACGCAATATGAACTATTTTTGCATATTTTGTCTCCTTTTAAGTAATTTACGTGGGTTGTAATTGTCGTTGGCAATGTGAAAATTACTTTCTCTGTTCACTTCACAATATTTCTTTAAGATACATTTTCAAAACTTTCTTAAAAATGTGCAGGAATCTGGAAGCATGCTGCATTATCCTTTGCTTTGTGATATGGCTTTAATATACTAGCTATTGCCTTTTAGTCAGCGTAAACAGAAAGTCGGGGGTTTTCCCCGGGTTTCCCCGGGGCCCCCCGGCCTGATATAATGCTCGAAGGGGGAAACCAGCTGAGATCCCCTTCACCGGGAAAAAGCTGGGAAACCCAAAGCCTTTAGGGACAAGTGTCCGTGAAAAATTTAACCCGCTTTAAATATAATCAAAAGTACGTGAAATTATAATCTACAAAAAAACTTAAAATAATAATTGAAATTAATGAAAATGAACACGATACCCGGGAGTTTAAAATATATAAATACAGTACAAACAATTTTAGAAATAAAAGCAAATTTTTAAATTTTTATTAAATATAAAATACCCCTTTTTTGCATATTACAAAAAAAACAAAAAACTATATTGAAATTTCTTTTTGGATTTCAAAAAGCCGTTTTCCCATTTTTTAAAAAAAATAGCCTACTATTCTAAACTCTGTATCTGTTCGAACTGTTAAGTAAATATTTATATCATGCATTCTTATATGTTCAAACTTTTATGTATTGCAGTCAAATTCAATATAGGTATTGTGCAAATATATATATATATAAATGAAATATGGGCGACATAGTAAAAGAAACGTTTACGGAATTAACGAATGTGCATTTTTATATTTTAATTTTTATTAATAGTCAATTCTGCTAAATCAACTTTGTCTATGCAATGCAATGGTATATAGAAATATTCATTAAAACATTGTTTCATGCTATTTATTTTAAAATATACAATATACACAAAAATAATTTTGACTTGTTTCCTGACAAAATCAGAATGACAAAATCAGTAAGAAAAAAATAAATTGAACATGTATTCTTGCGTCGATTGCGGCTGATTGCACGATAACAAAATGCTTTAACTAATTGCGTCACAAAAATAAATAAAAACAAACAACACATGGTGATTGTTATGTTTGTATTGGAGTTCTCTCGTCATCTTCATCAAGCACCCTCTGTTGCCGTGACAACACTCTATACAAATAATGTCTTACAGTTGCATCACAAAAGCAGAACAAAATACAGTTAAAGAAAGCTTGCGAACTGTCGCCAATGCTTTGGAAAAATAACAGCAACTTCTGCGCTCTTGGTGTAATGTTATTATTCACATTGTGGTTTAGATATTGCGAGGAAAAAACCGTGCAAGTACCCCATACCTTTCTGACTAACATATTAAAACTCAGGGGTTACATAAAGGAAATTTCCATCCTCACTGCGCATGCCATCTATATCTTGCATACCAAATCGCCGCCGTGTATTTTCGCGTCTCTGAAATTATTAAATATTGGAAGAAATAAAACAAAAATATTTTCTCATGCAACAAAATATATTAGAAAATGAGTATCATCAAGAGGTGAAAATCTAGAAGATGCTAATATTTTCTCAACCTTGCTGAATTTACTCGCAGAAGAACAAAAAAAATACAACAAATAGTCAAATACCCATTTAAGCACCAAATTTCTGGTAGACAAAAAAAAACAAAACAAAACAAAAAACGAACAACAACAACACTTGATCTGCAATGAAGTGACTTTCCTTTTAATATAAAGACACGCATGCACGCACCACACATACACCATTAGATATTATTTATATTTCATTCATACACGTATACCCGTTTATTGTTACAATATGTGCCGCCAAACAATGTAACAATGTAACGAATATTGTACTTTGAGCTCTTCCTAATACCTTTACTATGACAAAACTGATTTTGACGAGATAAATCGCAAAATACCTACCCGTCATTACACAAGCAAAGACAGTGAAACACAAAATTAAAATAAAAGTGTATGAAGTCAATCGAGTACAGTTCTTTTAACTTCCTTGAATAACAAAAAAACGGAACCTTGAATAACAAAAACGGAAAACACTTACATGTATAATAAAAAAAAAGAACATGTACACCGTTTATAGCAAGTGCTCTCATTTCCCCCCCTCATTTTTATGATTTATTAAAAGCTATATATGTATAGCTGTTTTTTGATATATTCAAAACGTTACATGTTAATTGGTAGAAAATGGAATACTGAGTATTGATGTGTTCTAAAACAAAACATTAACTTCCTTTAGATAGTCTGCGGCAAGTTACGTAAAAAAGGCGGAATATGCGTAAATGATTCTAACCTGTGACCACATGGCTATTTTGGACATCATATAAAGCCCAGCTGTAACAATATAACACAGTATTTCCCAGCCCTTTCCAGCAATAATCATCCAAGCAATCTGCACATGGTCAGCAAGCTGAGTTTTGATCCAACACCAACTTCCGGTACCAACAGATTTATCGTTCCCAAGTACATCTAAACCGGAAGCTGTGATCGTTATGATTCCTGTGAATGAAATACATGAAATTATTTTAATGCATTGATAGTAATAAACTTGTTTGGTATATTGTTTTTACCGCAAAAAGGTCAATTTCATTGCTATTGACTTACTGCCCATGGACTAAACCGATACTAAATACAGTAAATCTTTGTTTAAGTTTTCCCCCATTATCATAAAAACATTTTGAGCGGGTTAAAACTGACAGTTCCGGAAAAACCCGTGCAAATTGTTGGTTTTTCTTTTGTTCAAAATATCTCTAGTTTGACATAAAAGAAGTGATTACGTGTTTGGACCACGCACACAGTGTGTCTTTTCTTAAGAATGTTACAGTCGTCCGGACTAGCCCGTTCGATCGGTGAAAAAAGGCAGAGGTTACCGATCATGACAGAAAAGCTCTGAAAGTGGCTTACATTCTGACATAAAGTCATGATCACTCGTTTATTCATTTTTTTTTTCGACCCTTACCTTTATCCACAATTGAGACTTGAAAATATATTTGGTATAATATTTTTTTTCACAGGACAGAAAATATATTAATGCGGTTTGTGCATTGAAAAAGCTTCAATGACACATATTTGCAGGATTGCTTTAAATAGATCAATTAATATGAAAACTTTTATTTCCCTATATATGTAAGTAAGCGTCACTCATTGTTGAGTTCATATACATAGAGTTACACTTTATATTTCCGTGTCACGTACAAATTGCATTGAAATGATGGAATGCATTTGATTTTAAATAACATTTACAGTGTGTATGATTTACAAAAAACTTGAGCAAAACAAATATACAAACATCCGATGCCCCTGTCGCATTGACAATCTTTCATTCCGTATTACTGTAGAATAAAACGTATAACTTTCATTTGTAAAACTTTCTCAAGACTGATATTTACCAATGCGATATGTAAAGATAATTTTAATGACACACAGTTTAAGTAATTTAAAATCAAACGAAGTCAATAAAACGTATAACTTTCATTTGTAAAATTTTCTCAAGATGGATATTTACCAATGCGATATGTAAACATAATTTTAATGACACACAGTTTAAGTACAATTTAAAATCAAACGAAGTCAATAAATCAATAAGATTTTACATTATATGGAGAAATAACAAGGTCTGTTTAGTTATTTTGAAGGTCTATCATAAAAGATTGCTGTACAGTTCAAGTTTGAAGACAATCCGTTTAGAAATAACAAAGTTAACTAATAGCAAAACCAGCAAAAATCTAGGACAATTCAGACATTTGACCTTGATGGTCATTTATGAATGAAGGTCAAGTTTAATCTGGTCTGCCCCAATGGTTGATGAGGTCAAGTATGGAGGCAATACACTATAATCTCAAGGTCAGCAACGGCTTAATGGTCCTATGATTGTAACAATTCTTCTACTTTTTTTTTCTTCGGAAGCTAAAAATAACTCAATGTCTATGAATTGAACAGTGAGTGATACAACTGATGGGCTACTCAAGTTTAATCTATATTTTCTTGCAGCCTTCATATTACCCTTTCTTTTACAAGTATTAAATGCGTAATTTGGCAAAACTGGGCCAAATAAGGACTTTGTCGTTTGTAATTATGAACCTAATTGGACTTTATTACTCCTAAATTGGGGGAAATAAAAACCCTAATTAGAACTTTGTTATCCCCAGTTACAACTAACTAGGATTTCTAATTCTAACAATTTTGAATGTATCAATTTATATCACATATTATTATTATTTTTTAGCTTTTTAATGAATATTAAAGAAAATTAATAAATTGAAAAAAGTAGTTCCGTAAAGCAGTGAAAAAATGACAAAAAGGTAATTAACAACGAATTATGAATTTTAATTCACTAATAAATTTGTATAATTCAATAAAAAGCATAAAATAAACATTGCCACTTGTAGCTTATCGACCATAATTTAACAACCACTTGCAACGATTTGAATGAACATTGGTTCGAAGACGGAATAAAATTGTTTTTAAATCAGTTGGTATTGAAGATTAAATAAAACGAAACCCCATGTAAAATGAGAGATAAAACAAATAAATCCGTGTTTAGGGCCACAGTAAGAAAAAGTTAGGTAGATTTTATTAAGTTTATTTTTTGTTTAATAATTTATCCATTATAAAGGCTAAATATATCACCATAACTTTATTCAATGGTTGCCAGTTAAAGCTTTTATGGAGAAGTTTGACATGGTAGGGCCGAGCTCGCCCGAAAAAACCCCGGGATTTTTTTTCGGCCCCCAAAATAAATCGGCATTATTTTTTATATGGCCCCAACTGACGAATGCTTTAATTAAAATGAAAAAAAAATATTTTTTAAAAGAATTTTCAAACCATAAAACCAAATTAAAGGGAAAATTTTTTTTCAGCCTAGCGCGCAAATTGCTGTTGTTTTAAATTAAAAACTTCCGTAAAGTTGGGGGTTAAACTTTGTGCAAAAAGAAGGGAAAGCGCAATTTGGGCAATTTAAAAAAATTATACCAAGAAATTTGTATTTTTAGCAACTTTAAAGTTTAACAGGGGAACCCTTTGGGTTTTGAAAATTTTTTGAAAGTTCCAATTTAAACGTAAGTTTCTGGAAAGCAATAAGAAAATCAATGTTAAATTTGGGCTAAATTTAAAAGGGAAAATTTTTAAAATCTGTTTTACCGGTCTCAATGCATACCATCCACAGACCTGTCTAATTCTAAATTATTAGATTAGTGGATACAGTACAAATTTCACCAAACATATTTCATAAACATAACAGCACATGTCAAATGTTTTGTGGTTAAGTCTATTCAAATATTCAAATGAAATGTCAGAAATAGGAGAAATATTCAATAGTTTTTAACCATGCCAGACCAATGGCCAGACGGCCACAATCTTCTTCTGCACTGGTCAGTGGTCTCCAGCAGGACCGCGGGTTAAGTTATTCATTATTTGAGAATGAATATAAAAATCGCGTTATAATAATTTACCAAACGAATCATGAATGTAAAAATCAAATTTTTAGCCTTCTGTAGCTGAACTTAAGTCGATCTTGAAGTTGAGAATAAATTTTTTTGGAACGATTTTAAATTACTCTGAACCTTTTGATTTATTGGGTTTATTGCGACATTTAATTTACGATTTAGTTAAGCACTTTGCTTGGTTTATCAATGAATAAAGAGTTTAGGACATTTAGTTTATGGATTATTAGGACATTTTATTTATGGTTTATTTAAGTAAGGTGGTGTCAATTGATAAAGCTTGATTTTGGGTGATTAATAAACATTAAGCCACATATTACAAAGATGGATGGACACATTATTTATGAAGCTTTTGAACGGAGGTCAAATCACAGAGTTAGTACATTATGGTAACGCAAACGAAAAGCTCGATATCCGGCAACTACCATGTATCTTTACATCAATGTATGTAAGGATGTGATTTGTAAATACTATATTTCATTATACAAAAACACTGACACAAGAACTGGGAGCATCCGATATGTCAAGATAACAACCAGTACGCCTCCCCTGCTCACGTTAAATATTTCAATCACTAAATATCAATGTCGTTCACCTCCCTTATACATGTATCAAACATATGTGCAGACAATTTAGGGCTGCCATTGATGGACAATTTTGTATCGATATATCGAGAGAAAAATATCGACGATATATTGATATATCGACTTTAACAGTAGATAGAATGAAAAACATTTAAATGTGTGTTATAAATTGGGATCATGGTCTTATGCATGCTTGTATTAGACTACAAATACTACAAACTAACAAAGTTTCCTTTTTCTGTTATTTTTGTCACTGACATTTGAAAATAGATTTTAAAGTTCAAGTTAGCCTAGAAAACTGGAAAAAAAGTGACTTCTCTTATTAGGCATAAATTGAGAAGTATATATTTACTAACAGAAATAAATAAATTTTAGCTTGTATTGATATTTGAAAATGTGTATCGATATTGTATCGGATGGTGTATCGATATCGCGATATTCAATGACAGCCATAGCAGACATCAAGCCAGATACTTACTTAATATGTGAACCGAATACAGTAAAAGAACATTGAGCTCCCAATTACTATATACAATCAATAAAGAAAATTACAATATACAAATAAGAACAATATATTGTGTTTGCATCAATTGTGTTTTGTTCTCCACGTACCGATTTCACTTCCTTTTTGTAACTTTATCCTTAAAATGAATGTACACATACAGTGTTAAAAGTTTAAATGTCGTAGAAAGTAAACATGTATATGATATGGTTAGGAGAGTAGAAAATCCCTGATTTGTGTTATTATTATTGTTATTTTGGTTATGAAGATATTGAATTTTGTCATTTTTTTGGAGGAAACATTTTTAGTTTTATCCACATTGTAAATATTGAAATAATTCTAAAACTTAATACAAATATACTATTCTTAAGTATGTTTTTTTTTTCAAAGATTTTTCTTTCTCATATGGGGTGTACGTATCGCTTTAAGAAAACTGAATGGACAGACAGACAGACGGACGCACGAACATGACACGGCTTTTTTTCATACATGTTTTGTTGGTTTTTCTACATTGCTTCCGAAGAATCTTCGTTTTTTGTTTTCTTTACTTGTATTATGGTGGTTGTTTTTATTGTAATCTAAAAAATCTATTTACCTGGAACTGCCCAGCACAGAACCTGGTAACCTATCAACATAAGTCCCGTGCGCATGCCCGATGACCTATGAATGATTTGCATGTATATATGGAAAGCGATAATGGAAGTCCAGAAGAACGATGCCATGCTGGAATAGGTTGTGATGAAACTTTGTACAACACATACGCTGTCTGATGCCAACAGTAAATCGCAATCCCCGCCCTTTGACTTCAACACTAAGTACCGTATACTGCCAATAGTATTCCCGAACGCGGTGAGTAAATCAGCCACAGTCAGACTCAGTAGAAGCTTTCTTGCAAAATTCTGTATCACTGGAAGATTTATATACGTGATTATGATCACAAATGATCCAAATATGGAGAGAAAGCAACTTAAAAGAGTAAATAATATTGTATAGGTCGGCACCATAGTTCGACATATCGCATGGGTCGTGTTAGCGGCTGTTGTAATGTTCGGATATAACGTAGTTAGTGTTGTATTCATTTTGACAGCAAATAAATTCAATCTAAGCACTCGTTTATCATCAGACTTCTATATATTCACTCTAAACCGACGAAAACACAAATTCGGGATTCCTCGTAACATGCATTGACATACACTCAAAGCAACATCTTATTAATTATAACATTTATAATCCGGAAATCACTTGGAAGTTTTTTATATCCTTCAATCAACATCCTGTCGTTTGAAAACACACATGTTATGTGTAAGTTTATCACATATACAAGTATTCACAAGGAGTAAATCATAGTTAGTCATCCGCTCATATAACATCAATTTCAATTCTCAGTTTTACTTTACAAATAAACTCAATTACACAAAGTTCAACCGCCCGTCAACTTGAATATAACTATAATGGTTTATAAATAGAAGTGTGTTAAAAGCGCGCGGATTACTTAAGTACCGATTGCTTAACACTTTACAAAATTACTTAACAACTAAACACAGTTAATATTTTCCAAACATATATCGTTTAATTAAAGTCTAAGTCCATGTCTGGTATCTATTTCGCAAAATATCCACAAACTGAATAATAATAACTTTAAAACGCCTACATAATTATGACATACACGCGTTACTTGATCGATTCTTTAAGATAAAGGTAGTGTGTAAGTACGGCGCAACAAAGTTATTTAAATTTTGTCATAAAACACAGCGAGGACATCGAAAATATCATATTTCGGAAACATAATTGATAAAACGCGGTTTCACATTATAATGGAGACATGTGTTTATAATAACTACAGAAGGCGTAGTGTGTAAGCGAACTACATAAAATGCATAGCAATTTTATTAAATTATTAAATTCTGTAATAAACAGATACACGGCTTTAACTGTTGCTACACAGCAACTTCAGGGCTGGGAATCAAAACTGCGTCGTATCCTACAAAATGTAAACAAACGCCGCCATCTTGGAACGAAAAACGTATGTTTTTGTTTATAACTTTTTTTGTTGGAAATGACTGAAAACCAGATAATATGTATTAACAACGCTACACTATTTTCCGCTTCGTTCGGTATATGTTGCTTAGACAACTATTTTGTAAAACAAAAGTTATAGCGAACTTGCAACTCGAAGCGGAGCAGAATTTTTATGAAATTGTGTGGATACGACGCAGTTCATATTGCTTTATCTATCGTTTCTTCTTCAAATCAATTATATACTCGTTTTCAGAGTTCACCATAAACTTCAAAAACATAATTTTGCATCATTTACTAAATTTTCATTAAAAAGAGATGTTTATTTTCCATGAAAATAATGATTTTTACGAAAAAATGATACGACGCAGTTGAAAATAAAATATGATACGACGCAGTTGTATTTTCATTGCAGGCTGCATATTGGTTTTTAAACTATTTACAATTATGTGCTAGGTATGGCTAATAACGTCCAACAACATTTTCTTGTTTAAAACTTAAGTCAAAAGCAGAGGTCACTCATTGGTTTCCATAAAAATGGAAATGTAATACAATTCTATTAAGGCTGCATTTTTTTCGGTCGCATTTAAGTTCCTATCATATTGAGCTTCTACAAATTTCCGAAAAACTGTATTAAATGCAATATACATTGTGCAAATAAACACGTGATCGCACAACCATATGACAACGTGTTCCAGTGTTTGCCTTAGCATGCTTTCTAAAATTGTTCCGTGAGTTCAAAATGGAGTGATTACTATTTTTGATACAAAATTCAATATTCCAGTGTAACCTCTCCTGAAACCCTGTACTAGTATTAATCAGAAATGACATTTTTTTTAAAAAAAAGAGAGAAAGAAATTACAAATTTTTTGAAAATGTCTCTTGCTATCGGAAAAGAGCTATGCGCAAATTGCATGCCTACCTTTGTTACTTGTAAATTAGCAATAATTTCCGTCAATTCCGTTATTACTTTATGTCTTTTACGTGCCAATTTTATTGTATTTCATTTTCTTAATAATCGGTGAGAACAACAAGCTTTATTATTTTGAAACTGAACATTAAATTTTTTAAAATTATATTTTAAATGGTTAAGCTACAATATATTTTTGCAAGTAGGTTATGCATTCCGTTTAGTCATTTTATGTTCAGCGCCGCGGAACTTTACCTCTGATGTTGTCGTATTGCATTTCTTTATCGCCGATGAGGAAAGGTCTACGGAATGTATTTTCTATATTTGCACTTAAGTATCATTCTTCTCCATTAAAAAAAACACTTTATATTTTCAAAATCGAGTTACATATCATACAACTTCAGATTATTTTGTAAAGAAGGTGTCCGTTTTGCAAAGGTATTTTACGCTGTGCACCGATAAATTTGATACAGATATAGGCAGACATGATCTTTCAACAATATTGAAGAAGTTTTCACAATATTGAACCACAGGAGCTTGAAATTCTATCAATAATTGCCCTTAAGTCAAATTCCCCAAAAAATCCATACCTATATATAAAAAAACACTTTTTTATATATAGGTATGGATTTTTTTTTGGTGAATTTGACTTTAGGGCAATTATTGATAGAATTTCAAGCTCCTGTGATTGAACAGAAAATTAAGGTCAGATTATCGCATCGAATTTTCAACAGACTAGAGACATGGCATCTTAACATACCTTCATACTAAAGTGTGATTATTTGATAATGAATTGCCTGAAAACTTAAACAAAGGTTTTCAGAAAAATGACTTCACAGAGGATTACCCCCTGTTTACATTGAAAATTTCTCTGCTAGTCATACCGAAATAAGAAATTTAAATGTTATTCTCTTTAAAATAATTCAAATATTTATAATCTTATAACTTCATGCCCGAAGTTAATAAAAAAGCTGCTTATTTGTACAGCTGACGTTAACAAATTTTGTTGAAAAAACAAATCAGACAGGTGTGTCCGACCGTGGCGGAGCTGTTTATGTTTACTGAATTCAATCACTTGAACTGAACTGCAATGAATTCGAAAACCACCAGGGACTTTTTATTCTTTCGTGTGGAAAACCTATCAAGCTAGTTTCAAAATGTGGATGGTTCTCTGCAGGTGCACCGTTTAGCCTGAAATAATGCACAAAGGCGTACCTGAGGTCCTCGCCCCTAGTAAAGCTAATGTGTAGAGTGAAAGTTTGAAAACAAACCACAAAAAAAGCAGTCATTACCCAGAACATGCAGAACCACAGTTAACTTAGAGCGTAGCTAGCCAACATGAATTCAAGTTAAAAGATTTCTATATTTTTTTGCGAAAAAAAATAGGGATAATATTAAGCATTCAGGAAAATATAAGAAATCATTTCAGATATTATGAACAATTAGGTAACATGTTTAACTGAAAAGTAGCTTCCGCAATGTACATGTAAACTTTCAAATTAAATGTAATATTGGACATGACACAATGTATTCAAAATAATCAAAAGCAACAGAAACATTGCTATACACCGCAAATGATCTGGGTTTTTTATCTAGCGCAAGTGATTATTCCATAAAATAGAAATATTTTGTGCCAAAATTATCCCTGTTGAAAAGACTGCCAAAAAAAATGCAACTGCGTCGTATCATATTTTATTTTCAACTGCGTCGTATCATTTCGTAAAAATCATTATTTTCTTGGAAAATAAACATCTCTTTTTAATGAAATTTTAGTAAATGATGCAAAATTATATTTCGAAGTTTATGGTGAACTCTGAAACAAATATATAATTGATTTGAGGGAAAAAACGATAGATAAAGCAATATGAACTGCGTCGTATCCACACATTTTCATAAAAATTCTGCCCCGCTTCGAGATGCAAGTTCGCTATAACTTTTGTTTTACAAAATAGTTGTGCAAGCAACATATACCGAACGAAGCGGAAAATAGTGTAGCGTGTTAATACATATATCTGGTTTTCAGTCATTTCCAACAAAAAAAGTTATAAACAAAAACATACGTTTTTCGTTCCAAGATGGCGGCGTTTGTTTACATTTTGTAGGATACGACGCAGTTTTGATTCCCAGCCCTGAACTTGGAGTATAGCACCCGAAACACCCTAAAACTAAAATCCAAATACACACGCACGCACGCACGCACACACACATATTATTATAGACGTACAATCATTTTTTTTCAATTAATTTATCCAACCAGTGCATCATCCGAAACACATAAGGACGATATGAATTATAAATAAACTTTCATCTTCCAAACATGAAATAGTTTAGCGTTATTTTTCGCGATTTGGACATAAAAGCGAAAAAAACTTGATTAAAGGGAAATATAAAAATGTTTAAAATAAACAAACTTAAGGGCTTCGGTAAAACTTTTATTTCTCAAGTTACAAAGAAATTTATAAACACTTATCTATTTTAGAAATCGATTTATAACATGGAAATAACTTTAACATCACAATCTTCAAATTAGAGGTAATTCACGACGCAATAATAAACAAGAGGGCCATGATAACCCTGAGGTCGCTCACCTGTATATAGCTCCCCCCCCCGTGCCAATTTTTACCCAAGGGCTTTTATTTGTTTATTTGAACAGACGACTAGGTAGACACCCATAAGAAGATGTTTCATGCTAAACATCTAAGTTCTAGCTCATTGGGTTTTTTAAAAGAAGATTTTTTAAGTTTTTACTATACACATATAGTTAAAAACAATGACACCCCTGGGACAGGGCCAGTTTTGACCCCAGGGCTTTTATTTGAACAAACTTTGTAGATATTTCCTTAATGATGTTTCATGCTTAATATCTAAACTCTCGCTATTTGGGTTTTTTCAAAGAAGATTTTGAAGTTTTTGCTATACACATATAAGGAAAATCAATGACCCCCCGGGGCGGGGCCAGTTTTGACCCCAGGGCTTTTATTTGAACATACTTGGTAGACACCCATTAGAACATGTCTCATGCTAAATATCTTAGCTCTAGCTCTTTGGGTTCTTTAAAAGAAGATTTTTTTAAGTTTTTACTATATGCATATAGGGAAAATCAATGACCCCCCGGGGCGGGGCCAATTTTGACCCCAGGGCTTTTATTTGAACAAACTTGGTAGACATTCACCAGAAGATGTTTCATGCCAAATATCTAAGCTCTAGCTCTTACGGTTCTTTAAAAGAAGATTTTTTAAGTTTTTACTATATGCATATAGGGAAAATCAATGACCCCCCGGGGCGGGGCCAATTTTGACCCCAGGGCTTTTATTTGAACAAACTTGGTAGACACTCATTAGAAGATGTTTCATGCTAAATATCTTAGCTCTAGCTCTTTGGGTTCTTTAAAAGAAGATTTCTTAAGTTTTTACTATATGCATATAGGGAAAATCAATGACCCCCTCGGGCGGGGCCAATTTGACCCCAGGGCTTTTATTTGAACAAACTTGGTAGACATTCACTAGAAGATGTTTCATGCCAAATATCTAAGCTCTAGCTCTTACAGTTCTTTAAAAGAAGATTTTTTAAGTTTTTACTATATGCATATAGGGAAAATCAATGACCCCCTGGGGCGGGGCCAATTTCGACCCCAGGGCTTTTATTTGAACAAACTTGGTAGACACTCATTAGAAGATGTTTCATGCCAAATATCTAAGCTCTAGCTCTTAGGGTTGTTTAAAAGAAGATATTTAAAGATTTTTCTTTCGGTTGCCATGGCAACCAGAGTTCTGCATGGAATTAAATTCTTTGAACAATTTTCAAAGGTGACCACCAAAGGAACATTCCTGTGAAGTTTGGATGAAATTGGCTCAGTGGTTTATGAGGAGATGTCATTTAAAGCAAAAGTTAACGGACGAACGACGGACGACGGACGGACGGACGGACGCCGGACGAAAAGCGATCACAAAAGCTCACCCTGTCACTTTGTGACAGATGAGCTAAAAATAAATAAATAAACACTAGTAAATAAAATACAGAAACACTTAAAGGAGAAAAATATGACATTTTTCTCGAAAACAAAACGAGGGTGGTGACCTCCTTTGTATCACTTAAAATGTTTCTGTTATCACATTCTAAATTCAAGCATTATTTAAATGAATCATATTAAGTAAAGTTCATTCTGCTATAAGTCTGTATGTATATAATCGTGATATTCTCCTTTAAATAACTTTTCCTTCAATTATGAAAACAACAAAGTTTGTAGATTATACATTTTAAAAAATTCGTATATTCATTTATGTAGGATATTGACCAAACACAATTTTACAAGATGTAAACAGGGCGTCCTTGAAGACATTTACAACAGACAGCAACATTGTTTTACTTCTTTTATAGTAAAAATTACACAAACAACTGATTTTTTAAATTATTTTTTACAAAATGGTGTTTGGTAAGTCGTGAATTAAATCATAAAAAAAAAGAGAACGCCATTATTTAACTTTTTAGATCAATGTGCCTTAATGTATCGATCTAATTAAACGAGGTAGCCTTTTGCAATAAACACAACATGATTTGAAAAAATCAGAAAGAGAAATTCCAAATATTAGAGGTTTTAATTTCATCGAAAGGGAACACTTTTTAACATACACTTTAAACACAGTCATTGCCATTCGTTTTTTTTTTTTTAAATAATTACCATTAATAAATTGAGGTATTATAATTATAATTGAGGTGATGTGTATTTTAATTTAAAGTAGTTTACAATAAAGCAACAACAAACAACAAAATACAGCATATGGAATGAAAGAAATGGAATGATGACTAATAAAGCATTTTTATATAAGAAACTTTAATTGGCATGTTCAGCTCTTCAACAAATGGTCCGTACTAACTGAACATGTTTGCTGTAATTGGATAGGCTTCGCACTGACTGGACATGTTCCATCATGACTGGACATGTTCTGCACTAACTACACATCTTTCACATCTGTACATATTCTGCTCTAACTGTACGTGTTCTGCACTATATGTACAAATTATGCACTAACTGTACGTGTTCTGCACTATATGTACAAATTATGCACTAACTGTACGTGTTCTGCACTATATGTACAAATTTTGCACTAACTGTACGTGTTCTGCACTATATGTACAAATTCTGCACTAATTGTACGTGTTCTGCACTAACTGTACATAGTCTACACTAACGGTATGTATTCTGCACTAACTGTACGTGTTCTGCACTAACTGTACGTGTTTTGCACTAACTGTACATATTCTGGACAAACTGTACGTGATCTGCACTAACTGTACATATTCTGCACTAACGGTATGTATTCTGTACTAACTGTACGTGTTCTGCACTAACTGTACGTGTTCTTCACTATATGTACAAATTCTGCTCTTACTGTACGTGTTCTGCACTAACTGTACATGTTCTATACTAACGGTATATATTCTGCACTAACTGTACGTGTTCTGCATTAACTGTACGTGTTTTGCACTATATGTACAAATTCTGCACTAACTGTACGTGTTCTGCACTATATATACATATTCTACACTAACGGTATGTATTCTGCACTAACTGTACGTGTTCTACACTATATGTACAAATTCTGCACTAACTGTACGTGTTCTGCACTAACTGTACATGTTCTACACTAACGGTATGTATTCTGCACTATCTGTACGTGTAATGCACTATATGTACAAATTCTGCACTAACTGTACGTGTTCTGCACTATATGTACAAATTCTGCACTTTATGTACGTGTTCTGCACTAACTGTACATATTTTACACTAACGGTATGTATTCTGCACTAACTGTACGTGTTCTGCTCTAACTTTACATATTCCTCACTAACTGTATGTATTCTGCACTATATGTACATATTCTGCACTAACTGTATCTGTTTTGCACTATATGTACAAAGTCTGCACTTACTGTATATATTCTGCTCTAACTTTTACGTGTTTATGCACTAACGTACTGTTCTGCACAATTGAGGGTTTTGCATTTTCATTTTCTGCACAAAAGTGCGTGTTCTCACTAACCTACATATTTACACAAACTTAGTATTCTGACTAATGTCATATTCGCACTAACGGTATGTGTTTTGCACTATATGTACCAATTCTGCACTAACTGTACATATTCTGCACTAACTATACGTGTTCTGCACTAACTATAAATATTCTGCACTAACTGTAGATGTTCTGCACCAACCTGTACCAACTGTACATATTCTGCACTAACTGTACGTGTTCTGCACTAACTGTACGTGTTCTGTACTTACTGTACGTGTTCTGTACTAACTGCATATGTTCTGCACTAACTTTACGTGTTCTGCACTAACTGTACGTGTTCTGCACTAACTGTACGTGTTCTGCACTAACTATACGTGTTTTGCACTAACTGTACATATTCTGCACTAACTATGTATATTCTGCACTAACTGTACATATTCTGCACTAACTGTACGTGTTTTGCACTAACTAGACGTGTTCTGCACTAACTGTACATATTTGCACTAACTATGCATATTCCGCACTAACTGTACATATTCTGCACTAACTGTACATATTCTGCACTAACTGTACGTGTTTTACACTAACTGTAAATATTCTGCACTAACTGTTCATATTCTGCACTAACTATACATTTTCTGCACTAACTGTCCGTGTTCTGCACTAACTGTACATATTCTGCACTAACTGTGCGTGTTCTGCACTAACTGTACATATTATGCACTAACTGTTCGTGTTCTGCACTTAGTGTACATATTTCGAACTAACATACACAAAAAATGTACTCATTACTTATATAGATCAGCAGCAAAAGTAAATATATGCGTTTCTTCCATATTCCTTCTTAAAAGCAAAAAAAATTGATATGCAATGTTTGTATGATATATTTAAACAAATATATTGATATGGGAAAAATGCTGTTTAATTACTTTACAAAGGGTTATATCTGAATATAGTTCACTCTCGTTTTATATCCCTAATGCTGATTTTATATATATCTAAATACTGATGCAATGACAGATGGAAAATTAAATATCTTATAAAAAGGTCTCCATTTTATGAATTGCCCCATTTTAAATGCCTACTATTTCAAAAATATCTTTATTACCTGAATAAACAAAGTCACTTGATAACAAGGCGTCTTGGTATAAAAGAGAATGGTATTTCAATAAATTAAATGATCCCTGAACAACTTTATACATATACATGAATGCCTACATGAAAGTAAAAATCACAGGCCAACAAAAGCACGTGTTCGACAAAAGAAATCAAAATCATGTTTTAAAAAGCAACATAACTAATACTTCACCAGGACAATATACAAGTACTATATCTAAATCTTTTCTGTAAGTGAGTATTTGTCAAATGAAGGAACACAAATAATATTTATTATGTAATGCTATGAGATTCATTAAACAAAGATTACAGCAAATCGTTTGATGTACCTCTATGGAACGCCGTGACTGTCTTATGCTATCAATGTTTTTGCTATCTTGTGAAATGATGATATTATTTTGTCATTTAAGCATATAAACATGTGCAATTTACATCATATCTTGTCTAAAGACAATGCTGACTTGTTAAAACAGCATGTTAACTTGTCAAATAATCATTATGACATGTGCAGACAACATGTTAACTTGTCAAAGTATCATGATGACTTGTGCAAACGACATGTTAACTTGTCAAAATATCATGATGACTTGTGCAAACGACATGCTAACTTGTCAAGACTTCATGATGACATGTGCAAACAGCATGTTAACTTGTCGAATTATCGTGATGACATGCTCATAATACCTTAACAAGTTAACATGTGTTTTGCACAAGTCATTACGATTCTTTGACAAATTAACATGTTGTCTGCACAAGTCATCATGATATATTGACAAGTTAACATGGCATTTGCACAAGTCATCATGATACATTGACAAGTTAGAATGTAGTTTGCACAAGTCATCACGATACCTTGACAAGTTAACATGCTGTTCGCACATGTCATCATGAAATTTTGACAAGTTAACATGTTGCTTTCACAAGTCATCATGATACTTGGACAAGTTAGCATGTTGTTTGCACATGTTATTACGGAAGCTTGTATGTACCCCCGCTATGAAGACATGAAGTCGTCTCCCTCGACTTATAGAAAACAACAAGTCGTCAAAATTACGACGACAAGTTTACATATACCATGTCATTTTGACAAAATATATGTCATCATGTCGCGATACGGTATCCCGACTTTCATACGTTAATATATTTGTCGACTAGAAATAACATGGATGTCGACATACATGTTACTTCAAGTCGACAAATTTATTTATGTAAGAAAGTCGGGATGCCGTATCTCGACATGATGACATATATTTTGTCAAAATGACATGGTATATATAAACTTGTCGTCGTAATTTTGACGACTTGTTGTGTTCTATAAGTCGAGGGAGACAACTTCATGTCTTCATAGCGGGGGTACATACAAGCTTCCGTATGTTATCACGATGATCTGACAAGTTAACATACTGTTTGCACATGTCATCATGAAATTTTGACAAGTTAGCATGGCATTTGCACAAGTCATCATTATACTTGGACAAGTTAACATGTCGTTTGCACAAGTCATCATGATACTTGGACAAGCTAACATGCTGTATGCACATGTCATAACGATAATTCGACAAGTTAACATGCTGTTTACACATGTCATCATTGAATTTTGACATGTTAGCATGGTATTTGCACAAGTCAGCATGATACTTTGACAAGTTAACAGTGCGTTTTGACATGTCAGCATGATACAAGGTAACATGTCATTTGCACAAGTCATCACGATTCTTTGACAAGTTCACATGTTGTCTTCACAAGTCATCATGGTTATTTGACATGTTAACATGCTGTTTGCACAAGTCATCATTATACTTTGACAAGTTAACACGCTGTTTGCACATGTCATCACGATAGTTCGACAAATTAACATGTCCTATTCACAAGTCATCATTATACTTTGACAAGTTAACATGCTGTTTGCACATGTCATCACAATAATTTGACAAGTTAACATGACGTTTGCACAAGTCATCATTACATTTTGACAAGTTACCATGTCATTTGCACAAGTCATTATTATACTTTGACAAGTTAACATGTTGTTTGCACAAGTCATCACGATACTTTGACAAGATAGCATGTTGTCTGCACATGTCATCATAATAGTTTGACAAGTTAACATGCTGTTTGTACAAGTCAGCATGTTCATTTGACAAGACATGATGTAAATTGCACATGTTAACATGCTCAAACGACAAAATAATATCATCGTTTTACAAGATAACAAAAACATTGATTACATAAGACAGTCACGGCGTTCCATACACCTCTTTACAAAATGACTTCACGGACTGACTTCAAGCACCTGGTTGAAGACTTCGTGGCGTCATTGCGTTCATTAATGATAATTTATTATTAATCAGATACAAGTTAAACGCTTTGATGGTTATTTCATATAATTATGCAATCCCTTAGTATTAGCACGAAAAGAACACATCTTTTGATTATGCAATTGCACCCCCCCCCCCCAAAAAAAAAAATAAAAAAAAATAAAAATAAAATAAATAACAAATATTCTATTTCTAAATAAAAATGTGACAATAAAATCATAAAAACAAAAACATAGTTATGACATAACAGTTTTGTTAATCACACTTATCACTTATATATAATTATTGCAACAAATCGTGTAAAGCTTAGCAAAAGTAATATACATACAGAATATTAATAACATTAGTTATAAAATTTTTTGACAGGTTATATATGGCCCTATGTAAACGGTTGTTTGTAAATATAACCCGAGCCTTTTATATACGGTCATATAACCTGTCAGGAATATTTATAACGAATATATAATACAGCAAACTTCTATTTATGAAAAGAAAAGTGAGATTCCATCATAAATTTACAGCAGCCGTGTATATAAGACTACATATATAAACGTCACGGTTATCCAATGAAAAGCGACGTAACAACCGTGAATTATTATTAATACGAGTAAAAACAAAATTAATGCTTGTCTCATGGGCCTAACGTACATAACGTGACTATGTTTCTTTCTTCAACGCTTAAAGGTACATTATGCCTTAAAAATGAATAATTATTTACTTTTAAAAAAGGGCAAACATCAATTGTATACCATTTAATTAATGGTTTTAAGCACTTTAGATGCTTGTCACATGACAAAAGAAGCGATACATGTGAAATAATGTGTCATAAAAATTGCAAAATGTAAACAAAGTAGTATTTTGACTTCCAAACAAAATACTTAATCGCTTGAACAGTACATAATAGCCAAACAGAAACAGAAGCAAAAGATTGTTCAGGTTATTGGCCTTTGAGTAACGTTTTGAAAAACTAGAAGTACACTGAAATTAAAAGCTTCTGAAAAACAAAATTCTAAGCATCTTTGAGCCATAGTGGACCTTTAAACTAACAGTTTCTTTGCATATGTAATAAGATGTTTGTAATAAGTTAAATTGCGTTCAAACAAGATGTCTGGCGGTAGTTATGGTATTTGTAAACACAATATTAAAACGATTTCAACGTAGCACCAATTTTATAGTAAGACATGATATACCCCACTTTTAAAAGAAAGCACGATGTTGTCAATTTCATATGGTCCATTTTATGAAAAAAGGCACACGTATCGTCAATTTTAAAGGGAGGTGTGAAAGTGCCAATTTTAATGAAATGCAAAATATACCACTAATCTTATACTAAATCATAATAAACATGTAATCAACTTTATAGTACTTTAACGCACGATACAGCCAATTTTATAAAAAGGTACCATGTTATTGTTCACAGAAATGGTCGCTACATTTTAAAGAAGCATTACAGCAATTATTCTTAGATTACTTCACTATTTTATCGATTCTGTAGACTCGTAAAACTTTACAACAAAACAAAGGTACTATTTCTTGCAGTAGTTAACGCATGTACCTTATATACCTTTTATATATCTTTGAATAGAAAACACAGTGATCTTTTTTCAGAGATGCCCTATTCTTTGAAATAATACCGGAGATAAACTGCAAATCATCGTCGTGTTAAAACTGTCACATAACTATATAATCACAATACATCCTAATAACTCTGGAAACGCATGTGCACGAGGTCACGTGAGATCACGCGCGACATCACGTGACAATACGAGACCAAACCATGTCGTGACCACATGAGACGATACAAGACAACGATTTATAAGTTAACATAGAGAAAACCCCTTATTTGTGTATGGCAAACTGGACACTGGCCGTGATACTTCAAGTTGTCGCAAATGGAACAATACAAAAAGTGTCCACATGGTATATACACGACCTCACGATGGCGTTCCTTGCAGCAGATACACATAACAAATTCTCGGAGCCGAGCGTTCTCCTCTATAATGTGCTGAATGGTGTCTGAAATAATGCGAATATTTATTCACTTACATAATCAAAACATATTCTTTACCGATAAAGAACTGAAATGATATGGCAAAATGAAGCTGATTCCAATTCTTCTAAAAGTCATGCCTGGTTGAAAATTACAAAGAGCAATAACTCCAAACTTATGTAAAGAAAGTTACGATTCTTACGCAATGTACTCTTCCTAAATAAGAATATGCAAAGATTAAAATTGGGATCTAAAAAAGTTATACCTTGGATGAAGAATTACAAAGGGCAATAACTCTTTAAATGAACCACAAGTTAAGATACTAGTAGTTATCGTTCTTAAACAATGCACCACACAACTTTCTCTTCTTGAGAGAATCTGTACAAAAATTAGGTATGGCAAACTTCAAGGGGTTATAACTCTTAACTCTTATTCTTTGTAAAAGAGTTATAGTTCCCATGTCTATATAAGAACTCAAATAGTTTACAAGTTATGTCTCGTGTAAACAAAACCCGAATGCCAGACGCCCAGATGGACACGCTCATTCCAGTTTACCCCACCTACATGACCTTTTTTATCAGTCATCAAGACACCACTTACATTCTCGTAGTGCAGGATTGTAAAAAATATATTTTATTTAAGTTATTTTGTTGACACAGTTTTTTGAAATTTTTGTTTACAAAAATGTTTCACATTTCATTTCACAGCTATAAACTACAAAACTTTTATTGCTGGATAATAACGACCTTGTCTGTTGTAATAATTTTTGTTTATAAAAAAAGAGAGATTTAATCAACGGTATTTTTCAATCTGTGTTACAGGATGAGGTCTTACATATTCAAATTTAATATATTTTCCGCGAAATAACTGTAGCCAAATATGATAAATTCGTATACATTCGGTATATTCCGTTAGTTTCCGGCAATTTCCGTATCTAACAATGATTGTTTATGTGACAAGGAGCAACACAATTCTTGTCAGGCAAAACTTCTGAATAAAATAACAAAGAATAATTATCCAGCAATAAAGATATATAAAGACATACCAAGTTCAGAAGAACGTTGCCCTGTCTTTTTCTTTCTTGAAAAAAACAAACCGTGAAATATTTCATAATCAGCATTGAAATATTAACTGAATTATCAATGAATTTCAGTATACTAGTAACAAAGACATATAAGTTTTACAGAAAACATGTACAAAAATTCAACACTATTACATTAAAAACGGTACGATAAATCACAAATACATTTCATTTACCCAGTCATTACATCAACTTTAAAGCGTGTACAATACATCACGATAACATTTCATTCTCCCAGTCATTAAATCAACTTTAAAACTTGTACAATACATCACGATAACATTTCATTCTCCCAGTCATTACATCAACTTTAAAAATGGTACGATAAATCACAAATACATATCATTTACCCAGTCATTACATCAGCTTTAGAACGTGTACGATAAATCACAATTACTTTATATTTACCCAGTCATTACATCAACTTTATAACTTGTACAAAACATCACGATAACATTTCATTTACCCAGTCATTACATCAACTTTAAACTAGTACGATAAATCACAATTGCCTTTTATTTATCCAGTCATTACATCAACTTTAAAACTGGTACGATAAATCACAAATACATATCATTTACCAAGTCATTTCATCAATTTTAAAACTGGTACGATGAATCTCAATTACGTTTTATTTATCCAGTCATTACATCAACTTTATAACTTGTACAAAACATCACGATAACATTTCATTTACCCAGTCATTACATCAACTTTAAACTAGTACGATAAATCACAATTGCCTTTTATTTATCCAGTCATTACATCAACTTTAAAACTGGTACGATAAATCACAAATATATATCATTTACCAAGTCATTACATCAATTTTAAAACTGGTACGATGAATCTCAATTACGTTTTATTTATCCAGTCATTACATCAACTTTAAACTGGAACGATAAATCACAATTACTTTTTATTTATCCAGTCATTACATAAATTTAAAACTGGTACGATAAATCACAATAATTTTTTATTTACCCAGTCATTACATTAACTTTAAATTTGTACAATAAATCACAATTTCATTTCATTTACCCAGTCATTACATCAACTTTTAATCTGGTACAATCAATCACAAATACTATTTCATTTTCCCAGTCATTATATCTACTTTAAAACTGGTACGATAAATCACAAATACATTTCATTTACCAAGTCATAACATCAATTTTAAAACTGGTACGTTAAATCACAATTTCGTTTCATTTACCCTGTCATTACATCAACTTTAAAACTGGTACGGTAAATCACAAATACATTCATTTACCAATTCATTACATCAACTTTAAAACTGGTACGATGAATCACAATAACGTTTCATTTACCCAGTCATTACATCAACTTTAAACTTGTTCGATAAATCACAATTATTTTTTATTTATCCAATCATTACATCAACATTAAACTGGTACGATAAATCACAATAACATTTCATTTACACAGTCATTACATCAACTTTAAAAATGGTACGATAAATCACAATAACTTCTTATTTACCCAGTCATTACATCAACTTTAAAACTGGAACGATAAATCACAAATACATTTTATTTAACCAGTCATTACATCAACTTTTAAACTGGTACGATAAATCACAATTAATATTTCATTTTTCCAGTCATTAAATCAACGCGATTCATTACCAATACATTTTATCTACTCAATCTTTACCGTACGTCTTGAACACTTTTACTATAAATAACAATAACAATTTCATTTATCCTGACATTACCTTCAATTTAGCATTTGTACAATAAATCATCCACATTACATTTCATTTATCCAATCATTTTCCCCGGCATTTTATTACAATTTCACAGTCCATTCTTGAACTATAGAGATTGTTTGGAAATCAACATATTTGAACTAGATTCTATATGTAGAAGACTAATAATATCTGTCATACATGTATGTTCTTGCATAGCAGACTGGCGTTTCCGTGAGTTTTACCCATGCCGGAAATTCCATATGGCATGGGGTTGTATTTTATCTAGTATTTCAAATTCTTGCTCAATAGTTCCCTTCTTAAATGAGGTCATTTTAACGCGATTCATTCATAAAATGCGCTAAAATGATGTTGTTGTATGGCACGCGACTCATCTAGCTCCCCCATGCCAGATGAAATTTCCGGCATGGGTTAAACTTACGGAAACGCCAGTTGGCTATGCAAGAAATATTACCATTACATTAGAATAGTTAATTCTATTATTAAGTTTTAATTTTTTAACGATTCGCCTTATGCAAGTTCAGAATTTATAGGGAAAGTAAACAACATTAAGTTTCTTCCTATCTGCCATATCCCGAAACAACCAATTTTCAATCACAACCTAAATTCAAACACATTCTTAATTCTGTGGCACTGATGTCACGTCTGACTAAATTGCATAAAGTCACATGTTGTATTAACTTCAAAACTGACAGAAATGCCATACTTGATTAATTGTCAGTTGTTATCAGTAAAACAATAAGAAACTGTTTGTTTTAAGTGACACAATATAAATTGTCCAACTTCAACTATATCAAAATAGTCACTTGTTTAAAATAGTGGAAAATTTTTTCGAAGCAAGTTAATTTTTTTTATAAAAGTATTGGCTAAAGAGTTTTACCATTTACCTCAGTCCTAGGTGTATTTAAAGCATTTATTTATATGATGTACCACTAAATATTCATCAGACTTTACATGGGGGTCCTTATTAATAAAATCTTATATTGTTATCAATTTTTTTCATGTGATGATTGTAGAATAATTGTTTTGTAGGCGATAGCAATTGGCAGATCTAGACAAGTTTCCGTATTTGCTAGTATTATAAAGTGGGGAAGGTAAAATGCTGTAAAGATTGGATGCATTTATCATTTTGCACCCCAAATAGCGTACTAAGAAGTGACACCTTTAACTGCCTTTTTATACACATTAACAGTAGTCATACTAATGCATTGTACTTTACATATGTTATAACATTTAGTGTAAGTTTTTTAAAATCTTGAAAATACTGTTGAAAATAGTTGAATAGACTGTTGTGAAATTTTCTACAATTTTAAGTGGCCCTGATTTATCTTGAACAAATTTTCCATAGTGATTACCCTGCTGTTTGAATTTAGGTTAAAATATTTCTGAGAGTGACCCGAGTGGGTCATATCGTTTTTATTGAATTTCTAAGAAAGATCAAGACTTGTTGAAAATGTACCAACCTTAAAATGAAAAAGTGTTGATAGATCCATTAATAGCTAAAATAAATTTAACGTATAATTTCTCCTTCCATTTATTATTGACTAAAAATGGCTTAACTGATTGAATATTGGTTGTCCCGGGATACATTTTCTTTCTTTTCAGGAATTCTTCAAACATCTTCTTGTTTTACAAATTATATAATATGTAGGGAGGAAAAAGGCTGAAAGATAAAATACCTTTTTAATGTGTTTATTTATTTACCACAAGTATACAAGCATTGCAAAATCACCAAAAAATACTTATATAATAACACTATCCTTAACAATGCAACTTAATATTTTGACATATATATATACAATATTGTCCACCACTATGTAAACATTGTTCTACGGTTTTAAAACACCATGCACTCATTTATATTTCACGCAATTAGCTACACTCACATCTGTTATAATAAGTAACATGTACAATTTATTTCTAATTCTTTGCTTTATCTCTTTAGTCATAGTATTTCAAATTCTTGCTCAATCCCTTATTGCTGTTATTTACCAAAAATACAGGTATATTTTCCAATAAATAGAGGATATTCAAGTTTTTTCTCTAAATACAGAATTTATTTTCATCAAATGGTATGAAAATAAATATTTCACGAGTCAGAATGGCGATAGCCACGAGTGAAATATGATAATTTTTACACCACAAGATGAAAATATATCCTGTATTTAAAGACAAAAATAACTTGAATTTTCTGCTTAGAATATACATTTTTTTGACATTACAATTTGAAAGAGTTTCCGTTAAATTTTGTTTACTGACAGAATTTAGAAGAAAGTAGTCCCGCAAGACACCAGTGAAAATACGGAAAATATGTTTCTCTGCAGTGAATTTTTTTACAGTGAAAATGGAAATACGCATTTTATTTCATCAATATTTCTCAATATTTCATTTATAAGTTTATAATAAAATAAAATTTTATTTGAAATAAAGTATAACAAGCATTTGATAGTATTGCGGGCAATACAGTAGTCCCCTACCGGTCCCTCAAAAAGTTCTTTAATTGTCATACACTCCTGTGTATTGCCATTTATAATGAATTTGAGGATGAAGTCTGTATTTGAAAATATCGATCACAAAACATAATAAAATAAGTTTGTCTATATCACAGTAATGTGTTAAGTTTCCATGCTTAGTAAGGAAATTATGTTTATACAACCTTGTCATATTATTACGATGTGGGATTTTAAAGTAAATCCTATAAGGAATGAAGAAGTTGGAGTGAAAATACCAGTTTCTCGAAAAAAATCTAAGTTTAAGGGGGACATAATTCTGGAAAATAGTCTTGCTAGAGTATTTAACCTTCTCAAAAAATGTCGAGTGATAATAAGAAACATATATATGAAGTTTGAAGTAGATACATTAGGAAATAAAGAAGTTATTTAAAAAAGACAACATTTTTTCCCCTAAAAAATCTAAGTTCAAGGGAGGTAATATTAATATTTTTTGTGCTAGAGTTATAAACCTTGTCACATATGATGTGGTTGATGACCAGGAACTTATATTTAAAGTTTGAAGTAAACACCTTAAGAAATAAAGAACATATAGTGAAAAAGCTGAAAAATTTAAATCAGAAATCTTGAAATTCAGGCTATTTGTTGCCATAGCAACCAGAATTTTCAACATAGGAAGAAAAGAAAAAAATGTGCATAATTTCCAGACTGCCATCTATCCATATTTCAAGTTTCATAATAATATTTTCAGAACTTTTTGCATTATCACTAGATCTAGTTTATGTGTTAAATTTGCCATATTTTCAGTCTATTTGTTGCCATAGCAACCAGAATTTTCAACATAGAAAGAAAAGAAAAAGATGTGCATAATCTCCATACTGCCATCTACCTATTTCAAGTTTTATTAAAATATTTTCAGTACTTTTTGCGTTATCGAGGGATCCAGTTTTGTGGACGGACAGACTGACGGACTGACAGACTGACAGACAGACAGACGGACAGACGGACAGACAGACAGACAGACGGACAGACGGACGGAGGGTAAACCTAAAGTCCCCTCCGGTTAAACCGGTAGGGGACTAATAAATGTCATTTGATGTAAAATTGTTATTATATTCCCATTATAAGACCTATAATCGTTATACACCCAAAATTCGTGTACCACTTAAAGCCATAAAGATAACTGTTGTTCATCTTTGCAAAGAAAGTTTTTTCAATTTTCAATTTATTTACAGTTGGTCCTTTACTAAAACTGGCCAACTGCACCGTGGTTGCAGATTGCCAATATATCATAACCTTAAAATTATTGCTAACTATAGTCGCAAAGGAAGCATTTTAACGAAATAAATAAAGCTAAGATTGGTCAGGATTCTATTGCAATAAGTTAAATATATGTAATATATAAAAAGAAATTCTACATAAAACCATAATACAAAACCGATGAGTGTAGCAAAAAAACACACACACATACGCACAACTCTAAACACTATGTATGTACTACAATTGTTTGTTAAATATTCCCTTTATATAAATCAACAACATTCCTTTATAAAAACAAGACAAAAAATTGGTGACATGATATTTTTTAACTACTGGTTATGCAATTTTCTAAATAATAGGACTGTTTGTATAATAACTACGGTAACTCGTGTAAATTCTTGGTAAAGTCAAATAAATTTCTACGAATTTACGGCGTTTTTAAATACCTATTATTAACTGATAAATTCTTCGCTAACATTGGTATGGTCGAAATAATGACTAAGATACATTGTTCACCAATCGTAACATCTCGGCTATCATATATAGTTTTCTTATCCGAAGTTTGACGGAAACAGCCGATGGGATGCGATTGATTTTTCATATGAAATAAACCTTTGATATTTCGTGTAAACTAATACAAAGTAATAAATTTTTATCACATCACAATATAAAATAGGTATCTTAAAATAAATTCCAATAGTTTAAAAAAAAAATTAAAATATCTTTTACATACAAAATTGTCTTAAAGCAGTTAAAATCATTATATAAAATAAGCGGTGTCCATGTCATGGAAATACTTCAAAAGTTGTCAAAAGAATTTTAAAAATAATTCTAAAATAAACATAACGTTAGCCAATAACACAATCATTTTCTAAAATAAAGATATAGATAAAATATCTCATAAATAGAAATAAAAAAAACTCAAAGGTAAAACTAACATGAAGAAAAACACTAAAATAGCGATAGATAGTAAAAATAAACAACAGAACAGAACTTTTTTTATTTGTACATAGTACATCATCATCATCGTCGGATACCCATGGCCGGACCGAAACATTAACATTTGTCAGTTACATGTTTATAAACCGCGGGTATCCGACGATCATCATCATATACAAAATAAAAGTTACATGTACATTCTGTTCTGTTCAGTAAACATAAATCAAAAATACTTGTAAACAATGCAGCATAGTTATAATGAAATGTTTTGTTATTAGATCTAGTATAAAGGCAGGCCAAATTGCACACCCACGGTTCATGCAATCAGACCAGGCTCGTTATAATTATTGTAAACAACTAACATATCAATAGAAAGTTCTAAAAACACAAAGCAGAGAGCTAGTCAAAGTCCAGTCAGAAATCTGAGTAAGTAATATGTTAGTAAACTCATAGAGAATAAAATATGTGCAAAAAAAGAAAGAAACTGAGAGCTGTATTACAATAGGTCAGATTCGAACGTGCGACATATTACTAGTACATGACGTCATTTAAAGGTAAAAGAGCACCGTTTAGTCAAAATTTGAAGAGGTAACTGCTGTTAATTTTCAATTTCTTCATAAATTTTAACAGAAGCTTCGCATGCTTACCGGAAACCGTTCTCTATTCAAACGTAATAATAATGGATGTGTAATAAAAAGCAAATTTAAACATTCGTAGAAAACTTTCAAAGTAATAGAGCTTGCTCAGAACATGCAGAACATAGACATTTAAGAGTATTTAAGTACGGTTAGAGATTCTTTTAACAAAAATATATGACTTTTTAGTACATTTGTATTATAACAAATATATAATAGTTTTTTATTCGATAATCTTGGTATGTTTCTGTATTTCGTTTTTAAAAAAGGAAAACAAAACCAACAACATTACAACTATAACATGTGTTTTTGTTCAAAAATGAGATTCTGACCTCCTGGCAGATAAATAAATTGTACAGATTAATTTAGCATTTGTACAGAAGAGATTCACCATGTAAAAATGTTAAACTTTCTTTCTACGTAAACTAACGTGACAGATGACAGTTTGTTGTTTTTCCTTATACATTAACATAAAACTTAATATGCTTACATAAAGTGACTATGATACCTATGAAGAGTTTCTGTCATTTTGTGTAGTTTAAGCAGTTTAAAATAAAGCACGAAAAAAATAGATTGAATAGTGGAAAACAACATATTTTAAGAACCAGTTAAAGTTGATTACAATAATTAAAATGACATTTTAGCATACTGAATGAAGCAGTTCAAAATGAGGCACAAAAATGAGACATTTTAAGTTACAACATTAAATACTTAATTTGATAAACGCTGTTAACATGTGTTTTCAAAATAAATAAAATAATATACATGCAAACCTTTATTTAAAGACCATCTGTTAACATAGACCAAAGTGGCTAAATCACCAAGATTCATACATGTACGAGTTTAAAACCTTTAAATAACAGTCGTCTTTCAACAAATAAGACAACCATATATTTCTCTGAAGGTGGTCGTTAAAGAAAGCTTTAAATGTATATTATTGAGGTACACGAAGCCATGTGACTAGCTGATTATTAAAAGATAAAATGCAGACCTGGGTATAATTTAACAAACAAATAACATCCAAAACAGAGATTATTTTTTTAATGTTTGAAATAAAGCAGAAAACAAAACTGTTTATATAAGATCTTTTGATCTATTTTTTCGACATTTTCGTGGATTTGTTTTTGTTATCAATTAATAAAGGTTACACATTACATGTTGTTTTTTTTTTTTTTTTTTTTTTTTTTTTTTTTTGAACAGGCTTCTTATAAATAAATATTATTAAGTATGTAAATTTTCTGTTTCCGTTTATTTTGTATTTGATGACAGTTTAGGCGTATTTTAGTGATATCCACTGACCAACTCCCAGGAATCTGTACCAGTTATTACTCAACATGTAACAGCCAACTTCGCCACTCGACAAATTTGGTGGAGATAGAATGACCGTAGCCATATTGTCAACATTCAAGTCATCAAATCAAAATAACTTTAACAAATCAACATTACTTTAAAAACATAAAATATATACTTTAAGAAAATAAGCTTTTAAAAGAGTCTAATTTTTGTAAAAATAAATAAATATAGGTTAAAACAGGTAAAAGTTTTGAGCACTTTCAAAGTAAATAACTTTAGAGACGCAATATTTTTAAAGGAAATATATGTAAAATTAAAAGATATCACGAAGATGTTAAAAGAGCAGACTAAGTTTTAAGCACAATAATTACAGTTGAATGAAAAAAAATCTGTATATATACTGAATAGCACTCTTTCCAAACCGTAAATTAATTATTTAATTGGAACATTTGCAATGTCGTAATGCCGGATAAAAATATCATGTGCGCGATAATCACGCCACAACGGCTCTACCAAAAAAAAGCAATAACCATATAGACACATCACATCATAACAATCACACGTAACACCAACATACACTTAACAAAATTTCTTAAACTACAAAAGCTAAAGTTATATTTCTTTGCTGAGCCGACATATTCGGTTCAAGACAAAGAGTAAAACATGAAACAACTACATGTATATAGCACATACGCTGGGGGAATAATGTGAGATTCATAATCTAACATTTCATCATGGAAGTAATGATTCAGTCGTAAATTTAAAGATATATTGTGCTCAAATTTGATATAAAATTTGAAAATATTGATAATTGCTGCACCGTCTCTTTTTAAATATAAAATCAAAATCTTTTGACTTCACACAAAGTAGGTATGTTATGTTTTAAACTCTGCACACTATAGGAGGCCATAATATGAACATATCTTTCAATAAATATCTGCGATAAAATTATTTTATTCAAAGATGAGCAAAGTATATCTGTAAAGACAATAATATATGTGTAACTGTGGTATATCTTGGTATCTATAGTGATATTTCATTTATTTACTGGCAATAAATAACTCGTGTTAATTAAGTCAGTGCCCCCCCCCTAAAAAAAACCCCGACAACAACAAAAAACAACACACTGAGGGTAGTTTACCCCCGTCCCCGCCTGTCGATGTATGACTTCATTACCCCAAGGTTTTAAGAATGTTTTTGATACATTGTTACATTTATCTCATTCCAGGAGCGTTATAAATTCAAGAAAAAAGGCATGGTTCTTACCCCCACCCCCTTCTACCCCTAGCCCGGACCCACCGAATTTTAAATACTAGTGGAATTTCCGTAATGCAACTCCCTTTTTCATCAATGGCAAAGCCTACGTGATCTTCTGACTTTATAAACAATTCAAAATACCACGGTCATACATTTATATATCATTTCTAGAATAAAATGTGGGATTCAATTTGGGTTGATATAGTTATTATAGAAACTATGGGGGTCACTCAAGTAAAAAAAAAATACATTAAATTTCAAGTCTGTTGACTTAGCCACTGTATCATGGGAGAAAAATGTTAAATTTATTTACCATAAAGTATATCAGTAAACAGGAATAGCAAAATATAACAGGGAAAAAATAGATATGTACTAGCTGCCATACGAACCTGCACTACATCTAGCTAGTATATACAATATGTTAACATAAATACATAGATAATGTTCACTACATTTACAAACATGTTCACAACTGATATACTATAATCATGTTCTTATGTTCTTGAAAAAAAAGAGAAATAACACAACATTTTAATTATGTTCGCAATAACTCGACATAAAAATGTATCATGTTTAACCGTTCTAGACATGACGTTACATTGATGTTCACATTTTTGACATTAAATTAAAGTGTTCACATGTAAAATATATTTAATATTTACGCTTATACAACTTATTCATTTTTTATTGATCTCAAAGCAAGTTTGATCTAAAATGAACACGTGAACAGTATTTTCTTCCATGTTTACATGAAAGATTTACATTTTGTATATGTTCACATGTAAGAATTGGCTTAATACGAGAAATTATCATTATCATATGTTCACATGTAAAACATGACTTAATACTATAATATGTTCACATGTAAGACTTGGCTTAATACGAGAAATTCTCATATGTTTACATTTCAGACTTCATGTAAATTGTTGACAATTAACCGAAACAAATGTGATTAGTCCTTGCCACCAGTATAAAGCTAGGCCAGCCTGCACATCCGTGAAGTCTGACTCAGGCTCTATACTGTTGGTTGCTAAATGTTTCTATTTTGATATTGCAATCTTTTGCAAGGTGGGTAAGTCTAATTCACACGTTCGGCAGGTAACGGATACAGAGTGCCCATATTATGTTCTCAGGTAAAGCATACCTTATATGTTCACATTCAAATATGTAAATTTTCTTCATTCATACTTTAACACAGTTCATAATCAACATGTTCACTTTTTAACATATAACAATAAGGAAATATAAGTAGAATATTTTGTGTCTACTGTATATACTCACAAACAATATAATAAGATCTCTAAGTCAAACAATGTCAAACAATAATCCCTATTCTACTGTAACTACACAAAAAACAACAAAATACATAGCAACACAATTACACAAGTCACAAGAATAAATGCTTCAAAAACATGAATTGTTTACTGTTTTACAAATGTGATTCAATGTTTCACTGTGAGTATCACTAGCGAATATCTTAGCTCGTCAACAGTAAGGTTTTAAAACTCATTTACATGAAACAAGCAATTACATATTTCGTCTGCTGCAAGATTATTAAAACTCATTTGCATGAGAGAAGCTATTATTGATACAAGTTTTAAACTTGTTACGCCGAGAGCGACTCTCGTGCAAATGAGTTCTTAATAACGAACAAACAAACTCAAAAGCACTGGATGTCACCTCGAAATAAAAAGTTTACAACTTGTAGCAATGATGTTTATCTCATAAAATGGTAACAATAAACATGCTACAGTTTCTTTAATGTGCACCTTTTCGGAATCATAAAATACTGAGCTGTAAATTGCCAATTCTTTTGTCTGCGACGAGAATTTTTTTGGCTTATAGCCAAGACAAAGTCGAATGCCCGCTATTCTAATTTTGTTCAAGATTATCATTTGTAAACAACAAAAACATTCAATAAATAAATAATCATTCACACGGTCAAAAAACACTGTCTCCCTAAAAAAATTTATTTTCCTAAAACAAATTTGCCTATACTTAATTAAAAAGATATTATTTCTCATGAAAAAACCTCGTGATTTCATGAACAAAATGAAAGACGTAACCTTATTTTCATTACATTCACAACTAAAAATTAGTCGCCGACAGGCTGGATGGAAGTACGTTTGATGCAAAACAAAAAATGATATTAACAATGTTAACAGATCAAAAATTAAAAACGTGACAGCTGAAAGTAAATGTGTGCACAACCGAACTATTCTAAATTTTTCAAAACTTATAGACAGTAAATTTTCAACATCATTTATTCTTAGTGTTTTAAACCCGGTGTTGAACCTATCTTGTTCATAATATAACCACATATTATAAAGTAAACATTTCACTCCTATTGTGAAGCTATCATTAAACTTTCTTAGAGTCACCCATTGGTTGCAATTCCTCGGCGTCTTGTCCGAACGCGTTCCCTTTATTCTGCCTCCCGAAGGCGATCGACTGCGCAATCTCGTCAAATGTTTTGTTTTTTGTCTCCGGAACAAAGATGGTGATAAATACAATAGAAGCAACCAGGATGACAATAAAAATGAGGTACGTGTATGCGCCGATGCCTTTCTGTAATATGAAAAATAACAAAACAGCGTTTATAACATCGAAAATTGAAAGCATGGAGCATGTTCTATACAACACGGACAACCGGTGATCGCAACGAGATCATGTCGACCAGTAGATACATGTTATCGTTCAAAAGTAGTTTTACTTCCGTTTCCGGAAGCTAACTTCATAAAATGGATGTTAACATAGCAAAATATGTCTGTAAACAGGCATATGATAGCAAGCGATGTCACTGAAGTTCAAAACTTCAATGTATTAGTACAACATAACGCTACCCGAACCAAACACTAATCCAAGAGTCATAAACTAAAAGAAAAGAAACTGCAGAGTCCTGGCCCTTGACTATATAAATATATACACACAGTCATTGTTGGAATTGATTAAAAAGGAAGGCTATTATAGTCCTAAAATTGCTCACCTAAGAACTTTTACTAGAGAAGGCATTAATATTTAAAATGCGGATGTAGGTCACTCGGTCAAGGCCATGAAGGGTCACTGTTTACTTTCCAAATAATAATAAAAACTCCCCTAAATCATTTTAATGTAAAGTATAAAAGTTAACAGCTTCAAAGGAAGGTCATTTTCTCAAATTTAAGGTAAAACATTCAAACTGTTTGTTATACGAAAAAACAATGAAGGACATCCCTTCACAAAACTAAAGTTAGGCAGCTGGGTGAAGATATTCAAAGATATTCCAAACCTTTTACTGAAAAAGTACTATATATGAGAAGTTAAAGCTTAAATAAAAGTAAATGAATGTCATTCGATCCAACTCACATTCAATCTAGACACAAGGTTAAATGAAGCACGTCATGACAAAACCAACAAAGTGCGTTTGTTTGTGGTTTTGTCATGGCACGGCTCAAATGTTTATGTGTATTTATGTCCAATTTTAAAGAGTGAAGCATTTACTATCAGGTCTGGGAAAAATAAGCTTTTCTTCTCCGTATAGGTAATATTTAAAAATTCAAGTAACCGCCATGACGTAGCAAACTTTGACCTTAGGGGCACAGTAAGAACAATTTCGATAGAGATCAAGTGATTATAGTACATACCAAATACGCCCTTGCAAATTATGACAAAAATGTTTCAAAAATATACAACATGTATAAGCAAAACAACCTACCTCCGAGATCGCATATAGATGTTGATGAAAGGGACACAATTTGAACAATTTTAATAATGTTACTAAGGCATGCATGTATAAAAGACTGGTACCAGTCAAAACATATCAGGAATGTTTCTTTTAAATTTGACCAAATGGTTAAATGGAAATTGTTAAAATGAAACGATGACGACAGACGCATGGACCGACAGACGTATGGACCTACGCAAAGGAAGTGGAAACCAGACAAAAGGCGATCATAAAACCTTACACTTGTCTTTGTGTGTGTTAGCCGAGCTAAAAATGTTGCTAATTTTCTAAAAACAATAAGCCAAGTGATAAGAGTATGATTGCTTACGTTAAATTATAAAATTCAAAACTTATCCTTACACTATACATGTATGTCATTTTGTTTAATTCTTGACTGACCAACATGCAAAAAGAAAGAAGACATAAGCCTTGGGTCAATATATATTTGGGAAAGTGCATTAATTTCGATTGATTTTAGATGGTGATATAGAAAAAAAGAGACATGCTTTCCAGTACTAACCTGAATAAACCGGAACGTTAACATGAGAATAAAGTTACATATCCAGTTGAACGCCAACGAGAAACTCATGGCAGCAGCACGTGGCTCTTGCCGGAAAATTTCACCCACAACAATAAATGGAATTGGTCCTGTGAAAAATAAGAGTTATCCTTTTAAAATGTAACGCACATTTATAAGATGAATGGAAACAATCTTATTTTTAAATATTGACAAAAGAAAATTAACAAGAGGGCCATGATGGCCCTGAGTCGCTCACCAGAAACAACTGCTTTTATCCATTGTAAATATTTTCTAATAGTAAATTTGAGCATATAATATCTTTAAACAATAATTTGAAGAAATGTCATGACCTGGGGCATTTAACTATTAGCTTTAAGCTTTAGCTTAAACGGTGCCAATCAAATTAATATGAGCAAACTTGATAAAAGACTACCTAAGATTAGTAAGAATGCTACAAACAAAATTTGGTGATCATCCATCCATTACTTCTGTAGAAGGAGACGTTTAAAGGTATAACTATTTTTAGCTTTAGTGCCCAGTTTAGGGGCCAATCAAATTAATATGAGCAAACTTGATAAAAGACTACATAAGAATGCTACAGACAAAGTTTGTTGATCATCTATCAATTATTTTAGTAGGAAATGATGTTCAAAGGTTTTTCTATTTTTAGCTTTAGTGGCCCCTAAAAGGGTCCAATCAAATTAATATGAGCAAACTTGATAAAAGACTACCTTAGAATGCTACAACAAAATTTGGTGATCATCCATCAAATAGTTCTATAGAACGTAGACGTTTAAAGGTACTTCTATACATGTATTAAGCTTTAGCGGCCCTAGAAGGTGCCAATCAAATTAATATGAGCAAACTTGACAACAAAATAGAACGTAGACGTTTAAAGGTATTTCTATATTAAGCTTTAGCGGCCCTAGAAGGTGCCAATCAAATTAATATGAGCAAACTTGATAAAAAACTACCCAAGAATGCTACAGACAAAGTTTGTTGATCATCCATTCATTATTTCTGTAGGAAATGATGTTCAAAGGTTTCTTCTATTTTTAGCTTAAGCGGTCCCTAAAAGGGGCTAATCAAATTAAGACATGTAATATGAGCAAACTTGATAAAAGACTACCCAAGAATGCTACAGACAAAATTTGGTGATCATCCATCAATTAGTCTGTAAAAGGAGATGTTTTAATGTATTTCTATTTTTAGCTTTAGCAGCCCTTAAAAGGGGCCAATCAAATTAATATGTCAAGACTACCTAAGAATGCTACAGATAAAGTTTGGTGATCATCCATCAATTAGATCTGTAGAAATAAACGTTTAAAGGTTTTTCTATTTTTAGGTTCAGTGGCCCCTAAAATGGGCCAATCAAATTAATATAAGCAAACTTGATAAAAGACTACCCAAGAACCAAGAATGCTACAGACAAAGTTTGGTGATCATCCATCCATTAGTTCTGTAGAAGAAGATGTCTGAAGGTTTTTCTATTTTTAGCCCTAGAGACCCCTAATAGGGGCCAATCAAATTAATATGAGCAACTTTGATAAAAGACTACCTAAGAATGCTACAGACAAAGTTTGGTGATCATCAATTAGTTCTGTAGTAGAAGATGTTTTAAGGTTTTTCAATTTTTGGCTCTGTTGACCCCTAAAAGGGGCCAATTGAAATGACATGAGCAAATTTAAGTGTGACTGTCTCAAGGATGCTACAGACCAAATTTGAAGTAAATCTGCCCAGCAGTTTCAGAGAAAAAGACGATTGTTGACGCATGACGATGGACAACGGACTGACGGACGCCGGATCATCCCCCTTTGATACTAATAGCTCACCCTGAACCTTCGGTTCTGGTGAGCTAATTAATGTTGTTTATATATAATATACATGTATATAAAATTATAGCTTCTTTAAAAAAATTTGAATTTTAATGATCACAAAGTTGGTTTTATCTAGAAGTCTTTAGACAAATGCTTAATAATAATCAATTATTATAATTAAATGCTATAAATAGAATGCTATTAATAGAATTATAATAATTAAATGCTATAAATAGAATGCTATAAATAGAAAAAAATTCTATAAGTCTTACCTAATCCGACAGCAAAACCAATGACATACGTCATCATCACTGTAATAGACACCATGGCAAGGGCAAACTTGTGCTCCTGTAGATAAGTATAAACAAGTTAAATGTTGATTCTGCACATCAAAGACGCCGCCAAATTATGTGAACAGTCAATCAGCATTGAAAATCGTTCTCTATTACAGTTGAATATCCGAAGCACAAATAATTTTTTTCTCCATGTTCTTGGTATGTGCTCGTTGTTTAATAGCGAGCTCGAAGAGCTGGCCCGAAGGGCCTGCTCGCAAAGCGAGCTTAACGGTAACGCGAGTACCTACTAGAATGTGCTGGTCTTAAAAACGTTCGTCCGAAGTACTGAATTGACACATCGCAACTTTTAGAATTACAAGATAAGGATGAAAGCAGAATTTTGACTGAAAACGGAAGCGTAGACTGGTGTCCTGCACACTTATATTGGAACCATTTTTTTATTTTATACTATTTCACGGTAAAAGTAAATCGAGCTCGCTTTGAGGCTTTGCCTTTTTCATATTAATTACGTTACATATTTTCGTGAAAAAGTGGAACCTAATGCATAAATTCACAAAGTAACGCCATGTCTGAAATTCTGAAATGTTTGTCGATTGAAACGTCTGGTCGAAGCAAAATAAATTGGATAACAAGCAAACTTGAAATGATTGGTATACTTACAATAAATTCAAGACAATATGTGCCGAGAATATGTCCATTTAAATATTGGTACGAATTGCATAATGTCCGAATAATTTTGAGGACGAACTGTTCTGCAGTGATCTCCTCTTACTTGTGCGCAGAGTATGGCGTACTTTCTTAACCGTAGCGTAACCGGTGCGCAGAGTATGGCGTACTTTCTTAACCGTAGCGTAACCGGTGCGCAGAGTATGGCGTACTTTCTTAACCACCTCTCTGATAGTGGGCGTGGTTTAGGCTTTGTAACTTGTAATTAATGAATCGACAAGTGATATTGATCAAAGTTGTCCTGGTTTCCTTCCGGCCCGTCAACGAAGGCGAAATGCTAGCAATACGGAGCATCATATTAAAATTGGCGACAATTTAAGGCGGAGCCGAACTTCAACAGAGGCGGAACCAGTGAAGTGAGTATACTGATAAAAAGAATATGATATTCAAACATGGCACTATCACTTCAGTTAAACGTTTATTCTAATCCCTTAAAGCTCTGTGACAGAAAAGCTATTTTTATTAGAAATTTTGAAAACAGTGTGATATTGTTAAACCCCCCAAAAATACACAAAATCAAGTCTAAAATGTTCACAATTGCTGTATGGACAAATGCATATCTACTAGACGCCGCGTGTAATACAAAAATGCAGTTCTATATGCCAAACACTTTAAAGGCACATTATGCCTCAGAAATGAATATTAAATAAATTTTAAAATGTTTTAAAGAAGCACTGAATGTGAACTATTTGTCATGAAAGTAGCAAAATGTAAACAAAGTTGTATTTTGACTTACATACAAAGTACCAAATCATTATAACTGAACTTTAATTAACAAAAGCAACTGAAGCAAAAGATGTTTCAGGTACTTGGCCAATGAGTAACATTTTGGAAACTATAACACGACATCGAAATAGAAAACTTTTGAAAAATAAAATTTAAAGCATTTCTGAAGCATATTGGGCCTTTAATTAACAAAACTAAATATATCAACTGTTTATGACTAAAAGTATTACTATTTTGCATCTTGACAATTGTTTATGTATAACTACAATTTAAACATGCACGTGTTTTCAAATGGTACGGACATCTCATAATAAGTCAGTCTAATATTGTATTATAACAAACATAGTGAAAACTACAATGTCCAAAAAATACAATCTACAAAAAAAAAATACACGACTTTAATAGTAAACAGCAAAATGCAACATGCCACACTTACATCAAAATCTCCCGACGTAAGAAGGTTCAGAGACACTGTGAGTACCAAAAATGACAGCACCATTCCTCCCATTGGGAATATCAATAGTGGTCTGCGACCTAACTTTTCCATTAATGGCACCTGTCAAAACAGATAAATAAAATGAGAAAATAGTAACTAATCCGGAAACTTGCTGAGACCGGAAATGACTTTTATTTACCGGGTCTGTCTGCAGATTTGTGCACAGCTCATTCCTACGACATTATATCTTAAGACCATTTCAGCACTGTTAGCTTTTTTGTCAGTTAATATTTTGAAAATGTTATTTTTGTCTAGAAATACATATATTGAGCATGGTTTTGATTAACAATAATAAAAAAATCATTACTTACACATATAATAGTGGCAATTACATTGATAGCACCCTGCCCAACCACAACGTATGGAATGGTCTGGTCCGGAACCTGGGCTTGTTCAAAGATGAAACTGGAGTAGGACATAGCCTATGATAATAAAGATAAATATTGTTAGTCAAAATATCAATCAACAGTACTTTTGTTAATCAACATTTTGAAGTATGTAAAAGAAATTACATTCTTGATGGACAAAGATTGACCGTAATTACATTTACTTAAATAGATATCTGACAGTTACAAATTGTTTTATGTTCAAATATGGCGGCTGGATACAAAATTGTCAAGAAAAAAATATAAAGCAGTAAGGATCTGAAAAACGTGAAATTAGAAGTTGGCAGGCGATGTTTATGTTAATGTGTGGCGACATGGCCGAGTGCTTAATGCGTTTGACTAGTAATCTAAGGATGGCTGGCCACGTGTGTTCAAATCCAGTCAGTTGCAAGCCGTTGTTGTCTTGAGCAAGACACTTTCCACTCATTGCTTAGTACTGGTTGGTTCCAGGAACGGATTCGTAAGTGTTACGTGCAGTATTACAAAGCCGGTAAGAAATATGCCTTGACACACAGCATATTTAAATCAACCAATCAGAAAACTTACGGCATTAATACCAGACCATTGCTGGGCAATCTGCATCACCACGGCAATAATTATGGGTAATTTTAATTCAGGGGTCGACAACAACTTTTTCAGGGTGAAAGTTTCAATCGACGACGCTTTTCTAGCTTCCGCTCTCATTTCTTCTAGCTCGTCTTCCACATCCAAGTACCCACGAAGTTTTATCAGAGCTGTTCAAACAAAGTGTTAGACTTTAATGCGTTAGTTCTATTACTTTCTTAAAATAATTTTAAATATTTGCCGAAAAGTAACATTATTTACCATAAAAGAAACGGCTTTGAAATTACCGTAACAGTTACACTATTGTAATGAACTATATTGAAAACTGATTACATATTACATCTATTAAAATTCAAAGTGAAGATATTTTGATATATTTAGATTTTATTACTTCAAGTCTGAGAGTATATACTGAAAGAAATGTCACTCTGTCCATTAAATTATCTAATCAACACGTTTCTGATAACAAATAAATGTTGTAAATATTTAGATATAAATTGAATTGAATCAAAAATTCGGGCGAAAAAAAAATACCTTTCTTGGCGCCATCTTCGTCATTTTTCTTTATCAACATGTACCTCGGGCTCTCTGGGCACAGTGGGAACAACAACAAACAGACGAGTGCAGGCAAAGCGTTAAACCCGAACAGTACTGGCCAAGCACCCCAAGTACCTGTATTGAAATCATGATTTATCTATACTTATTGAATATTTTTTTCAGAAAACAAACATTAGAAATAGTGAAACAGTTTATGTACAATTCGCAGTTTTCTGTAGAGGATGTTTTTGTTTAAACTCATTATTCCTTTACAGTATAAATATTCTTTCAATTACCATTACTTACAAAATCATATACATGTATTAATCTAAGCTTAAAACGAAACGCATTGTTTTGTGCTATTTAAATTTTAATTCTGATACATTCAACGCCACAATTTAAAAGATATCAATGAATTAATTTTATTTTCGTATCTAGTACTACTTTTACTTTTGTGTACAATTTGGATCATTTGTTAAACTTACCACAGAGGTCTGGTAGACCAAGCACCATGGACCACAGGATTCCTATGGTGATAAATAACTGATGACAGGTGCCTACAGCACCTCGGATTGATTTTGGCGAGATCTCGGCGAGGTAGAGTGATGCTAAACTTACACTGATACCTGAAACGATAAATGAGCCGTGTCACGACAAAACCAACATAAGGGGTTTGCGACCAGCATGGATCCAGACCAGCCTGCGCATCCGCGCAGTCTGATCAGGATCCATGCTGTTCGCTAACAGACCGTATAACAAGTAGAGAAACTGATAGCGAACAGCATGGATCCTGATCAGACTGCGCGGATGCGCAGGCTGGTCTGGATCCATGCTGGTCGCAAACCCATTATGTTGGTTTTGTCATGACGCGGCTTAAATAGATTTTTGTTATACTCTCCTGTGTGATTTCCTTCAATAACTACAATAACAATACATTTATTAGACAATAAGACTACGTGGCCATGATATACAATGCAACACAGAAATCTATTATAACTGTCTTATTTTCTTCAAATATTACAGGGTACTTTTAACTTTAAACGTATATTAACGTTATATTAAAGCAAGACACCAGACGAGACTCAGTGTGACCGTCCGGTTTAATCAATAGGTGGTAGAGCGTTGGACTGTAAATCGGGCGACTCAGGTTCGATACTCGGTCGGTACATGATTTATCATTAAATCCTTTCCACAGTCATTTGCACAGTATCTCTGCTCTGGCATGTACAGTAGTTACTCTTGTGAAAGTGAAGGCAATAAGTATTGGTAAACTGCTTGACTACCTGTCCAGGAACAAACTTCAAAGTTGCTGGAGTGATAATTGCGAATGCTCATAAAAATTCACACATAACAGCAAATACAAAGTGAGGAAATTACAAAGGGAAGTAATAATGATCTAACAAGCTATAAACAATAAACTTACCATTATGGAGTCCAACAAAGACACGGGAGACCATCAGACATTCTGGAGAATTGGCGACGGATGTTATTGCCCCAAAAATGGACGCAACAAACATTAAAACTGTGATTATTATCATCCCCTTCTTTCTGTAAATACAAATAATGGTGTTAGTAAGGAAACATGGCACCATTAAAGTAACGTGTCCATGCTATACACTGTGACTGCGGTCAACTGATTAATTCTAGCTGGAGAAATTCTTTTAATTTACAATTAATTACTGAGTAGTCCATAATGAATAAGGACAAGTGAATTATAGAAATTTTACACTTAACCTCATAAAAGTGATTAGCTGTTGGTCCCAAAATAGAGCCAGGCCAGTCTGAATGAATGTTTATGTATTTTAATATCTTAATCCCTTAAAAGTAAAACTTTACCACAGAAATTACAGGTAATTCTCAAATTCATCATTTGAAATGAAAACGCTTATGAGTCTACTTGAACTATTACGCACAATTCTTACTAGTGATTTTCTGAACCCTTGAACTCTTTTAAGTTTGTTGACTTCATTATCTAAATCCGTACATTCTTCAACAATTATTGTTTTTTTTATTCATTGATACTTCAAATCTAACTGTGCCATTCGAATGTCTTACCGTCCGAAATAATCGGCAATTCGTCCCGAGGAAAAAGCACCCACCATACCGAAGAAGACAAACAAAGCTACTGTTATAGACCACATCAACTCAATAAAGTTGTCATCTTTAATTTCTGGAAAAAAGATAGAATCGTTTTCCGTAGATAATAAACAAAAAGCTAAAATAGCAACAGAAGCAGCGACAGTTTACAAAAGAATCCCGAGAATTTTAAGACTTGCATACAACATGGATATATATAGTCCAACATTATAGATTTACTACAAATTAATATATAACAGAAAATGTGTTCATATTATGCATTAAGGAGATAAATTAAAGATAAATAAGGCAGCCTTCGCAAGTTTACATATAACTAAAAAGATCTGTTTCAACTGGAAAGGCAGCTTTCCATGTTTTAAATCACAAAGGGATACCATTTATAAAACAGTGATCTTTCATTATCTAGATTGCTTTCTCACACAGATTGCATATTTTTTATTTAAAAGGACAGAATGAACAATTCAACCATGACACTTTACTTGTTTAAAACTTTCAAATTTAAATAAGTGGTCCTAAGGGGATGTTGACGTCATTAATACGTCACACTTACCGTCAGCGCTCTTGGCTAACAACGGATGTACGGTTGTTGTCGGCGCAACTGTTGTACCGTTACTGTTGACTGTGTAATTTAGTCCCAGAGAACTGTTGTTAACAACAGTAGCTATTGTTGTTGTTTGATTAGGTAGTGATAAGTAATGTAGACTTTTATCATCTACATAATAATCGGTTTCAATACCATCACGTGCCAAGTATACTTTGAAGTAAAACGCTTTTATAAGCTGAAATTTAAAGAAAATGTGTATAAACTTTTGTTTTATAAACAAGTTGAAATTTAAATTAAAATATGTTTATACTTTGGTATCATCAACTTATTAACATTTTGTATTTAATGATTTTGCAATAACCTTTTTACTATGGTACAGTCTATAATTTCCATATTTTGCAAGTTTGACCACTTTCTTTACTAGAAGTAAGACCTTTACTGTCCTACTAGAAGTAAGACCATTATTTTGACAATAAGTATTACCGTTATCTTGACTAGAAGTAAGACCGTTACTGTCCTACTAGAAGTATTACCGTTATCTTGACTAGAAGTAAGACCGTTACTGTCCTACTAGAAGTATTACCGTTATCTTGACTAGAAGTAAGACCGTGACTGTCCTACTAGAAGTATTACCGTTATCTTGACTAGAAGTAAGACCGTGACTGTCCTACTAGAAGTATTACCGTTATCTTGACTAGAAGTAAGACCGTAACTGTCCTACTAGAAGTATTACCGTTATCTTGACTAGAAGTAAGACCGTTACTGTCCTACTAGAAGTATTACCGTTATCTTGACTAGAAGTAAGACCTTTACTGTCCTACTAGAAGTAAGACCGTTACTGTCCTACTAAAAGTATTACCGTTATCTTGACTAGAAGTAAGACCGTAACTGTCATACTAGAAGTATTACCGTTATCTTGACTAGAAGTAAGACCGTGACTGTCCTACTAGAAGTATTACCGTTATCTTGACTAGAAGTAAGACCGTAACTGTCCTACTAGAAGTATTACCGTTATCTTGACTAGAAGTAAGACCGTTACTGTCCTACTAGAAGTATTACCGTTATCTTGACTAGAAGTAAGACCGTTAATGTCCTACTAGAAGTAAGACAGTTACTGTCCTACTAGAAGTAAGACCATTATTTTGACAAGAAGTAAGACCATTATTTTGACAAGAAGTATGACCGTTATCTTGACTAGAAGTAAGACCGTTACTGTCCTACTAGAAGTAAGACCGTTATCTTGACTAGAAGTAAGACCGTTACTGTCCTACTAGAAGAAAGACCGGGTTTTATCATCAAACCATGCAGACCAAGGTATAAACGTTTAAAAAAGAATAAGTTGTTTATGAAGACTGGACGTGGGCAAAGTCATAATTTTTAAATGGTAGGATAAAAAAACATTCACTCATAAGATACGTACACTGGCCGGGGAATTTACCACTCCAATGTTGTAACCATATAAGAAAGAATTCCCAAACACACAAACAGTAATGCTGAAAAACAGCCAGGTTGTCATCTTAGCTTCCCTCTCCTGAAATATACAAAAATATCCTTAAACATATGCAAATATATCCTTTAACATATACAAATATATCCTTAAACAAATATATCCTGAAATATACAAATATACCCTAAAACATATACAGATAAATGCTAGAATATACAAATAAATCCTCATATATCCTCAAATATATCCTATGAGCCGCGTCACGACAAAACCAACATAGTGTGTTTGCGACCAGCATGGATCCAAACCAGCCTGCGCATCCATTATGTTGGTTTTGTCGTGACGCGGCTCATATATACAAATATATCCTCATAAGACATACACAAATTTATGCTAAATATACACAATTTATATACAAAGGTATACCAAAATACAAACATATCCTTAAATACACAAATATGCACAGTAGCACAAGAAATACATAAATGTTCTGAAAACAATGCGCAAATAACTTTTTAGATTATTATACAAAACAGATGTAAACAAATACGTTTATCCGTTTGATCAACTATGTCAAATTCAGACTACACTGAAACAGCAGGTAAAGGGAGGAAACTTTTATAGTTTTATACTAAACATGATATTCGAGTTACCTCCCATTTAACAAGTATTTTACGCAAAATTTCATTATGACCTATCCTTGAAAAACCTATAAATCGATAATTGGGGGATGCTTTTCTGTATTTAATTTTGTTTTCTACGAAGTCTAGACGTTGATTCAGTCACGTAATTCAAGCAGGAGTTTCAACACTCACAAAACAGTCTACATTATTTTTCTACGAAGTCTAGACGTTGATTCAGTCACGTAATTTTTTGATCGTGATTAATATCAGATCTGCTAGACCTCTCACTTATTACCAGGGATAGTCAACTAATTTCCTACGATTCTTTTCAAATAGACAAACAACTGCAGTCGCATTTTTGTAATCCATCGTCAGCACTAAACGCTCTATTAAAGTTCTGTGAAACAGGTTTATGCTGGTTCCATCATTTTAGTGCAAGTTTAGTCCGCTCAATCGTGATCCGAGTTAAACTTGGGTTCAGCGTCAGACACAGTTCTTAACCACTATATGAGCCAGTGGCGCAGTTAACTACGAAACATGAACTCGGTAGTCTGTTAAACTCATATTTTGTAAATATGTATAACATTCTGTAATAGCATTAATATTTCCAGCCAAAATCTAATATCAACATCACAATATGGTATCCTGGTCTAGATTATGGAAAGAACCTTGAATTTCGAAACATTATCATTCATCATGTTGTCGCCTTGGTTCTAGGTAAAAAGATAACATAAACTGCATTTAAGCAAGGCAAGTACAATTGATTGAATAAAATAAGTTAACTAAATGTCACTTTCCATATAAAAATATGACAGGCGTTTCAGTAAGTTAATGCTTGTAGTCTGAATTTCAACACTCTGGTTACGTAGCCGCTTTATGGTATTAGTAAAGACAATGAAAGTGGCAAAAAATACCAGAAAATGCTTCGGTAAAACGGAAAGTGGCCGAATATGACGAAAAAAGCTGGCTTCTCAAGACATTATAGTACGTTTGCAACCTTAACACAAACACTCATATACATATACACTATCTACTTGATATCCCGTGAATACTTACACTAATATAGATTATCAATATTCAATAACAGATGTCTACCTAAAAAACTTACGTATACTCGTATTCAAACATTTGTATGCAATGTTACATGTCTTTGATAAGTATAATAAGTATATCAACATATGAAAGTGAGGTTCGTGATATTTTTCGCTGAATTAAACTGCTGGTCAATATTTATGTTCGGCGTGAATGAGTGATTTGATTGATATCCACGATGTCAAGGTTTCCATATAGTATATGAAAGGTAAATAGACAGTGTGAAGCCATCTCAAATAACAATTCATGTACTATCCATCATTTCATGTCCATTTATTAACCAAATATTAATCTCTCTGCGTGAAGTCAAGGGCAGTGGGAAAAAAGTACATAGAATATTAAAATGCTTCATTTAAAACTATTCCCTTTAATGGCCTAGAGCCTCTCTCTTGCTCGTGGTAATAATTTAATTTCATCCTTTTCAGTATTGAAACTGTCCTGTGAAAATTTCAGTTGTGAGAACGGTTAAGGTTTCGCGTGCAAATATAGGCCTTAGTCGATACTAAATATAGTATATACGCCATGAAAGCATAACAAAAATTTCCTTTTAGAAAATAGCGTTTCAAAGTTTTAAACAAGGGTGCCATAGTCACAAAATACGCCCGTTTACGAAAAAGCTTTAGATGGAGATGGGGGCATTATGGATAAGTGTTATCTAGCAAGCAAGTTTTTATTCTTGGCACTGTGTTGTTAAATGAACCTTAAAACAAATCAATAGGGAAGATATGCACAGAATGTGTGACCTTGACCTTGGTCGCAGGGACCTGAATTTTATGCACGGCACTCAGCCTCATAATGATGAACATTTGTGCCAAATTATATTGAAATCCCTCTATGCATGTAGAAGTTTTGCTCCAGACAAGTGTTTTTCTATGAGCTCTAACTGTGACCTTCACCTTTGACCTAGAGACTTGGTTTATGTGCAGGGCACTACGTCTCATGGTGGTGAACAATTCTATAAAAGTAACATTAAAATTCCTCCATGCATGTAGAAAATATGCTCCGGACAACATCTGGATATTTAATCATCTCCAGTGACCTTGACCTTGCAAATATTAACCTAAATTAAATGTGTAACACCTGTAGTCATGATAGTTACCATTTGTGCTACAATCCATCAATAAATGATGACTAAATGGTCCCTATAACCATCTTCAAATTTTTATCTGAACTTTGACCTCTATGTGTAACCTTGACTTTGGTCGCAGGGATCTGAATTTTGCATGCAACACTCAGCCTCACAATGGTGAACATTTGTGCCAAGTTATATTGAAAACCCCCTATGAATGTAGAAGTTTTGCTCCGGACAAGCGTTTTTCAATGAGCTCTAAGCGTGACCTTGACCTTTGACCTGGAGACCTGGATCATGCATGGAGCAATACATATCATGGTGGTGAACATTTCCATAAAGTATTATAAAAATTCTTCCATACATGTAGGAGATATGCTCCGGACAAAATCTGGATATTTCACCATCTTTAGTGACCTTGACCTTGCATATATTGACCTAAAGTACATGTGTCACAGCCGTAGTCATTATAATGACCATTTGTGTTACAATCCCTCAATAAATGATGATTAAATCGTCCCTATACACATCTTCATATTTTTATCTTTTTTTTTAAACGGGCGTACAAAAAGTACATGTAATTTAATAACTAAAAAATTCTGATTTAAGATTTTATTCTAGGGAAATACATTTCATTACAATTCTTAATCTTTGAATGAGCTGAACTGATATTTACTTGAAAATTAAAATATAATTAAATTTCTATGAGAAAGTATTTACATTTGATAAGGTAATTACTGTATGATCTTTATGAACAAATACCAAGTCTACAGAACACCATAGTTATCACAGTTAAGAATCTTGACCAATGAATGAAACATGTGTAAATAAATGTTACATTCTTTAGAACATACTCAAGTCCAAGAAAGAGGATTATTTCATGCCCTTTGATTAAATTCTATTTTTAGAATTGAAAGTGAAAATAGATCAAGGGGAGTAATTGTGTAAGTCATTTATGAACAAAGTAATAACTTTGTTGTCTCCCTTTGATTAAATTCTATTTACAAAATCCGGATATTTCATCATCTTTAGTGACCTTGACCTTGTATATATTGACCTAAATTATATGTATCACAGCCATAGTCTTGATAATGACCATTTGTGTTACAATCCCTCAATAAATGATGACTAAATGGTCCATATACACATCTTCATATTTTTATCTGAACTTTGACCTCTATGTGTGACCTTGACCTTGGCCGCAAGGACCTGAATCTTGCACGCGACACTCCGCCTCACAATGGTGAACATTTGTGCCAAGTAATATTGAAATCCCTCTATACATGTGGAAGTTTTGCTCCGGACAAGCATTTTTCAATGAGCTCTAAGTGTGACCTTGACCTTTGACCTAGAGACCTGGTTCATGTGCGCGACACTGCTCCTCATAGTGGTGAACATTTATATGAAGTTTCATTAAAATCCCTCCATACATGTAGGAGATATGCTCCGGACAAAATCTGGATATTTCACCATCTTTAGTGACCTTGACCTTGCATATATTGACCTAAAGTACATGTGTCACAGCCGTAGTCATTATAATGACCATTTGTGTTACAATCCCTCAATAAATGATGATTAAATCGTCCCTATACACATCTTCATATTTCTATCTTTTTTTTAAACGGGCGTACAAAAAGTACATGTAAAGAAAATCCAATGCTTTTGTAATAACATGATATTAAGTTTATACAAGTTGAAGGCTCAAATTTTGTATATTTTACATTATTTTGGGCATGCGCAAGCGAGAAATGGTGTTATATAAAAAGGATAGAGAAATAAGTGAGTTATAAAAGTTATATAAAATACTTTTGTCACTTTTTTTATACATTATTTTTTTATACACATTTTTTTATCACACTATGAACATGTATATTAAAGACCCAAGTTGGACTTTGGTGCTCACTTATAAATAGGATAATAAGGTTTAGAAACAATCGGAACACCTCGTAGATTGACGGAAAGGACCGAAAAGTTGCGACTGGCAAACACATCGATCGTCTGCTTCCATTCATCATTGGGGATGGGTTCTTTGAATGGATATTAAGAATGATAGTGACACTAATTCATATTTCATAAGTTAATATAATATTATGTTTGCACTACCCAATTGACGTACATAAATAAAACCATGCACATTTCGATGCACTCGGTTAATCTAAGAACAGACCCACCTTTTGGTTTAATGATTATTGTTAGTAAATATCACGTTAGGCCAGGCAACATAATACATAAACTGTGTTCAAGAAATAAAAGTTCAAAGCTAGTTTAAATGAAAGCAATAACGTTCATTGTAATTTGGTAAAAAAACATAGCAAAACTACCATAGGAGTTTTATTAAAGGTTCTTTCAGACATTAAATATGCTATTTTCTATATTTTAATCAACATTCATGAATATTGTTAACATTTCACTACCTTTATTACATATTAGTTCACATTCAGTGCCATTTTCTTCAGGTGATAAGCATTTCTTACGTTCTAAAACCTTAGAACCGTAATAATATCATTAGAATACATGTTTTTCCTTTGTACAAAAAGAAAATTCTACTTATTTTCAGAAGCTTAATCAGCCTTATATTAAGAGATGCTGAAACTATTTCATCATGCAATTTAAAGCTCAGTTCGTGGAAGCTTAGAGGCCACGGTTTCATCGAAACATCTTAAATGCAAAGTTTGAGGAAGAAAAACAGGTGCATTTTCTCCACACTTATTTTAAGTGTTTCAATATATCAAGGGGATAACTGTGGGAAATTACACTTATAAGGAAGAAAAATCCAAACAAACAATGAATTGTTGAAAGTATGCATTGTTTGAATGTTCTAATGAATGTTCATCAATCCAAGATTTAAACCATTTCAGTCTGATTAACACCAGCTCCAAGATTCCTATGTAAGAAATTAAACAAGTAGATCTGAACTTAAGTCAAACTAAAAATAAAAACATCAATATTTATAAGATCGATCTACTTTATGACGATTCGGCAATATAACGTTCGTAACGGTTTACTGTATCTGGACATGTTGTGTCCGAAAGATATTGCACTATATATGTTACAAAGAAAAGCCACATTTGAAATGAACGAGAGGTGTATATATAAAAGTATGTCTATATTTGGAAGTTTTGAAAAAAGATCACATTTAAGTACTTCCTTTTACAAGGCGTGCGATGAATTGATATACAGTGGCTACATATGTAATATACTGACCCGTGCATTACCGCGTCCATCCTGTGAACAAAAGTGCACACAGAAATACAATAGAAATACGTAAGTGTTTACAATAAACAACAGTAAACAATATATATCATTCAACAAAATGATTCATGTCAGATGACTGGTGTTCACTTTCACTTCCATATTTGTAAAAGTTATTAAATTTTAAGTGGAAAAGAATTTCTCGAAACTCTTGGGGGCATTCCGGGACATTACGTGACTACTGTATGATAAACAGGACTTATTAATCATTATTTATTTCCCTTCCGGACAATAATGTCTATGAAAATAATCATTAGAAATCCATGTGAGAAAAATGTCTATATCTGCAATGAATAGTGACAAATCAAACGCACACAAGATCAGGAATTGGCTTATCTGTGCAGCGAATGAATATTATTCATGATTCGTTATTTTACAAATATGGAAGTATCAGTGAAGCTGCATTGGGGCCGCGGGTGGGGTTGGACAGAATGTTTTGTTATCAGTCATTCACTTTTTTTCCTCATTCTAAATGGAGTTTTTTTCCCAAACATAATTAAAACTGAACAAGTTCTTTCAATATATAAAGAGAGAAACCACCTTCAAGTCCAATACCTTGACTTAATTAAATTTTACTTAGTGCCATGTGACGAAACATTGCGGAACCTTAGCGAGGCTCAGACTTACAACTCATTAGCAGTGTAGTAGATATTTAAAGTCCTTAACCTTCTTATATATATACATTACTATTCTACACAGGCGTTCGGCACATTTGCCTTGTCAATAATGGTCAAATTATCATAAAATTATCTCCCCTTGAACAAAATAACTATCCAGCACCTGTCATATATATAAGGGGAGTTGCTTTTATGATAAATTGTCATTATTGACAAGGCAAATTTACCGAACGTCTGTACTTTCTATACATGTTTAAGCTGATTTTCATTTCGTCCATTTACCTATTCCTAACAAAATACGTGAAGTCGACTATATAATGAAACAACTTGCCTTCATCAAAACACTTCAAAACATTAGAACAAATGCCTTTCGAGAATTCAAGATTTTACTTTAATCGAAAATTCAGACATGTTCGAGACTTCACGATAGTCTAAGGGAGTCTCCAACCCAAATGTTGTTTAAAGTAGGCCTTATACCTGCTCTGAGAGCCCCACCTCCAATAAAAAATCATGGAAGGTTTTCAAAAGAACTTTAAAACTACATGTATTTAAAAGTGACGCATATCTTTCAGAATAATTAAAATGACACTTTTTTAGAGTAGATTATTAATGCCAATTAAAATGATTTTAAAACGACTGTTACAGTGCTTTAACATAGTAATACTATTAAACACGTTCGTAACGCTTATAACTAACGGACCTTCATAGAACGGGAAGTTATATACATTGTCAAATATCGCAACATTTATAACATTTGTATTTTGTTTTATCAGAACAAGAATGTAACCTTTACATATGTATCAAATTCTTTTCTTTACATTTTATGGACCAAAGTCACACAAAAAGTCTTTTAACTAATCTTTCTTTTCTTTTAAATAGCCACGTATGGTGTGCAGACACGTGTATGGCTTTAATGCACGCATATTGATATATTTTATATATAAATACACCGACAAAATGTATTTAATTGCCGCTCCTGTATTTCAATGACGTACGATTTCAAAATCGAATGTATGTATATATACATAGTTTATGTAAACCAACATTTATTTCATTGACTAAATGTAAATTCTCAATATATGAAGTTGTATAGTTAAATAATAATCATAACCTTCATTGGTAATTTAAATACCAATCGAGTTACGAACCCGCTAAAACGTAAAATTTAAAACTCGGTACAAATAAAACAAAACGTAATTTTTTTTCCATCTAACTATTTTATTTTTAACAAAATAATACATGTATATGTAATATTTATAAATGGCAGAGTCAACGATACTCGGTTTAAGGACACTTAAGTGTGATTTTCATTTATTTATAATCATATGCTTATATGTACTATGCTATAAGCAATTGCCGAAATATTTCTTCTTTTTAGCAATTCTTTATTTTTTTTAAAAAGCTGCTTGCATCGGCTTTTTAATTTTTAAAAAGGATTTTTTTCACCTCTCTCAAATTTCGTTTAAAAATCATTTTTGATTTTACTTACTATTATTGGTGACGCATGCGCCTTTCCATTCATTTCCTCCATCATGTAAACAATAGTGACCTACTTTTTCACACTTATTGTTACTGTCTCTATACTTTTTATTATAAATATATCCGATGAAGAACTTTAATAATTTTAACCAATCACTATTTCTGATGCAATCACGAACTGAGAGCGTGATCAGCAAGAAGGCGCATTATATATACCCCGACTTGAACGTTATTGGTTTATTTGGTAAATGCGTCATCTACATTTGGATTTTAAGCACTTTAAAAGTGTTTCTTGTAAAATAGGATGTGTTTATATACGTCTACATACTTTATCTAGGAATTTTTCAATTATTATTTGAGGATATGGTTAATTTAGATAAATATTTTTTTCACTATCTGGCTTTACTAAATGTAGTATTTTTTGCGAATGCATGTTTTAATCGAGTATCAATGTTTTACGTGTAAATGCATTTTCAATGAAATGATAATTACCGCTTGTGTTATAAAAACATTCAAGTACCAGTGTGCAAAGCGTGTGTGAATTTCATAAAAATACTGTCAAAATTCTTATTATATGATTATGACTGGAAACCAAATGTAAATTTCAATAATAACAAGACTATTTCTGGAATTTATTTGAAATTGTTTATGAAATGGTTTGCCTGATTATCGTTTCGTATCATTCGTCCTAGGAATAATTATGTTCAAAACAATTAAAATATAATCGATTACATTGCATTAAACAGTTATTTAAAATAACATTTTAAATTAAAATTAATATAACACGAAAAAATGCGATTTCAAATAAAATAAATAAATAAACCGAAAACCAATCACTTTGTTTTTTATTTAAAACATTCAAATTTCCCCCTGTTTTGTACCCCATGTATATTATATAGGTTATAAGGGAAATAACTTTGAACGGCATGTTCAAAACTTCTACATTTTCGTAGTTGAGCAAACACAAGTTTTTGTATTATATTTTACCGAGGTTGTATTGTAAAGAAAAGCAAATATTGGTTTTAACCTTCGATATACATACAGAGACGGTTATATCGATTTGTATGAGCAACTATTTCATCATCCTGCACCAGGTTAACCCACGCTTATAAATTTATAATGTATACAATACAAAAAGGAAATCGGGGAGTGTTTAACAGTTTAAGGTGCGACAGCTTGTGTAAAGGAAGTTTTGATTGAGAGGTTGAGGCTCCGTGAGGAAGGGACATATGATTTTAATGTAAAAGAGAGCCCCCCCCACCCCCCACCCCCAAAAAAAGAAAGAACTTTACTTGAGGTTACTATTCAATACAACTGACATGCAATACGAATATGAGGCAGGGAACGAATATGAGGCAGGAAACGCTATTGTAAGAAGTCCGAGATATCGTGTATAAGAGTTATTTCATGTAGTATTTTCCATAAAATGTTCTAGTAAGTATGAAGTGTCAGCATTCTAACAAGTTTAGGCAGAATTCGATGTTGAGTTTACTTTAAAACTACCAATTTTAATCTGCATTAAATTTAATAAAAATATAGCCATTTAAGATACCTTCTGGCTAAATATTAATTAAAATTGGTAGATATCATCATTTATTGATCACATCAATAGAACAATATCAAATTTATATTTTAATGTAGATATTGTACGTTTGTAGGTGACTTTGACGTACACCATGACCTAGTTTTACATTATTACATTATTCTATTAGGATGATGAAATACTTGCTCATTCAAATGTTAATAGACCCTACCAGCGCATTTATTATCCATAATTCATACATAACATATGTCTAGTCTAGGAATGCAATTAACATAACGTTTAAAGACCTATCATGATTATGTTTATCTCGATGATTTTATACTATTAATATACAGTTCATCATCCGAGGTGCCAATTCCAACAAGAGGGCCATAATGACCCGTTAACGCTCACCTGAAGTAAGTCCATTCTCATTAGTGTACCGAAGCAAAAGTCTGTGCAGAAAAGAAGATTTGTCCTATCAATTCAGCCATGCAGTGACCAGTGACCAAGTTTTCTCAGTGACTTAAGTGGACTCATGTTTATATACTTTGAATAGCCTATACATTATCAACTTCGAAGTACCTTAAAAACTTGTCTTTAGGATTCGAAGATGGCACATGCTACATAGAACCTCTATAAGATATAATTTAGCCAAACATTCTTTAAAAAAATAATGAAGATTTAATCAAAACTGTGATCTCTGGAATGTTCAGGACACAAATTTTGGTAACTTTCGACGGACAACAGACCGGGACTAGACGATTACTTTAGAACACTACGTGCTCAGGTGAGCTAACCAAAGCTCCTCCATCACAATTTATAAGTTTTTTGACAAACATGTATATTTTTACCACAGGCCCTTAAACATTTCATAATAGATATTAGTCGAGGTTGGTCTGAAACTGATATTATCAAATGTAGATCTAAATGATGTGAACACGATAGTTGATGCAGCTGACGGGACGATTAAATTACAATAAAAAGTACATAATATGAACATGTTGAATTGAAACATAACACGTTTTCTGACGATATACATTTAACAAAATACAAAAACAAATATATCTTTTTGACTATTTTAAAAGAAATTGGTGCGGGGGTGTATCCGGAGGTTATAACTTAAACCACGTACTTGAATTAGCCTGGAACAAAAACAAGCAACATGTTTGATGAAAAAATAAATAAAGCTGCGGAGGTGGTTGCCAAATATTCCACACGTGATCGTGAATGTCACCTCTTGGTAGATGCCAAGCATAGAATGAAAACATCCCGTCTCTTTAAATATCAAAGATAAAACGTGCCTTTACCATACATTTTGAGGCCAACAATAATGTGCTTATGGAAATTAAAGGAGCTCGACTTGGATCGAAGGCCTAAAAACATATAATTTGATTTTTTACATAGATCAAGTTAAGCACTTTCAGAGGTAATATCAGCAAAGGATTAACAAGACATATACACAGAATTGAGTAGAAAATCGGTAGTAAGAGCCACTCTTAGTCTAATTTGAGCAAAAAGCGTTGCAACAATTTTCATTTTGTGTTCATTTAGCACAATAAACATGATTATTCTGGAAAACTGTGGTAGGGGAATGAGCTGAAAATTTGCGCACAAGTTATTTGGTCCGACTTACATCAAATGATACACAAATCAAGGAAAACTGTTTCCAGTCCCATTTTGATAAAAAAAAACCCTCAGTGGCGTCCCTTTAAAAGAACGCATGTTACATAATATATATACGCGCTATTAAAATGTGCGTGTCTCCCTGAATTGTAAATTACCTTAAATTTATTTCACATGTCAAAAGTTAGAAGGAATGGGAAATAAACCATTGGAACTCTTTTGCGTTGCACAGTTTTTTTAACTAGATATTTTCTCTTAACATTTTGTTTGAATAGATTTGGCGACGATAATATAGCTATTTTTTACTTCAAATTATTACTTACGAAATCGCTAAACTTGAATGGTGACTTGTTTCTAAATAAAGAACAAGAATATGACAAAATATCTAAAAAGGAACTATATTGTAAATGTAAAATCGTTTCATTCATTGCAATCCACGTGTCTCATTTCATTTAATTATGAAATAAATGGATTAATTGATAAATATAAGATAAGAAATCCTTTTCAAAGCACATAAAACATGAAAAATATCCCCTGCCTGCGTATTACATAAGACTCGTTTCCTAAATCTAATGAAATAACCTTTACATTTTTTTAAAGGTCACAAAAATGTCATTAAAAAAGATTGCATCATTAATAAAACATTCAATGCTATATACATTGAATTTACTATGCAAAAAAATGTGGTTTAAGGGGGGGGGGGGGGAAATAAAGATATACGCCAAACCGCAGGTTTGGTTTAAACATATTTATTCAACAAAACATTTAGCAAGTGAACAATATTTACAAAGTACATTTTGGGATTGGGCAGAAAGCTATAAAGCTTATAAATGTCCTCTCCCAAAACCGCAGGTTTATAGTACATAATGCAGTACTAATTCTATTCGTTATACAAAGTGACCCGGACAGTAGGTCACTTTTTTGACAAGATGTCAAAAGAACAGAAATCTAGTAATCTGTAAATTACAACATTGTTTCATGTGATATATTAATTATACGTACATAAAATACCACAACGTGTGGTCTACAAACCTACATTTATAGCGCTTTCATAATTCATTTACTGCGATGTATTTATATTGGTTTATTACCTCCCTTTATGGCACTGAAAATGTGGTCTTTCCATAAATAGACTGCCGAGTACAAGAAATGTCTAAACTAGAAATATGACAGAAGATTTATTGATATACTAAGTATGAATGAATTGCTATAAATAGTTACTTTGTTTACTTTTCTTCAACATCAAACGATTGTGTTGATTTTATTGTTTTGTACTTGACTTTAAATAGGTCAAAATATACGACGAGTATTTGAACAGTTACAAGTGTACTACTTTTAAGGATATACGGATTCAATATTGTATTGTATTATATTGTGTTGTATCATATTGTGTTGTATTATATTGTGTTGTATTTTATTGTGTTATATTATATTGTGTTGTATCATATTGTGTTGTATTATATTGTGTTGTATCATATTGTGTTGTATCATATTGTGTTGTATTATATTGTATTATATTGTGTTGTATTATATTGTGTTGTATTATATTGTGTTGTATTTTATTGTACTGCACTGTTACTGTACTGTACTGTTTATATGTACCCGAAAAGTGTAAGCGGCGATGATGTATGGTACCAGTACGTGCCGTCTGACCAGACTCTAAACATGTCGTCTGCTGAATATGTTACTACTTCGATATTGAAATAACCTAGACCCCAAATGGATATTTCTAAAATAAACGCTCACCAGCAGGACATCCTAAGGGATAAAATGTATTTTTATAGACTATTTATTTCATAAATAATTTATAGTCATTATTGAACCGGGCATAGCGCAATTGATGTTACACGCGGTTCGATAATGTTCTGTTCTGTTCTGATAACGTTTTTTTCCACTGTGACCTAAACCTTAAGTGATAATGTACGCCCAATACATTTTATTTTTAAGATTAAGTGTAGCATTTAATAATATACTCATAAATAAAATAACACCACATTAATTACAAAAATACGCACATATTACGCAATACTGTTAAATACAAAAGCTGTGCTGTACCGTTGTTTCCAGAAATAGATACTGCTGTTGCCAGGGCAACGCTATAAAGCGTCATTAGGAATCAGTGAGAATTGCTAGGAAACATGCGATGAATTCAACAACATAAATACAAGGTCAAGAATATTTCAGACAAGGGCAAACAAAACGGTTCTGTTCAATTGCGTATGCAATATCTACGCAGCATTTCGTAAGGAATATCAAATTTAAATAAATATTTCATCTTCTTTCTTTTAATCACGAATGTTTATACAGGGCTTTGTAATAACAAGTAAAATTTAATCAATGGTTAGTTAAATAAATCAATATTTTGAAATCAGGATATTATGAAACAGTAGGCCTATATCATGAAATAATCATGAAATAATACATGCAGTAGTCTTTTCACGGTCATTTCTTTTATTTACATACATACTTTCATTGCATCAGGTATTAGCGCTAAATATTTTCTCTTGGATATGCTTCATTAAATAACGTTCTGAGTCATAATAATAAGTAAACATTTTCAATAAATATTTTCATCATTTTTTTAATTTAGGGGAGATAACTTGTTGTAACGAAAAGCCTTCTTTCTGTTGCATTTTTTGCCTATATAAAACCTGTCTTTGAAGGACATATCATGCAAAAGTATGGTCTTTCTTGGAGGCCGGTGTCTATATAGAGGCTATCTTAACAGTGTGCCCTTAATAATAGAGATAAAATGGTGGCCTGTTTACATCAATTACTATCTTAAATACCTTACTTGTAATACTTCCAATGGAATAACTACATGTACAATGTAAATGAAGGAAAACATTTTAACTGGAGGACAATAGACATCTGGAATAAACTGGAAATATCCTAGGAGCAAGATGACAACTTTGTCTCTTGAATAATTCCGTCCTTGACATTCATTGAGATGTAAATACGTCTGAAATCGATTAGAATTTCCCTTCAAGGACAAACTTAAACGGAATTACGCAAGTTTCTCTGAAATTTGCAATCTGTAAAAGAAGACATTTTCCGTCTAATAAAATGACAGATATTAGCAAAGCTAGTGTTTTCAGACTAGAAGCTAGACTATTATAGAGTTAATTTCAGAATACTAGAAATGTCATGGAGTCGGAAAAAAACAACAACACACGTACATTCAGTGTTGATTGTTATATTGGTTGGCCAGCAAATACTACAATTACATGAACAGTGATTTGAATCGATCGCTGAATCACACCACTGAATTCGAGTCAATGTTTTAAAATAAAAATAATTATTGATGGTTAACGGTGTTATTTAAATGTTTAAACTTGAAGAATAGCTGATGTCACGCAGAACAATTTATACCGGATATAGAATTTAACATTTTATTGTCGATCTTAAACAATAGCATTTTACATTGCCAAATTCGACCCACTGATGTTGTCCGTACGTACTTTGACCTCAACACTTTTGACCATACGGTAGAAGAAAGAGGTAAACATATTTCAAGCAAGAAAATAGTCATCGATGAAACACTGAACAAGAACGTATAGAGGCGTTTAATCGCTCACCAGAGTACCTTTGGGAATTATGGGAATTGTGGGAATTGATTTAAAGATTCCAGTAATAAAACATTGACATCGGACGCTGGTATCTTTGGATAAGTTAAATGATCACGTGATTGTAAAAGGTCAGGGACACGTCAGAAAGCAATAGTTGGACCCTATTTATCAATAATTTAAGACCGTCTGACATACACAATGTTTCTGTCTTTACATTTTAGTGCCTGATCCGATTGAAAGGCATTATCTAAAATATGAAATTCAGTTTCAGAATTTATATTTTGCGAATTATATAGATATGTCATAAAACTGGTTACATATTAGTAAATTTATAAATATGAAAAAAAAAGAATAAATGAGAAATCTGAAGTTTCAGCAACATTTTCAACATGCTGTTGTTGTTGACTACGTGGCCTTGTGACACTATTTTATTTTGTATAATGTTGGTCCTTGACAAGTATACGCATCATGCAGTTGAATGTCATGTTCACAACTAGTCCTTGAGGTGTTTTTTTCTGTGATAAATCACCAACATGCAGATTCTTTGTTCATACATAAAACACTACATATCGTTTACAAATGTAACTTTCACATAGGAATTTCTAGCAGAAATAGTATTTGAAACAACGCAAATGTTAATATAGGCGAATGAAAAGGCTTAACATGTTTTACTTTGAATGGTTAAACTACTCTTGCTCTCAATAAACTTTTACGAATCTCTTCTGTTCAGTACAGTAAACACATGGGAAATGTCTATTTTGGAATGGTATTTCTCAAATATTACAGAAAAGAATGGTTATTGCATAAGATGAGCGTCTATGTACAAAATATACCAATATATGGTACCAACAGGGAGTTACGAAGCGAGTGTACCAGACTTTACCACTGTTTTTTTTTGGATAATCATAACGTAACGTAACGTGATGTGACGTAACATTAAATGCCCCTATTCGCCTGAATGCCCCTACATGCCTTTAAACTTGAAAATGGACACAATTTCCGCTAATCTGGCACTAAAATTCAACCATTGCACTGGCCTGCCAGTGCGCAGACAAGCAGGCTCATTGCAATCGAAACAACTCAGCTTTAATCGATAAAAAAACATGTCCGAAGTTTGACGGAAAGGGCCGATAAGATGCGATGGAGCTCATCGTCAATATCAAACTTGACTGGTGAATTACGACCGGTAAAAGTTCTCGCGTGCTCCTCGTGCATGTGATTTCGTTTAAAAAAAAGTTATATAATAGCGACTGGTAGTTTGAAGATCACCAAATTTATTACAGTTCAAGGAGCCATAACTCTTCTATATTTTATTTGTTTACATACTCAAACGGCGGAAATGTTATGTCGTAAAATTCACATGCAATTATCTCTCAATGATAGAAAAACGCATTAGGTATAAAGATTCAAACCTGGACAATGCACAAATTAAGCTTACAAAATTTAAACCTTTTACAGACGATAAGTTATTCTCATGACATTTGTTACAAATGATTAACAACGGTTGGATTCCCGCCAAATTTCTAAAGGCCTATTAATTGCTGAAAAGACATTTTGAACTGTTGTAAAACGACGCATTTTGTCCTACTGAGTTACTGCCTTACATTTGATAAAGACATTTGAAGGACATGCGAACTAAAGTTTACAGATAAACACAGTAATTTAATCGCCCATGCTAAACAAATAAATTCCTAACAATTTTAATAGTATAAAAAAGACTTTACCAACATATTACATCAAAATAGTGATTTTTATCAAAAACATTTCTATAGTTAGTAAACGGTATACTTCTCTCAGTTAGAAACGATAATGATTCTACGCTGGCGTAAACTTACTTTAGGCAAACGTCAAACGAAAAGAGCAATGCAGTGAAAAGACATAGCAGGTTTATAGTAAACATTCATCATCATCATCATCATCATCATCATCATCATCATCATCATCATCATCATCATCATCATCATCACATAATAATCACTTCCATTGCCATTTTCATCATCACTTGAATTATCATAATGTGATATGTCATTATTATTAATCATCATCATTATTATTTCATAATATTTAAATGAATTTCAATTGTCAGAAAAAGTGTATACAGCTATATATTTGTTGTCTATTGATTATAAAAAATATTGTAATTAAAATGATTACAAGAAACCTAGAATACAAGAAATAAAATGTCGAAAGCGATTTGGGCATGTTTTAAGTCATTGCCCTATTTTAAACCGCCACATTTTATTCCGTTTAGTTCAGTAAATAACATAAACATTCTATGTTTAAAATCTTTCAAAAATCGACCATAACGTTATGAAAATAACATAATTTTACTGTTTTTGAATTATTATCATTAAATTATATCATCAGATATGACTTAATACACTCATACAAAAAAGAAAATTTAACGTCATTTAATATACATGTATTTCTATGACAATCCTATTTTTATTTCATTGGACACGTAATTTATACCAGGAACTAGTTTTTCTATATATACCAGGAACTATACAATTTCAAATTCTCCACTCATGAGATACTTTGAAGAAAAATACGACCTAAGAGGTAATACAAGCTACTTATTTCAATACCATTTAACATGCCAATTTCAATGCACTATCTACATTTTTGTTCTCAAATTTCTTAAAGCAATCAATAAACTGTTTAACATTGCGATAAGCAGTCGTTGATCAAATATAATTAAGATAATCAGGTGGAAAGATTTGTTCAGTCACACAGTAACCCTTGCATTGATTGCCCTTGTAATACATTCTTGTATACCTTGCTTAATTTTTTAAATGACGCATGCATGCTGCATGATTTAAGCGGACATTTTTGGCTTAAAGACACTTAGCACAACATTTTCTTCTGTAAAATGCATTGATGTGTGGTCGAACAATCACGGGAACGAATGCATTTCTCACCGTCATGGAAATAAATGTATATGTGAAATACATTCATGATGCGCTGAAGAGTCCTTAATAATTTTTTTTATCTACATAACAGATGTATAATTTGCCATATACTATATTCCTCTTAATTGCATTTTAATTTAAAGGAATCTTTTTGGACAAGGAATATTTTTAAACAAGCAATCGCATTAAACTAAGAGGTATAATGTGCTGCTTTGTCACAATAAACGACAAATATATGCACGAGACATTTGTAGCCCGCGTCCTTGTTGAATAGCGGGAAAATGACCCAGTAAAACCGTGTTTAAATCCCCATCATGCTGGGCACTAGTGTCTACCCCCACCAAATTCCCCCACAAAGTAAGGCAGTGTGGGGACATATGAAATGTAAAACAAGACTCATTTGATTACAAAAGCTGATAAATTACAACACATATGTATTAAAACAAGAATATTCTGATAATTCCGGTTAAAACCGGAAACGGAAATTAGCTCGGTGTCCATAACTACATGTCTATGGTGAACTGCTGGTAACAAAATATGATAACATACCATTGACTTTTTTTCAGCCAAGTTATTTTTTTTATCAAAGACCTACATGTGATAGCTAGTTACTTGAGTGATTTACGGTTTTGTGTTTTGTCATTTTACGTGAGCTAGTTAAAGATGTTGGTGATAAGGTTCATACACAGATAGAATGATCAAAATCTACCTTTGATCTGACACCGTTTACGTTTGTATTTGCTTTTCTGAATAGGTCAATGCCACTTAAAAGATAAGTTTGTGTACATGAATGAAATGCCTCCACCATGTCCTCTGGGATTCCGTAATTAATGACATGCAAAAAGAATATAAACTAACAAAAGAAAAATGATGTGACACCATCGTGATGTAAAGCACCTGTAGCAGACTGGCTTTATTCCTATCAAAACGACCTTATACTATAAGTAGTTCGAAAAAAGCCCTGATGAAAATATGCCGTTTGCTTTTCAACTGACATGTTATCATTTTCTGATATATCTTATGAACATGCATTTCTCTAAGAAGACGAAATACTGAAATATTGACATACATTTCATAGGCTTTTTATAGTAAACGATGAACCATGTACTAAATTCAACATGCACAAAAGTTTCCGTTATATCCAGTGTTCATTATATCAGTGTACGAGGTCACTCGTGTTCGAAATAGCCAAGTTTGCTTTATATTCGTTTTAATAATAACATGACCATGGAAGGTGATACAATAGCTGGCAAAAAAACCCAACGCATCCCGAACATTCATAATGATCACGAGACCAGACTGAGAATGTCTTTTAGTCAGGAAAAACACTAAACAGTCATTACCTGTAAAACGTATCATGCATATGTATATTCTAAGTGATAAATATGCGAAAAATTCATGATTCTTTAAAGATCTGTTGTCAAAATTCCGTCATTAATACTTTCTTACCAGGCAAATATGACTTGATATCATCGTGCTGTAAACGGTTCGCACACAAAAATATACCCAAATATTCGAGTATTTAAAGAACAATAAATATCAATACGGATCTTAAAAACAATATAGCAATCAGATATAATGTAATAGGACAATTGCATGATACATTCAACTTTATTAGTGGGCTAATCTCGGATCAGACATTATATATTCTACGTTCTAAAACTTAACCCAACATAAAACCGCATTAACATTTTTGACAAATTGTCAAACCTTCAATCTTTATATAAAAAAGGTTTCCCGCACTTTTATCGAGTCCGCTTCAGGAAAACATTCTCTAATAACTATAACAACGATTTGAAACAGTACGACTGTCCGTTCGTCCGACAGTGAGTCCGTTCTTCAGTACATTTACCCTTGCGCTACTTATTTTGTCAGTAATATAGAACGCACGCTCACTACATTGAAACGCTGCTGTATGGAAAGGTCAATATAAAATCTTCAAGGTCAAGGTCACATATTTCTATAACAGCGTTCAGAATTACATAATGCTTGTCCGATGTTCTACTTTAGGGATTTTAATTTCCAATGTACATTCTTATCATTTCTCAAAATGATGGTACGCATTAGGACAATGCAATAATTATATCAGTTGCCATAGTTACACAAATGATTTAATATGACAATTAAATTTTATGGAAGTCAAAATAGTATTTTCTATGGAAGTCAAAATACTACTTTGTTTACACTCTGTTACATTTTATGACTCAGTGCTACTTTCATAGGTGATAAGCAACTAACCTACCCTAACACCATACTTGAATCTAATCTTGAAACATTATAAAAGTCATATCCATATAAATATATATATAATGCACTTTTAAGGTTAAATAATCAAATGTATCCGGCGTATTTTTCATTTGACGGATTTTTGTTTGTCTGGGTGATCCGTCCTGTCTAGATAAATAATCTGAACAGAACGTAACAAATAAAGTTTTATTACACGATATATATAATATTATTTATGTAGTACAGGTAGAAGTAAGTTGAGTTATGTAATGATGAATTGCCTTTTGAAGAGTCGCATCCACTCCAGTTTAAGCCCAACTTAAGTGTTCTGTACGCAAGTTGCACATTAAGCTGGCAGAACTTACATACAAAACCCTTGGCATCAGTATGTTATAGTTTGGCAAAAACTGATGCTTAAAACATTGTCTAAAATCTCATTTGCTAAAGTTTGTACAACTTTTCTACTTGGCACAGCAAGTGGTAAAAATTTCCGAATTTTATCGTCTGACACAATTGTGTTGCTGAGTTTTTTGTTTGGATTTTACGATGCACCAACTTCTGAACAAGTCAAATGACGACGTTTAGGCTTAACTATCTCATAATCATGTGCCCCTCCATGCATTGTTTCAGCACCTGTGTTACAAAGCTAGTTAAGCTACCCTACCTCGTAAGCAAAAGGAATTGTGGGTTAAAAGAAGTTGACCGTAACATAGTATACTTCTAATGCAATATATCGGCTTTAATATACAGTAAATATTAAATGCATTCAACCGATGACTGTGGGTACAAACCCCAGAAAGCCTTAAGGTCAAATTTTGCTTTCATTTTTTTTTCAGTCCCATAAAATGTCAATGGATTGCCTTAATTATTATAGTGGTAAGAAAACACACAATATCAATCTTAACTTTTATATACATGTATATGTACTAGTTTGAAACAGATAGATCTCATTTATCTCTCATACATCTAAAACATATATTAATTTGGATAAAACACTAGACACTGCTTGATTTTGTATTTAGTAACAAACATGGACTTTATAAATGTTACCAAAGTTTTAATTAAGTTGTTACAACAACATCGCCCATGGGACTTTTGCGTAAACATGTAACGTTCTAACGTTTTTCAAACTTTTTTTTTAATGTTTTTAATACAAAGTAATAACATTATGGTGTGAAATCTGCAACTTTTGTGTTGAATATTATTATCTGATATAGCCGCGGGACACATCTCGAGGCCGTGGGAGAGAGAAGTGAGTCGCTAGAACAAAACAAAATTGAACACAATTTACACAATAGTTTGCCTACATTATAATATAGAATCTCCTGCCAGTAAATGTACACATTGATGTGCTTTTAGAACGTTTAAGGACGTTTTCGGGAGTTTTCATAAAGGCAAAATTAAAACTGTTCAATAGCATTTCTTTAAACTTGGCATGTTGTTAGAATTCGATGAGCGAAAAAATATTGGGGTCACCGTTCTCGGTTTTTGAGTTATCTGCCCCTGAATCAGAATTTTCTACTTATTTGAGGTCATTTAAAGGGCAGATAATTTATACATACGTGAATGAATTCTTGTTTTAACTTCTGGATAATGTTTTTCTTTTTATTCTTGAATTAAAAACACAATCACACGCAATTTATTTTATTGTTTCTGTTTTTTTTTTCAATGAAAATAAAGGTACTTTAAATTCATAAAAAATAGGCCAATTACCCCATTTTTTTCGCTTAAAATGTTTCTGTCATCGAATTCTAACAACATGCCAAGTTTAAAGAAATTGTATTGAACAGTTTTCATTTTGCCTATATGTCTATATGAAAACTCCGGAAAACGTCTTTAAGGTACCCTTAATTAATACATGATTTAAACCAAGAATTTTCACGATTTCATGTAAATCGTCTGTGGTTCCTGTGTTTTTTTACATTTATTTTTTGGTTGTTTTAAGATTTGATATTGCAAAGTTTTAACGGACGAGTAATTATTGAATTCTCTTACAACAGTTCTAAATAGAGAGGAAAACCCCTGCAAACGTCAATTTGACGCAAAATTAAAGCTGGTTGAATGCTTAACACAAATAAGGAATTACGTTGCAAACAAACATGAATAGTCGCAAAGGAAGAACCTATCACATTCAGCAGAATAATATTTATTGAAACTAAGGTTTGTAAAATTCTTATTGCCCTTACATCACGCGTTACGAAGGGGTCCAAACTCTCAAAGCTTTGAAGGACGTATTCTGGAGTTTCATTGAAAACTGAACTAACTTTCTTAAGCTTTAAATTAAACACTGCAGTTTTAAGTATTGAAACGAACCCATGCTTTTGTAAAGTAATTTATTAAACATATTAAGCCATGTGTAATGGTTAATCCAACAACTAAGAGGTCGTGACCTTGTTGCTTTTTTATTTTTGAGTAACAGGTCGGCTTGACATACATGTAAAGCATTAATATCAAAAGGTAACCGAATATGTTGATATAATGCAAAGTGTTATGTAAAAGAAGTAAATACAGAGCTATAAATCTTTATTCATTCATTTTCCTGATGACATATGACGTATCATTCGTAAGTGACATAGAAAGACAGTAAAATGAAACTTCAAACTGTATACTAATTTTGCTTCAAATAATGGAAATACATGCATCAGTAATGCAAAAATGTGAAAAATAAAATTGCGATGTGGTGCAAATTCTTTCGCGCATCTTGAGGTTGAACACGCAATGCAAGACACTGATTGCCTAACTGTTGCCTTAATGCTAGTACAGTAGAATCCCTACTTAAGATCACCTCGGAATTAAGACCACCTAGCTATATAAGAACATTTTTATAAGAACGGAATTTTTCTGTTCTTTATGGCAGTGGTTGCATGATCCAGAATTAAGACCACCTCGCTTATCCATTTTTAAGACCACCAGATTCAGTCCCGATTCTTTGTTTTTTTCTCTTTATTTGACCCCACTAATGGCACTAACACCTACTTAGATCTTGTAGTTGCAAAATATGATACAACAGTGAGAGAATTTCACCTTCAAGCCTGAAATCTATTGTTATTATTATTACAGAATTGAGTCAACATCTGTTTTGGCGAATATGTACCATGCAAACCTTTCTTTATATAAATACATACCGAGTACTGGTCTGCTCGTATGAAACACAATTTTAAAGTATAGTTATCATAGTTATTGTTTTCTTTGATCCTATCCTAACTGTTGTGTTAATGGTTCGAACACTTGCTTACCTAAATAGTTAAGATTTTCTCAGTTCTTTACTGAATTTACAGATGCTGAGGGCATACCAGTAACATTTTACCTTCACAAAATAGATCAGTAACCTTGTATACGTCACGTGTTTATCTCATCATAATTAATTACCTACACTTGTAACAAGTACTGTGTACTAGTAACATGCATGTTAAACCACGCGGAAAATGAGTAGTGCAGAAGAAAAAATGTACTATATTCCTACATTTTCTGTGGCATATGAGATTCATTACCAAGCTTTTCAATGACCAATTAAAAGCAAAAGCGTCTTGTGACCTGGGTGCACGGAAACGTGTACACAAATATAATAACTTAAACCTAAATAAAAAAAATATGCATTTATTCACTGGATTTCCCAGAAAGGTCTCTTTATAATTCTAGACCCACATAAGGAAAAAAGACTCCTTTATGTGATTTTTTTATTCATATACATGTACATATCTGCATCCACTTCCTAAAAATTAACTATAACACACAGGAACTAACAGTGAAGTACTAACATTCTTGGAATACTTTTTATTGTTATTAACTTCAATTATCAAAATGTTCTTTGTTGTATGAAATCAGGTCCTTCACTAGATATATACTTATACGTTGCATTAATTGAAATGGTACCGTGGGTAGATAAAAGAATATGCTATGTTAGCGGTATGTAGTTTTTACGTTACGTTACAATACGTTAATGAAAATACTTATTTTGTATTTTGTTGATACTGATAACTAGAAGAGAGGAAAAAACAGGACACGAAATGATACTGCATGTATTATTATTATAATAAGCAGTACTCTTCATATTATTTTGATATAAATTGTTATTTTGTAATCGAATTTTACGGGTAAAGTACATTTCTATTTATATATTTTATATATTTTTATTATGTCTGTGACTATATTAATTCATATTTTAGACAGACGGTTTCGTGGTGTGACACAAAGATCTTATTAGATATAGAAACATTAATTAAATGTTGCCTTCAACACTTCTATGTAAGTAATCTACAAATTACCAATACATTAAACAATTTGATAGAAACTAGAACTCCGCGAGTCGGATGTGTCGCCTTGTGAACAATGTAGTTTAGGAGAAATGGCCAGGACAAAAATGAAATATGAAAAATAACAAAGGGCAATAACTAAAAAAATAATAAGTGCAGAGCAGCATATCTGTGCACTGCATTTCTTATCAATAAGATCTATCATTCTATGATGTTTCAAGTCCATAGCTTTCATACTTGAGGAGAAATGACCAGGACAAAAATAAAGTAAGAAAATCAACAAAGGGCAATAACTCAAAAAATAAGAAATGCAGAGTATCAGTTCTTATGCACTGCAATTTTTCTTAATGAGATCTTTCATCTTATGAAGTTTCAAGTCCATAACTTTTATACTTTCCGAGAAATGGCCTGGACAAAAATTAAGTATGAAAATCAACAAAGGGCCATAACTCAAATATTAAGAAATGCAGAGTACCGATTCTTGTGCACTGCACTTCTTCTTAATGAGATCTATCATCCTATGAAGTTTCAAGTCCATAGCTTTTATACTTAAGGAGAAATGGCCCGGACAAAATTAAAGTATGAAAATAAACAAAAGGCAATAACTCAAAAAATAAGAAATGCAGAGTACCTGTTCTTGTGCACTGCACTTCTTCTTAATGAGACCTATCATCCTATGAAGTTTCAAGTCCATGGCTTTTATACATTAGGAGAAATGGCCCGGACAAAAATAAAGTATGAAAATTAACAAAGGGCAATAACTCAAAAATTAGGAAGTGCAGAGTACTGGTTCTTGTGCACTGCACTTCTTCTAAATGAGATCTATCATCCTATGAAGTTTCAAGTCCATAGCTTTTTTAGTTTTAGAGAAATGGCCCGGACAAAATTAAAGTATGAAAATTAACAAAGGGCAATAACTCAAAAAATAAGAACTGCAGAGTACCGGTCCTTGTGCACTGCACTTCGGGTTATTGAAAGAAGCATGCATACCAAGTTTGAAGTCAATCAGACTTATAGTGACTGAGTTATGCTCCGGACAAGCTTTAGGGGACGCCGACGACGACGCCGACAACGACGCCGACAACGACGCCGACACAGACGCCGCCGACGCCGCCGACAAAAGTAACCCCTATATGTCGCCTTTTCAAGGCGACACAAAAAGTAAATTTGCTTGTGCCGTTGTGGAATACATTGATTACGAATTGGTCTAACTTTTTCTAAAACTAGCACAATTCTTGGGTCAGTATTCATATTTTTTTTCTGCATAAATCATTTCTGAACATTCTGTTATATATGAAATATGAGCCCCTTTCCCAATCAGTACAGCTACACTACTGCATCAATTAGTGCAGCTGTCAGCCGTATCGATCGATGCATGGGGAAACTAGGTCACAATTTTGAAAAGGTGTGTCTCATTACATCAATATTGATTGGTCAAAATTTCTACAGCACATCCAATGTACTGCAGCGTCCATTTTGACCTGAAGAGACCACGTGTCACGACGAATCAATACAATCAAAACATGCAGCAATAAATAACCGATTACATCATGTAATTTATGCTAAATATAACAATCAGAAGTGTAATTTGATAGTGATGGAAATTTAAATCTTACCTCAGCCATTTTGATGCCTTTTAATGCCCTTGAGAAGTTATAAATAGAAAACACACGCGGAAAAGACCTTCTCGCTTGTATGTATACACACAACACAAAATCTTGAATGGTTATTGGAGTTTTCAGTGTAGTATAGTAGTATTAAAGCATGGTTGAGTAGCCGAGGCTACACACAGGGTGAATATTGAAAAAAAAAACTATGTTGGAATAATCCGGGCTCTATTCTGACAGCGTAGCTTTAACATTTATAATTTAGATTAGATCTTCAAAATTGTTCATTTTTCGTTTTTATATAATTTACAGATAAATAAATTACCTTTTGATTCCGCGCAGAGCGGAAACAGTAAGTAGTTGATATTTAAAGATAATTCGGTTTCCCGTATTTGACTGGCAATTTGTTAAATTATTTCAATTTTAAAATGTTTAAATGGTCAAATAAAATGTTAAAACTTCCTGCACAGTTTGGGTGTCATAAAATTTACACAGAAAAAAACTTCCTTAATATATTCGACATTTAAATTTTAACATTCAAGTTAAGATAAAACTGTAATTCTACGCTGAAAATGTTAAATGTTATTTCAGTTTGATTCCTTTACTTTTGAATAAATCTTTAAGGCTGGCATAAAAAGGATTTTTGCAGTGAACCCAACAATAAAGAAATACATTGCAAGAATGGTTAAAATAAAAATAAAATTGATTTATCCCAAGAAAAATATTAATAATCATATAGGCATATATTATTCTGTTTCAGGAACAGTTTAAAACTGCACAGTTTTTAAAACATTGCTTATACTACACTATGAAACTAATCAAATGTATTAGATCTCTTAAATACTTGTACTTGTCATCTAAAGGAGTACAGAGTTAAATTGTAAAATAAAATAAATGATGAAGCAATTTTAAACATTATATAAATGAAATATCATCCATAAGCCTAAGCCAGAGTTTCACATAACTATTTATATTAAATACGGTAACCGGATGTTTCAGTTCCGGAAGGATTTAAGTATCTTTGTATCCTTGTGGAGACTGTCCGATAAAATTCATTCAAATATTTATAATGAAAGTTTTGTAACATTTTCTGAATATGAACAGTCTTGCTTAGTGTATAAATGATAAATTAAAACATTGGAAAATGTTCTGACTTTGAAATTAATTATGATGCCAGTTATAGTGAAATAAAATCTTATCCGAGCGCACGAACTTTTAGCCTTGCCTGATGTAATAGACAAAATAAAAACATTTAAAAGGTTAAGGGTCACTAGAATTTTGATAAATAGAAAAAGTGAACATATTCTTTATTTCTATTCATTTGTAAATTTCTAAAATGTTCTAATAGCCATAAAATAAGAAGAAATGCATAGATTCTACATAAACTGATGTATAAATTGACTCGAAAAAAGAAAAACAAATGACACCCCATATGCTCCTAAAATTTCATTCCATATAAAAATATGTGGAAAAAAAACAACAACAAGAAAACTAGTATCAAAAATTCCTTGAAACTCTCATGTAAAATGTTTTCTTTAATTAAAAAAGCTCTATATAATATGCTATGAAAAATAAACTTTAAATTTAAAATCTAATAAAATGATCAATGATCAACAATTCATTTCAATATATACATTCAACATTTCATTGCAACGTTTATTTTTTTTTCTAGTATAAAAATATATTCTTTAATCTAATAAACTAGTAAAATGACAAAAACTGTATTTACAAATGAAATACTGAATGATAAATTTCAACATCCTAAAGATATACATGTATATTATAACAAATAATGAATTGTAAACTTTAGACGTAGTTTTCCAACTAAAGTGACATTATGCTCATTTCTCGATCGTCAAGTTGAGCCGAATTAACGATATATTTTAAAAGATGGAGGTGATTGATGAACAGTCGATATTGGAAAATGTTTAGCATAAAATAAAAATGTGTCTAAAATGTTGAAAGAATGTCCCACTCTTTTTAATAAATTGAACCTTAAAGGCATATTTCGATGAATATTTACAGAAATTTCGTTGGGCCATGTAAGTTATTTATTGTTCATGCAAAGTGAATTATAAAATTGAAAGGAATTATGGAAAAATGTAAACATATTTTGACTTTCACCTGTTCACTCACTATATACTTTTGGATTTGGCATAATGTCACTTTAACCATACACAGCGGTATGGTTTTAATCTGAAACCATCATAAAAAGTATACAACTTGCATGGCATGGCATGGCATGACAAATTACAACATAGCATAAACAAAAATCCGTATTTGTATTTAAACACGAACAAATTTACTCTTGTCATTTTCATTACTTAAACAATAAGATACCTAGTTAAGCTACATAAGACAGTTTATAATGCAATGGTCAGTTTAAGGACACATACAGACATTGTGGTACACTGAGGGCCTTGACTAATCAGCATGCTATTTTTCTTTCATTTGACCAATCAATACAAACTAGCATTAGATAGGTTGTAAAAGAGTAACATTTTGTTAAGGGGCTCATCATGCCTTAAAAGATGGGCGTTTTGTTACAGCTCGTAGGTCATATAGCGAAACCATCTTTTGCCTTTTGATTTGATTCCCCTGATATAGTATCAAAACACCACTTTGTTTCATTTATGCTACATTTAAAGACAAACAAAGTATTGTTGTATGCGCGTGATTACCATCTAACATGCTGTACATAACTCAATTTCTAAAACATTATTAAACACATGTTTGTCTGTTATTCAGAGAAAAAGTCATCGTATTCGTTTGAATTTAAAGGCTTAATGTGGTTTTAATTGTTAATCATTTATAATCAGTAAATGTTTCTCTATCTACTGTTTTATTTCCTTGAAATTTAACATTTTTCTAAGAATGAAATACGTTTCAATGAAATAGCTTAAGAATTATTTCCAAGAAACCATGCCTTAAGTGTTCAATACATGTTTTAACTGACTAGTCCTCGCGTTTTTCCATTGGCTGCATCTCCTCTTCGTCTTCACTATATTGACGTTTTTTCTTTTCTCTACCGGAAGCTATGGCACGTGCGATTTCATCGAACGTCCTATTTTTGGTCTCCGGCACGTAGATGAATAAAAAGATGAACGAGGCGACCATGATGATGATGAATATAAGGTATGTGTAGGCGCCTATACTTTTCTGATAAAAGAGTAAACAGAAAATTGAATTAATTATGCAGCAAATCAAGCATGATATGAGCTAATCGATATTAATTACAGTCAAAAATGCGTATTTGAGTAACTCTTCATAAGAATTCAGTACGCGGACACGTTATTTCATGCCATGTTCTTAGACTTTCATTGCAACAGCCTCAGTTATACACTGTATTTGCAAAAGAGTTGTCGCTCTTTATTTAATTTTAGTCTTGATAGCGATATAACGAACGACAACTCCCAAATTGCGCTTTATACTTTGTTAAGACAGATTATTTTAAAGTTATTGACTGAATCAGAATTTATTTTCACTCCCATCAAAACTGACAAAATGATATTTGTTTTGTAAATAGTATGTTGTTGTTTTGCATGTACGAATCACGAGAAGGTAAACAAATACACCTCCTCAAACTATTTCGTGTGTCACCATCAAGTGTGTTATCAGATTTTTTAAAAAATATTTTGTTTTCACTAAAGTACTATATACTTAGACATATCTCAAGTTATTGCTTCCTGTATTAGTAACAAACTAGTAAACATCATTTATATGATTTCTTACGCAAGTATTTATTGACATATACTATAATTTTATCTCTGATGTAACAAAACTTTATCGACATCTGACATTGTTTTAAAGAAATCATTTGCGGGTGCTTCAATTATATGGTGATGGAATAACTTTATCAATCTATCTCACTCGACTTTTTATGTTAAAATCCCATCTGGACAAATCTTGAGAAGGGAAAGACCTGTCAAGCAAGTAAAAATGATATCTAGTCAGTTCTATCAATTTGACGAATGTTCACCACTTGGCCATTATTTATATGAGTTCGAATCTCGCCAGCATGGGTTGCAAAGGAGATAGCCATTCCATTAAAGCTCACGAAAAGTCAGATGTTGTAATCATGTGCCAATTCATCCCTACCTAAATACACACAGGTCTTAGATTTACCTCAACTTAACTAAATAACCTAGCTCCACACCCGATTAAAATCAACAACAAAAACAAAAACATAGATGATTACCTGAATAAACCTAAATGTTAATAACAGGATAAAATTACAAGTCCACTGGATTGCCATGGAGAGACTCATAGCCGCTGCACGTGGTTCTTGCCGGAATATCTCGGATACTATCGTATATGGAATAGGACCTGAAAATTACAGTTTTATTCATGCCATATATTTGTATGTATGCATTTAAATAAAAAAGAGATTATAAACAAATCATTTTGCCAGTGATAAGCGTTCATATAGATAAGTAGATGATGTAAAACATTTTTAACAATTTAAAGAATAGTGTCACATTCCATAACGTGTGTTGCTTGTAACAGAATTCAGAAATCAAAATTCTGAGAAGTTTGCATCCTGGTTCCGTTTCCTGTTCTCGGAAAAGAAGACATTGCTCTTATCTAGATATCTTACAATTTCTCCGAAATACATTGCCCGGAAAAGAATTATAATTATTTATGTTCTAAACAACACAGTCACTGTACAATATCTGTAGATACACTACGTACGAAGGATCTATGGGTAAGGGAGGTTAATCGTGACGTATTGATAAAAAAATAATGTGCTTGACTCTCAACCAAGGACAAGTGTGGTTAAGTCCTATACTGAGATCACGAGTTCGTGGTATCAGTATTGTTCAGTCTGCTCAATAACAAGGGGGCTCATAATGACTTCAAGTAATGACATATAACCTTGACTGTTTTTAATGGTAGATCTACATGATAATAATTTTGTATAAACTTGCAATTACGGTATAAATAAAGGATATTGCATAGTCCTGTCAAGACAGGAATAATGGGTTCGAGCCCTACCCTGGTCACTATCATGTTTCCACATATAACACCAGCACTGCTAAGCTCCAAGAAGCGGACTCGAAAGTGATTAATATATATTGCAAGAAATTATTACGCAATGATTCGAGCATAAATAAATAAGTTTAAATTAAATCAACGGTATAACTACTTACCAAGTCCCAACGCAAACCCGATGACAAATGTTAACATGGCAACAATAGAAATGATCGCAAGAGCGTTCTTCGATGACTGTAAATGAAAAAATAAAATAAAAAAGATAATAAATATACTGATACTAGAACATAGTTAAGTGATTTTCTTTTTTATCCTGTTAAAATTAGTCAAATGACTTGTAAAAATATTTGTCTTGTAACCATCTATCTCATTTTATCTATTTTAAATCTTACTTCTATAAAGTGTCGACGACAACAGTAGTTTTATGTACGCGTTGTTCATTATCAACAAGGCCGTAATTTATTTCTGACAGTTTTGGGATGTAATTAAACGAAAAGTAACATTAATTTTGCAGTGTATTTTATTATGCTTCATTATAAGACATATGCTTTCAGCACAACGCCACAGCACGCTTGTATTTACGAAGGTAAATGAAAAAATAAAAACAAAAAATTTAAGAGAACATGTTAGTTGGACTTTTAAACGTGCTATATTTCCTAACTGGGTATTGCATGCAGTCTGTTCAAAGTTGAAGGGGTCTCAAAAACAAACAAACATGAGTTGCCAGGTCAAACTGCACGGACATGCAGACTGGCCTGGCCATATACTGGTTCCAGCAGATTAAGGGTTAGATACATGAAATAACAAACCTCATATGCTGGGTCTTGTAGAAGATTGAGACATACAGTTAGTGCTATAAAAGATGCTATCATGCCACATAGCGGCCATATCAATAGTGGTCGCCGACCTAATTTCTCCATAAGCGGGACCTGGAAAACCAACATTAAGCATTTTAAGCACCCTGTAACCTAAATGATACATAAAAAGAGAATATATATTCAAGCATCTAAAATTCATTTATAAAAGCACCTAATTAACTTGATTGTAGGTTACTCTATGCCATTTCAACGCTTATTTGACATTGTGAAGACGCGGAACGAGCCGGTGTATGGCGACTTTTTACTAGCTTCTTACATAATTTATAGACAACGTGAAAAATCTTTTTTTTTCATTATGCAGTTGAAGTACAACATCTGCTTGATTGAGACGCTTGCCAGAGTAAAAAAACAAACAACATTACTTAATCAAGAAGAACATGAACGCATTCCATTGGGAGAAAAAATGGATTTTAGGTATACTTATTGTAGACATTTATTGTTTGTTAATTGTCTGGTTTCTATTGACCGGTTCCTTGCAGAAAACAGTATCGTAGATAACCATGATGTAAGAGGAATTAGTGTTTACAGAGCACTGCAGAAATATCATTAATAATTTAGTTACTTGGTTTCTGGTAATGGTTATCAGCTCTTATATATATTTATCAAACATTAAGGAAATGATTAACGGTTTTTTATCTTTAAAAACGTACTGTTTCATTTCAATGCAAAAGGAAATAAATATTCAACAAAAAACACACATCGATCTGGCAACTTATCCAAGGGAAATTACTTGACTAAATATAAATAAAATCTCATGACGAGTTAACTCCCTTGAACATGAACTTGAAACTGATCATAACACAATATATTGCAACTTACGCTAACTAAAGTTGACACGACATTCATGGCACCTTGACCCACAACAACATATGGTATGACACTGTCATCAACATTAGCTTGAGCATAAATAAAACTAGAGTATGCCATTGCCTGAAGTGGAATGTAAACATTATATCTATACATGACGTCATAATGGTAACAGCTTTTGTAAATGTTATTTGCTTAAGTTATTTGACCATTTTTTTTAAAAGCAGAACACAGAAAAAACCTTTGATGTAAAACGCGTCAAGTGTACTCAATAGGTAGTAAATCTAGTCTAAGAGACATACTTTTAAAAGTTTATAGGAATTTCTCTTACAGTTGTACTAAAAATATATAAAAAAATGTGATATACATGTAGTTAATTTGTCAGATTATTTTACAAGAAACTTGTGATTAAATCAATAAGATTTAAAACTTTTACCATTATGTTCTAGAAAAGTGGGGTATAGTGTAAGAAATATCACACAGCAATGAAGACCTCGTAACATTAAAGTGACATTCCAGTCAGCCCCAAACATTGAAAGGACTTTAGTCTTCGTACACTTGTAAGTAATGTGCAAGTGAGTAAGTACTCGTATATTGCTGAATTACTTTTACATATGGGCAAAATCAAACTAAACTATCAAAAACACACAAAACGAGTACACTTATCCGGATAAAGAACGGTCATACTTACAGCATTTATACCAGACCATTGTTGCGCTATCTGGACGACGATGGCTATAATTAATGGCAATTTTAACTCTGGTGTTACTAAAAGCTTCTTCATTGTAAATGTTTTTACCGACGACGCTTTCCTAGCCTCAACTTTCATGTCCTCTATCTCCTCTTCTATATGATCATAACTGCTACCACGAAGTTTTCTTAGGGCTGTAAAATAAACGACTTGCAAGTTCAGGCTATCATTAATTTATTGATTACAATCATAAGCAAACATACTGTCAACAAAGGGAAGAGCAACATGGAGAAGAACGAAAACTCAGGAATTTGTAATCTTACTTTATTTACATTACAATCTCTGTAGAGAGGCCTATTGTAGAGCATACATCTCTGAACAACATCATATTTTTGTCCCAAAAATTTAACACCTCTTAAAAGCAACAGAAATCTTTGTCTCCCAAAAGGTAGTTGCTTAACAGAGGTTGTACTGATTGTTTACAAAATCTTTATGAAGTCAATCGCTTGCCAGGAACATATTTCATTGCCAACTGGAACATGGCTCACATTTGCGTCACATTACACTTGTCTGTCTGATGACGTCTAATCCAGTTACCTCTCTGGCGTGGGTTCGATCCCCAGGAGATGCTTTGGTAGTTTAGCACGGAGGAAGGTAGTCTAGTACTGGTGTTACTCTCTAGGAACAATGGTTAGGAAACTACCCGCCTATATGACTGAAATACTGTTGGGAAAAGGCGTAAGATGAAACAAACAAACAAAACATACACTTGTCTGTAGCTATTATAGGAGAAATATTACCAACCTTTCCTTGCCCCATCCTCGTCATTTTTCTTGATCAACAAATATCTGGGACTCTCTGGACATAGTGGTAGAAAAATCAAGCACACTAGAGCAGGACCCGCGTTGAAAGCAAAAAGCGACGGCCAAGCGTCCCATGTACCTGGTAAATAAGAATACATGTAGTTGTTCAAATATCTTATATTCATGTACTTAGTGGGGCTAACTGCAGAATTGTATTAACAAATACTGCAAAGTCATTAATCGCACAAAACATGTAAATTATTACTTTAATCTTGAATCTTTTTAACTTCTCTTAAAATCTAAGAACATTACCTAATTTTTATTTTCTTGGAATTATTTTGGCGCATCTAGAGGCATGCAGCTTTAAAAGAGTAAAAAAACAATTATCAAACAAATATCAATCCAGCTAATAACTCGTATATAAAACATAAGAATGTTTTTTCCAGATAATTTTATCTTAAAATATGAGCAAGAGGTTAAGCGCGAAGGAGATTTTTTTTTAAAAACATATCGCAAATTTTACAAACCAGCTAATTTTGGAAGACCCAAAACCATTGACCATAGTATACCCATAGTGACAAAAAGTTGATGACACGTGCCGACCGCTCCTCGGATCTTCTTTGGTGATATTTCAGCCAAGTACAGGGATGCCAAACTTATACCCATTCCTGTATTAGAAAATGTAGAATTGAACATACTGAAGACAGAACTTTCTATGTATTTACATAACATTGCCCGTTTGTAAATTATGCGAGTTGCGAGTGATGTTTGTAATCTGTAAATTCCTTCCTTTTTTGCTACTTCACAATATTTTACTTTATAATACATTTTCATTTTTTTCATGAAAATAAGCATAAGTCTGGAGGCGTGCTGCTTTAAAGGGTAGAATGGTAGAAGGTAGAAACTATCATTTTCCCCGATTACCTGAAGTATGAACGTCAATTTAATAAATACATTTATTAATAAATTTTAAGTTACCATTGTTCTTAACAGAAACTTTTCAGATACGGTCCTACCGTTTTCATATTAAAGGAACTCCACAGAGGTGCAAAAACTTAAACAATTGAATTTCAGTTGAGGCAATTAAAACAGAAATATATTAAAGATGGTAAAGAAATATACCCAGAAACAAATGGAAAATTGTATTTTATGTGCTATTCTAAGCCTGATTTGTGAGAAAAACGTTGTAACGCTTTTCAATTTTTGGTCAATTTTTACAATTATAATAAATATTTAGGAGAAGGAACGGAGTGAGTAACTGATCTGAAATTTTGGACACTAGTTATTAGTCTGGACCTTCGTCAAATGGAACATTAATCACGAAAAATTATTTCCATTTCCGTTATGGAACGTCATGTCAAAAAACCTCAGTGGAGTCCTTTTCAGTATCCTGTCTATGTTAGTGATATAGGCAACATTGTTACTGTACTTAATAATGTTGAAGATATTATATTAAAATCAAGCAAATGCTCTTCCTTTCTGGTAGTTATTTTACCTGTGTGAAGCCCGACGAAAATTCTTGATACCATGACACATTCAGGTGATTTTGCTACTGTCGGTATACCGCCAAATATTCCCGCCAAAAACATGAGAAATGTGATTAAAACCATGCCTTTCTTTCTGTAAGTAATAAAACCAAATGTGTAACGCTAAAAGGGAGGTAACTTCAACACACACAAATAGCTATTTGTTACTAATTATTAGCTCCCTTAGTGATTCGTTCAGTAGCTCGGTGGAATCTCAAGAAAAAGGATTATCCAATGATCGAGCTGAAATCTGAGTGGCACGAATAACAGCTGGATAGTTTCATAATCATAGGCAAGTCGACTCTTAGAAAACGAGGCAAATTCGTTAACATCTGAAAGCATTCTTTAGCCCACATGTGCTTTCCTATATCAAAATTACCATTAAATATTCACACACATGTCTGATAAAATTGTTTATCATTACAAACGAAAAAATAGGTGATTAAGTACTGAAGTATACGTTCTGAAGTCGTGACATTTTTTTTATTTGTTGAATCATTACTAAAGGATGATTAAGATTATACCTGCCAAATTTATCAGCTATTTTACCAGATGTGAATGCACCAATCATTCCAAAGAAAACGAAAAAAGCGACAGTGATTGACCAGAGTATCTCAATGACATTGTCCGCCTCGATCTCTGTAAAAAATATCCTATATTATATTCAGGTTTTAAATCATATCGACATGGTAAGTTTGGTCGTATACAAAAGGAAGTGCAGAGTACCCTTCGCTTGTTATTTGCAACAAAAGCATTATGACATTTGGTTATTTGATTATATTGAGAGCGATTACTTAAACTATATCTTAAAAAACCAATTTAGCCTCCAAAATGCTATTTTTTTTTATTCTCAAAAAGCAATTTATGTTTATCACTTTGTAACAGTTTCCAAAAATACGCATGTGCCATATAGATAAACTATCTTTGCTTCTTTTACTCTGTTTGCAATTGTTATAATCAAAGTTAATTAGTATTTTGTATGGAAGTCTACATTCTGCCTTATTTACATTTTGCTACTTTAACGACACATTCAGAGCTACTTTATCCATCTATTAACACTAAGTTTTACAAGCTCTTAATCTATTATTAAAACATTATTGACATTTCTAAAGAATTCAAAAGATATGAATTTCTGAGGCATAGTGTGCCTTTAAAAGACAATGTGATGAGTATTGTTATTTGAATACAATCATCGCTATATCCTTTATATTTAGTTATGTAATATTTTGAATAAACTCAAGTTGAAAACTATCGTACCAGCCTCTGTTCTAGCTATAAAAGGGTTACGAAATGTCTCTGTGCCATTGGAACCATCAGCTGGTTCCGGTTGTGCCATTGGTTCCGCTACTGTTTGAGCGTTACCTAGCGGTTCAGCAGTGGATGACATGGAATAGTTGCCCGGAAGTGAAGTAAAATATAAATTTCTGTCTGCAGGATTGTAATATGTAAATATTCCATCACGTTCGAGATAGGTCATCTTGTAAAAGGCTTTGATCAACTGAAACATAATCCGAGCAATTTTTTATATATAGGCCTGCTTTGAGCATTTCTATTTCTGTCTAAAAATAGTTCGGGGGAGTGAAACATGATACCGGAAATATCTAAAGTGTATGACTTAAATTACTCAAGCAATTGACGCATATTGCACTGTGTTATTACAATAATTTCCTAAAGAGTCATGTTCATATGACATTAAACAACAGATATTGTATAAAGTTTACTATGCAACCAATAATATTAATGTATCAAACATCTAGTAGAAATTTCTTTAAAGCTGAAATTACTGTTTAACCAAAAATTCACATGATTATGAGATATTTCCTGTCAGATTATTTTCACATCTGCAAGACACATATAGATTATCAGTTTGAATTTCCATTATTGTATACTATAAAAATTGTACTGTATATAAGTGATTTACCCTTGCCGGAGAATTGACAACCCCTATATTATAACCATACAGGAAGGAGTTACCAAACACGCTTATTGTAATACTAAGGAACAACCACCATGTCATCGTAGCACCCCCTTCCGTCTGAAATACAAAAATAAAATGACAAGATTTTATGTCACTCATGGGCACTGTACAGTTTAAAAAAGGCTTATGAATAGCATAATGAATTTACCATAAAAATGTTGACATGCTTGTATCATTAGCATTTCAATATTTCAATAAATAAATAAATGAATAAATGAATAAATAAATGAATGAATAAATAAATAAATAATTAAATAAATAAAAGAAAAACACACATCCGATCTGAACCACATATCGGCGAAGAGTTACTTTAGTTTACTACAAACCGTAAGTTATTGATACTTGCTTTGAGATCGATTTCCCGAAGTGCCAAATAGTTAACTATCCATTTAGCGGAAAGGAAAAGAAATAGTTATTTTTTCTTATAAAAGTAACAAAAAGATTCTTCATTTTCAAGTATCAAAATATCTTTATTATATATCTAATTGATCAAACGTAAAACTTACATCCCCCATTTTGTAATGCTTTGATGGTAATATTCAGGTTATATTTTCAAATATTTAGGACCAGTCTGAGCCGACACGGAACTACTTTCAGAAGAAATCGTATCACTCTGTCATACAGCCCTCTTTCTATCGGTTGACAGTCCTTTTCTGCTGATTCCTGAAAGCAAAAGATATTGGCCATTTAATCAACTAAAATGTCGTCTGTTAACCCGGTCATCTACCGAGAGAACTACGAACGTGTTCAATAATGTCATAATAATTGCAAATGAGAAGAAAAAACAAGAAAGACTAATAAACAGGACCAGAATTTCTTTCAGGATTTGTTCCGATTCAGGAAAAAATGCTTTTAAACGATTGATTCGGGATTGTCCTTTTTATATGTATCATAACTTATTTTTTTTGGAAAAGTCAGTTCTTATCCCGAACCAATGAAAGCAAATATGATTCATAACATTTTGATTTATTGAACATTATATATAATATTATTTCTTGGGTGCCTATAACAAAAGCCCTTCACATATTAAATATCACTTGCATCAAGCACGTGTTGTTTTTAATTGAATAACACGTGATTTTTTCGATCACTCATACGATGATATTATGCCATATATCTGTAAAAAACACGTCTCTACACGCCACCGTAATAATGTTCAATTTATATGTCAGTTAAGTTATTCACCGTCATTTGTCTATTTACGTTTACAGTTTGGGTTGAACTATAATCAAGTATTTCATTAGTTTAATTAGCTAAATTCTATTAATGACTGCGACTGTGACCGATCGGGAATTATATTCAATTTAAATTCACAGCTGTAGAACAGTAGAAATTTTATTTTAATGCGCTCCTTTTTCAAGTTAAGTATCAGACTGTGACGAACTTCACTTTAAAACAACAACAACGCAACCACCAAACCACCACCATCATCATCATCATCAACACCACCACCAACAACAACAGAAACAACAACAACAACAACAACAACACATGTGTCGTCTCATGAGCCATTTAAGCAGTTTTATCACACACCCGTGCCGATTTTCAACTCCGTAAAAATGGTATTGCACGGTCGTGCATATATTTTGACGTGACATCATAAGCGTTATACAAACATAGTGTAAACACGCGCTAAATGTTAGCGATATACTATAGGCGCGTCAGTGAAAAATGACTCTTTTTCACTTTAAACGGTCTTTATTTTGGGTGTGATAAATATAATATTAAATTCGTGTAAGTTCATAACTGAATTTATTGAACTCGCTGAATAAAATAATATTATGCTCGCCAGAGGCTCGCAGAATATAATTTCATTCAACCCGTGCAATAAATTCAGTACTGAACTTACACTCATTCAATATCCTCTATGTATTGACGGATTATTCGACAGTTTAAAGATCATTGAATAAAAAAACCGATAAAATATGCGCAAGTACCTGAGGAACCGACAGCTCCTGTAACATTTCATTCAAATTGTGTTAGAAGTATAAGAGAAGAAGCCCGGACAAAACTTAGAAATCATTAACTGGACAAATTTGACAAAACAATTGAAACTGAAAACTGTGGACGATATGCACAAGTGGACTTCCTGTAAAGTTTGGATGGAATTGCACCAGTTATGTTTGTCAAACCACTTAATAAGGACTAAGAAAAGCTGAATTTGGAATGAGGAGTATCGACAACGGCATTACTTATCAGGCTTTGAAACCCCTTACTAGGAATTAGACAAATTCCAATGAGATTTAGTCAGTAAGAAAAGCCCAATTAGGATTTTCAAATTCCTTATCAGGTGTAAGAAAAACCTAAATAGGATTTTTCAAAACATAGAAGTACATTGTATTTTATATTTTACTTGTTTTGAGTTTAAAAAAAAACATTTTCAGGAACGAACAAAAAGTCATAGGTTTTCTTTTTCTCCTAATTAGCCTTTACTCAATTCCTATTAAGAATTATGAAAGTCCTAACAAGGAGTTGATTAGTCTCGTTAGGTTTTTATGTTTCAACATTCAGATTTTATCAATCCAAACTATGACTTTTAATGTCCTTAATAACCGTTTAATTCCTTATTAAGATAAAGTTTTTACAGAACATAAAGATTCGGCACAAGTTCGCCTTTGCACATAACAGACAGCGTTTCATCTATAAATAAATTTTGTTATCAATGAATCCTTCCTCGTTGAGTTAAAACTTGATTTGATTCCGCCCTACTCATGCCTATTATCAGCACATATGTCGACTAAGTCTCAATTAGTAAACAAATACGGTATACTTAAGGGGTGACCATTTAACTTATCTTGTAAACATTTGACCCTTTAGTCAATGAAATTTACATATACAAATACCTCAAGTGCGATTTTATCATCATATATAGTATGAAAGGTTTCAGTCTATGAAATGTTTATAAATAATATTTTTCAGATGCCACCAAGTGCAGCTTTAACTTCATTTAGTAGAGAATCATTAAAAAATGGTTTTAGTTCATTATTTAAATCTAAATGAAGACTAAAACGTATACAATTTAGTAAAGTTACAACATAATAATACAGTCGATATAGCAATTGTGGCCTTTAATCTAGGAGCAAATTACTTATGTGCATTAAAAGAGCCCTGGCTTTATCAACTAACATGTTTCTGATAAGGAGCCAAAATCACATTTTCAAGTCTTTGTCAGTTTCTGGTGGCATTCGTCCACAAATGCCTGTCGAAGGAGAACTCAAAAACAAAGACAAAATCTGCCGTATATAATTTCTGTCACAAAAACAGTCTATTTCGACTACGAGAAAAAACAAAACAGCGAATGTTTATGAAGAAAGTAATCTTCAAACTAAAAAGAACTATATTAGAACCTTAAATAATGTAACACAAGCGCAGCTTAGATCATATTATGCCAATATGACAGAAAAGTTACTAATTTAATTACAGTAATGCCACCCTGTGACCATGGTTACGTTAGGATGATGAAAACAAAACTGAAAAGTGTTAAGCACCTTTTATATGGAAAGTTAGTACATGTAAATGCATTAGGCTCGTTCAAATTAGTTCATTTTTTTTCTTTTAATAAAACACAAAATCATATGGGGACGTGCTGCCTCTAATGATAAATGTTACATGCTTCGTTTTATTTTTGTTTTGTTTGACTTTACAGCGCACCAACACAATTAAGGGCATATGGTGCCGAAACAGGAAAGATGATTTTGCTAACCTCGGGTGTTGTAACAAACTTATAGCAACACAAAGGGTCAAAACCATCTCACTTGCTGGAGCATATATGCATAGTCTCTAAGAATTCGAACACATTTAGTGGCCTCTGTTGATTACGCAAGGTTAAACGGTGGCTGCAATTCTGATGTCTCAACCCATAAAAGGATAAAAGGCAAACCCTTTATACTTCGAAACAGTGCATTAGTACCGATATATTGTACTCATATTGTATACTTACATTGAACTACTATAACAGCAGATGCTCTAACAGTGTCATCGTTGACACGGGGACAGTTTGTCGCAATTTATTTACACTAAATAATCAGAGTAAATACTGTTTATGCACTTGTTATAGTAATCAGATATCATTACGTTATTACTATACTATATTTGATATCACTGGGATTAGATTTCTCACGGTCAGTATGCCTCTACGGTCAGTATTTCAGACATGAATATTGATCGTAACATTTTTGACTTTCTTTATTCTCTTTCAGATGTGAACTTCTTACTTTTCTGTAAGGTTTATGTCTTCATACGAGGTATGATCAAAAAGTTCTTGACCCGATATACTTCTAGCCACTACACTGACATTAACACACAATATATGTACGTCGATACCAATATCTTATTGAAGATTACTGACCGAGTTACTCGCAATTTTACACAGATTAAATAACATAAAAACACTTTGATCAGTAGAGGGGTGTGTCATTCAGACCAAATGGAGAAAGTTAAAATCAGAGCAGTCATTAAGTACCTATGTAAGAAAGGGATGTTCCCCAAGGAAATCCATGAAGACTTCATGGATACATTTGGGAAGGAGTCCCTTCCCCTTTAGCACTGTACTGTGAAAATTGGGTTGCTGGGGAGAGCAATGGAGATGATGAGCGGCCTGGGCGGCCAAAAGAGGTCACCAACAATGAAACTACTACGATCTGGCCATGTGTGACAGAAGGCGAGACCTACGAAGCATTGCTAGGTATAAGCTTTGGTTCAGTTCAGGCAATTCTAACAAATGTCTATGGCATGTCAAAGGTTTCCGCTAGATGGGTCCCCAGACTGACGACTAGAAACGGACCAGGCTTGACATTTCAAGATATATTTTGTCTCGCTTCGAGGATAAACATGATTTTATCTACCGGATCGTAACTCAGGATGAAACATGGGTCCATCACTTCGATCCAGAATCCAAAAAAACCCCAACAAACAGAACATGCAGTGGAAGCACACTGGCTCACTCCGTCGAAGAAATTCAAAGGGGTGCCATTAGCATGGAAGATAATGGCTTCAAATTTTGGGATAGTCAGGGGATAATGTTGATTGACTATCGTGAGCAAGGTCGTACCATAAACGGTACGTGCTATGCAGACGAATTGGGACGTCTGCGTCAAGAAATCGCGCGTAAAAGGAGAGGCAACTTGACTCAAGGCGTTCTGCTGCTGCACGACAGTGCGCCAGCTGACACATCCCAAGTTGCGATTGCTGCTGAAACTGATTGTGGCTTTTAAATTTTTTCCCCATCACTATTCTCCGGACTTGACTACCTCTGACTTCTACCTGTTTCCGAAACTGAAAACCAAGCCTTGTGGTAAACGTTTTGGAAGCAATGAAGGTGTCATTGATGCGGTACAGAGTTCTTTAAGACAAAATAAGAAATTCCTTTTGAAGGGTTTAATACAAGTTGTGAGCACAGGTGGGCAAAGTGCATTGATAAGAGGCGATAATATTGAAAAGCTAAGACCATTATTGGATTCTCTGATAACCGGTACATGGGCCAATACTTTTTTTGTCAGTTCTCGTCACACAGCTTTAGGGTAAAATGACTATTTTGCACTACATTGTGGTAGGCATATTTTATTTAATGTAATTGAAAAATAACAAAGCACGCGAATTAAAAGAACAATGCGTGCAAGTTTGGGTGCGCATGCGCGAAATGTGATAGTTAGATTAAGGTGAGTTTGCCTCATTTGTTGTGACACATGCTCTTCACACAGACTTGATTACGATAAATACAAGAAAAGCATTGATGCAAAGCATCAAAGGGCGTCCAAGCAAGAAATGCAGAAAGTGAAAATGAACTAGTAGACATATGATGTCTTATAAACTTTTTCAATGATTAATTTGTTTTGTACCAGAATGAACGACGAAAGACATTGTTCATTATGAAACTTTGATTGGCATGCTAGAGATTAAAATATTATTGTTATTTCTTTATGATCCCGTGATTATTAATAGCAACGGATATACATGTATACCATCATTTATAATCCATATGTGTAACGGCATGATCAACACCCACACTTGTGGAATTGTCTTTTATGTATGTTATCGCTATTAGCGAAGACCCCCTCTTAGGTATCTGTTCACACTTAGTAAAAAATATGACACTGGTTATATTACCATGTGATCATGTTGCAGCATAATTGTTTATTATACAACATTGTAATATCTATTTTAATATAAAAATACAGATTTTAATGAATATTGTTTTCTATTTTTTTTTTTGTGTTTTACGTGCTATTTTAATACTTACTCGAGTTTTTACGTTTACTGCTCCTTTTTTATCAAAATTGTAAATAAATTTAAGATTCAATTGTCCCATATTGACCGACGATTATAAGTCAAAACTTAACTGGAAAAAGTCAGGTAAAATTGATGCTTAATCTTTCAATATAGTAATATTGTTTTATTCTTAAACAATGTACATGTACATTTGTATTTTTCTTTCTCATTTTTTTAAAATTATCAATCAATTGAATAATTCATAAAATCTAATTTGTAACTTTGAATAATTCCGCTCGGCATCTTTTACTAAACACGAATGAATAATTCCTCGGCATCTGTTACTAAACACGAATAACAAATTATTATAGATAAATAAAAGGTTTTAAGATAAATGATAGGAGGTCATATTAATACAATAAAATGTACCTTTTTCTCAATTATTGCACAATTTATTGTTTTTATTTCATATAGATAAAATGATACATGCTATTGCTGTTGTTGTTGTTTTTTTTTCGAATTGTATGTTCATGTATAATAATAATCAATACATCTTAGAGTTCGATCTGTATTTATTAATTATTGTAACCAAACTAAATGACAAACATTCATTTTGGAAAAAAGCTTATTTATCTGTAAAAATTTGTTCTGTTCTGTAACGATATCAAACATCTACTCCAAAAACGGCGGAGAGACCGGACAATAAACGTGTGATACTATTCGCCGGTCACTAGTAAATCCCGGTCAAAAAATAGACCGGGATCGAGAGACGGGGAATTACCGATAGCAGTACATCCCTCTATAAATAGATTTTCGGAATGTTTAGGTCATCAACTCATCATTCTTTTTTAACATACCATAATAACCCACTGTGTACTACAAAATGATAAATAAATAAAAACAAAAGCCGGTTTGAACCGGTGATGCTCCCCGAATAGGTTTTGGACACAGGAAGGTATACCTCTTGTTGTGTCAGAGTTATGTCAAAGACAAAGTTCAAAGTGTAAAAAACAACCCAAATATTGTGCACGACACATTGTCTCAATATGGTGATCATTTTTGTGAAATAGTTGTAAAATCCGATTTCAAAAAACAAAGTTATGCGCCTGACATTATTTTTGCTGCAAGGTCATGCTGTGACCTTGACCTTCAAGGTAGTGACCCAAATGTTGCATGCGACACGTCGATTCAATATGGTGATCATCTCTGTGAAATAGTTGTTAAATTCGACTTCCAGTAACAAAGTTATGGGCCAGACACGATTTTGCTGCAAGGTCATAATGTGACCTTGACCTTCAAGGTAGCGACCCAAATGTTGCGCGCGACACAATGTCTCATTGTGGTGATCATTTCTGTGAAATAGTTGTAAAATCCGACTTCAAATAATGAAGTTATGTGCCGGACACAATTTTGCTTCAAGGTCATGCTGTGACATTGACCTTCAGTGTAGCGAGCCAGATATTGCGCATGACACGCCATTTTAATATGGTGATCATTTCTGTGAAATAGTTTAAAAATCTGACTTCAAAAAAGGAAGTTATGGGCCGGACACGATTTTGCTGAAAGGTCATGCTGTGAACTTGACCTTCAAGGTAGCGACTTAAATGTTGTGCATGACACGTCAACTTAATATGAGGATCATTTCTGTGAAATACTTTTTAAATCTAACTTCAAATAGCGAAGTTATGGGCCGGACACGATTTTGCTGCAAGGTCATGCTGTGACCTTGACCTTCAAGGAAGCGACCCACATGTTGCGCGCGACACATCGTCTCAATATGATGATCATTTCTGTGGAATATTTTTTAAATCCGACTTCAAATAACAAAGTTATGGACCGGACATGATTTTGCTGCAAGGTCATGCTGTGACCTTGACCTTCAAGGTAGCGACCCAAATGTTGCGCGCGACACGTCGTCTCAATATAGTGATCATTTCTGTGAAATATTTTTAAAATCCAACTTCAGATAACAAAGTTATGGACCGGACACGATTTTGCTGCAAGGTCATGCTGTGACCTTGACCTTCAAGGTAGCGACCCAAATTTGCGCGCGACACGTCGTCTCAATATGGTGATCATTTCTGTAAAATATTTTTAAAATCCAACTTCAAATAACAAAGTTATGGACCGGACACGATTTTGCTTCAAGGTCATGCTGTGACCTTGACCTTAAAGGTAGCGACCCAAATGTTACGCGCGACACGTCGTCTCAATATGGTGATCATTTCTGTAAAATATTTTTAAAATCCAACTTCAAAAAACAAAGTTATGGACCGGACACGATTTTGCTGCAAGGTCATGCCGTGACCTTGACCTTCAAGGTAGCGACCCAAATGTTGCGCGCGACACGTCGTCTCAATATGGTGATCATTTCTGTGAAATATTTTTAAAATCCGACTTCAAATAATGAAGTTATGGACCGGACACGATTTTGCTGCAAGGTCATGCTGTGACCTTGACCTTCAAGGTAGCGACCCAAATGTTGCGCGCGACACGTCGTCTTAATATTGTGATCATTTCTGTGAAATAATTTTAAAATCCGACTTCAAATAACAAAGTTATAGGCCGGACACGAATTCGGGACGTACGGACGGACTGACGGACGGACGGACGGACAACCCGACGACTATATGCTCCCCCGAAATTTTTCGGGGAGCATAAAAACGAAGAAACGGAAAAGGTTATTTCATGCAATGCGAAATTCTCCACTTCGCTATTCATTGTATATATCGAGACATTTTTTTTTAATCAAGCACCCTCATACCGATCGGAATGATCGACTTTTATTATGACCGACTAAAAGGCTCGAGAAGTTGCTGTCGCCCATTCACAAAATCTGATTTCATTCCATAAGGGCGCCGCGCTTCGGCGCGGACGCCAATAACTAATATTTTACTGTTTACTGTGCACCAACACAATTTAGGTCACATGGCACCGAGAAAGGAAAGATAAATTTGGCTAGCATCTGGTGTGACAAAAAGACAGCGAAATGAAAGTAAAATCACCATACCAGCTGGAGCTAAGAGATGCATAGACTCCAGTTATTTGAACGCGTTTACGATAACGCAGGGATAAACGGTGACTGCAAGACTAACGCTTAACCCTTAAAGGCAATCCTTCAGCCACAGGGTCAGATTTTAACAAATTGTATGCTATACTTAAAAAAAATGATAATGATAAAAAGCTCTAAATAAGATATTGAAGTAATTTACCGTCTTTATTTTCATTTAAACATGCCTTTGTCCGAATGAAGAATACAAATAATAATATTTCCTATAGCGGTGATTATTGTTTAGACTACGGTCCGCTTTTTGGTTAATGTAGACTTGAAAATAGAGCCATTTATTGGCTGAATGATAACTGTATATATTACAAGGTCATCTTCACACGAAGCCAGTGTAGACTAGACCTCCTTTTAAGATAAGCAAATCCGACATATTTGAACACGCTTTTTACGATTTGCTGAATAATATGAATAGGGCTGAAGAAAATCTTTGTTTCTTGTGACCTTTCCTTAAGGACGTTTTCGGGAGTTTTCATATAGACATATAGGCAAAATTAAAACTGTTCTATAGAATTTCTATAAACTTGGCATGTTGTTAGAATATGATAACAGAAACATTTTACGCGAAAAAATGGGGATCGTGGAATTTACTTGTATTGGTGTCAAATGGCACAGTACAAAAATACGAATTTCAATTGATATCTGAGTATATCTATAAATTATCTTTTAAATATCTTTCTATTGTAGGTGCCCCAGCAGATCTATATAAGAAATTCTAATATTATGTTTAATATGCCTGTGGACCTCGGTGGAGTTGCTTTAAAAAGAACATATCAAAATAATAATTCACGGCCTTTCTCATTCCGGGGTAGATAGAGTAAAATAATGAAGACACGTTTTATCTTGTGATTTCAGTTTTGAAGATTTGGGTCACCATATCATTACGCGGTGTTGTACGCTAAAACAGTCACACTTTGTAAAAGGTCAAATCCTTGTTTGAGTACATTTGTATTAACTAAGTAGACAGATTCTGATACATATGAAGTCAAAACTATAGATAAAATGAAGATTCTAAAACAACAACAACAACAACTACAAAAAAAACAACAAAAAACAAAAACAAAAAAATGGTGCATTCTCGGTTTGATCGGGCCAGTTTATGGACGCCCCATTATGACACACTAGGTGTTTCACTCTCTATTATCAATAAACGACTTTAAGAACAACTGATCATATGATTTTCCAATTAAGAATATTCATCATATGATTACATTTTCAACAAGCAGGGCAGCATGCTCGACTATTTGTAAAACAAGAGCCTGGACAATTAAAAATTTTCTAAGATCAAAGAGGGCCATAATTCTGTCAAAATGGTTGTTAGAGTTATGGGCATTAATCAGTGACCATCAATAAGTGCCTGGTGTTTCAGTATTTTTGAACGCCGACGCCTGAATATTTACTATTATAGTTCTTCGAAAATTCGAGCTTAATCCTACTTTGTTTCATGCATAGATTAAAAAAATACATAATTAATATGTTACAGAAATGAGCAACGCATTTCATTGACAAAACAATACCAAACCAATACAATAAAGAAAATGATTAACAATTTTACACGTGCTTTTATTGTTGATTGTTTATGTAAGAAAAACAAACAGGCCTAATTTCTGTCAATCATTACTTTAGTTAAAAATAAATATTGTTTTTAATAAAAGTATACAGGGATGTATAACATATAAAGCAATTTGTTATAGACTTACTTAATAACTTTTTAGCCATGCATAATTTGTGGTATTAATATGAAATGATTCTTAATTATTAAACAAAGTATATAATCTGATGCCTAGTCACGTGGTCGTTGATTATATACATGTATGTTTGTTAGGATAAACGACCTATAAGCCCGATGTCAAAGTGTATTTGTTAACCTTATGTATAAAGATTACAAATAACAGTAAACTTACTAAAATATACTTTATAAAAGAACTACTACAGAAATGCACTTTTGTATATATATATACTTGCAATAACTTATTTTGTTTAAGGTTCAAGTACACAATTATTATTTTTAATGTAGTAATAAGTATCCTGATCAAATGTTAAAGATTATAATATACTTGAATGATAGCGACGTGATCTTAACGCTATGGTCCAGAGTTAAATATTAGCATACTAAATGCAAAACGTCTTTAGTTTAAACATATTTATTCCCGAAAGTATATATAATGTACATACATACAAATATATAACAAACAAAACATTTTACACAATGGAAAAGGATGAGAATGAAAGACAAGTCTTATAGAAGTCTTTCCTTATTTGTATGTAATATTGATGTCAAAGGTCATAATAACGACAATGTAGCTATATTGATTTAGGCGTAATCCTTGCATTATTTCAAGCACAAACGGACACCTGAGTAAAACGACCGGCCTTTCTGTAACCCAGATGTGTTTTCTTATCCAAAATCCCTTTAAAGAGTCGATCCGAAAGCTTTGAAGGAATGGGTCAGGGTTGGGAGGGGGGCTGGTGATTTGAAGTCAGCCACCTTTACCACTTGGCCTCGAAGGCACCATTGACCTTGCTTGAAAAAAATCTTTTTTACTGGTAGTGGTTCGTCATAAATTTGGGTAAATTGTATGCGTCACTAACAAGTTATGTACTTGACACTTACTATAGTTCTAATTTTTTGTTTTTAATAATACCATTTTTTCTTCGATGTATTTATTCTTTTTTTTCGAAATTCATACGAAAAGAACTCATCATCCCTTGTGGGGTCACGTTTTATTTTCATATTACACATTTTGTAAAAAAGGAAAAAATAGAAAATAATCTCTTACAACGGGCATATATGCAGTTGATATTAAAGATGTTCATATTACACGTTTTCTGAACTAACTTAAGATATTATCATACAATGTACACTAACATTTCTCTCCGACGTTTAAGATTATTCTACATCATATTACTTGCAGTAGTGTCATATTTCAATATGTACATTATTATGTATAAAAAGATAGGCTTAAAACTCGCGACTTGATGTATTTTATATTCAAATCTCATTTAATCGAACAATGAAACCAGGAAATTATGTTAAACACTTACCTAAAACTCCAGTCCTATAAATAGCATGAAATTATTGTCTTTACTTCCACTTTCTTTTTCAAAACATGTAGTTTGTGAATTATTCAAACTGAAATCTGACCGAGTTACATTTAAAAGAACGCTATCTCGTTCACTATTATCATTACTTTACCACGTGGCCTATTTATGAAAGACCCGCACTGACATTTCAACTGTTCATCTTCACGATACAGAATTCACGAATTCATGATGAGGAAATTTTGAATTTGGTCGCGATGTTGAAATGCATTGTGAAGTTCAAAACATGATTTCAAGAAGTTGAATAAATGAAGTTGAAATCGTGTTTTTGTGAAGTTGAAATCGTGAATTCGTGAAGTTCAAAACGTGAATTCGTGAGTCGCGAGTTCGTGAAGTTGAAATCGTGAATTCATGAAGTTGAAATCGTGAAGTCGTGAAGTTGAAATAGTAAATTCGTGAAGTTGAAATCGAAAATTCATGAAGTTGAAAACGCGAGTTCTTGAATTCCATATGTTGAAAACCTGAATTCACGAACTGTGAATTGACGAAGGTGAAATCGGAAATTCATGCAGTTGAAATGTCCCTACCGGTCTTTCGTACTTATTTGTATTCCTTGTAGGTTAATAAGATAAAACAAACGTTTAATCCAGGACAGGGATACATCGGTATTACACAAGTTTCGTGCATGCGATTTCCCCTAAAACAAAACGGTTTTTTCCGTGTTTGCACGTCCAAATCATGAGAAATGCAGGACGTGCTAAATCTTTTTATATATAATCAAGGTGAGCAATCATAGCAACGAGACGCTCTATGAAATATTTAGAGATATGAACATAATACTATGATGCCCTGCTGAGCATTATACATGTATAAACTACTGTCATACAGATATGATAAAGCTGATCATAAATATGAAAAATATTCTTCCCCTTAGATATCAATGAAACGACAGAATATCATTTTATCTATTTTAAACATTTTATAACAGACTTACGCCTGGTCTGACAATACGGAAGTGTGTGACTATAGTCTGTTCCTATCCCCGTGAAAATGGCAGCCTATCGCTGTAGATATAGCACAATTGGGCATGAAAAGGTACGTTCCAGATAGGTAAAATAATGTTTTGAAAAATACATGTACAGTATATTAATTCAAAATGAATGTGTCACTTTGGATGTAATTTTTGTAAATAATTATTCCTGTAATTTATTGAAAAGATATTAAATAAAATAACTGGAACAAAAAAAAAAAAAAAAAAAAAAAAAAAAAAAACAATAAAAAAAACCGAAATGAAGAAATGAAAAGTAAAATATACGGAAAAATACTGCTTTAAGTTACCCCATTTTATGATTTAAAATGTTGTGGTTTGAAGTGCATTAGTAAGATATTTAAAGATGCAAATGTTATTAAAAATATATAAAGTCAAATATACTTACCTTCATATTGGAGCCTCCATTCTCCATTCCGTAAAAGTGATAATAATTTCCGGAGAAGACCTTTAAAATATTTCAATACATATGTTTTACGGCTACACTGTCATTATTTGATCTGTTTACGAAAAAACATCCACTTAAAGATTTCTTGAATCTGGGACTTAAATGTGTATCTTTCTGTCCCAGCTTGAATTAATGTGACAAAACAGTTTTATGTTCTAAAGGTAAAAATATGACTTGTTGTATCTAATGTTTCACAATTATAAATGCACAATGTGCCCCCTTCTGTTTGGGGGGGGGGGGGGGTTGAAGGGGGGCGGAGTCCCCCTCATCGCCAAGAATATTTTGGACTTGTGAGAGGCTTAAAATGACCCCAGGTCGATCATAAGGTAACGTGTAACCAACGCGAAAAGCCTTTGACTCCATCTCAATCCCTTTGAGAAGTTGCAGCACTTTGAAATAAATTTTGATGGAAAAAATCGAGGCAAAATAGTGATTTTTGGCAATTTTGAGATGTCTCCTCCTTGCCATGGTAACATGAAATTTAAGACTGAGCATGTCGTTACAAAGGCAATGGTCAAGTCAACATTTGTGCCAAGTTTGATTAGTATTGAAGCATTTTTCATAGTTTCTTAGCAGTTTGAACTTGTAAGAGGAGGCTTTTCAGTGAAAATGGCCATTTTTCACAATATACTCATGGGGGAAAGGGTTAAAGGATATATAAACAGAATAAAATACTTAGAGAAAACTTTTTTATTTCACCATTTTTGTGAAGTTGGCGGCCTAGCGGCCTTTAATTTTTATGTTGCAGACGTTTGTCAAAGAAAATACACTTTTATGGCTCATACAAATTGAAAAATCAGGATCCACAGATCTATACAAGTACAAATGTATAAACAATGGAACATCTTAGAGAGGCAACGGAAAATGAGACCTTCTATCTACGGCCAGGACGTTTTCTGCGAGAAGAGAACGAAAAGCGCAAAACACGACAGTACGATGTTGAAAGTATGATAGTGACAGTACGACAATACGATGGCGAAGCACAACATTACGATGGCGATAGTCCATCGTACTGCCGCCATCGTACTGTTGTACTGACAACATCGTTACAAACATACGTAGACTACGGATCAATGCGAGATAAGTTAAAAGCAACATGACGGGGTTACCTAACTGTATTTGTCTCCCTGTGACTTCCTTACTTATATCCAAAGTTATCAGACGAGTATAATAAAATTATGCTGTAATGTGTTAAGCACTCTTTTATAAATACTTAAAATGGCATTTAAAAATATGACTATAATTATGTAATACAAATGAATACATACTTACATGTAAATACCAAAAATATATAAGAATTAGTATCATAGTTTATAATTTTTATAAGTCGGTGATGATATTTCAGATATCTAATCTCGTATTGGTGTTGTTATGTTTGGAATTTTATCATTTTATTGGTGTTGTTGTACCAAACAATCGTAACTGACACCAATTAATTGATATAAATGCGTTTTCTATTTCAATACGTTGAAAAACCAGGAAATTCTTTTTTAACAATTTACAAAATGGACGTACGGATTTACGATATTATAAAAGTGAAAAGAAAACCAGCCAAGATTAAAATAAAGTTGTAATGTGATTTGCTCTTGGATTCATTAAGAAAAACAACAACAACAACAACAACAACAACAACAACAACAAAATAGCAAGGGATCCCAGTAAAATGCTCGCTTTTTGGACTTGCGATTTTTCCTATCTGTATATCAACAACAATAACAACTTTATCTGGACTAAAATTGTCAAAAAGGTGTTATTTTTAAAAATTGATGATGAAATCTGAACACCATTACAACAAACAAAAAGGAGTGGAATGCGAATACAAACAATGATATACTGCATTTATTGAAAGAGCCATACATATGATTGGTGTTAAGACCTTACTTCGATAAACAAACCTCAAACATTAGTTATGATGTCTTGTTAAGCCATTTTTATTATATATACACGAATTCAATTAAAAAAACATACGACTTAAAATCTATTTATAAATGTGTGGATTTCAACCCCAGATATGTATTGTAGCTCAAAATCTTACAAATTACATCTCAATATCACAATGTGGACATTAAGCAAAAAACTTACGAAATTGCTTATAATTGTCGAGAAAATAAATTAAACCTTCTTAATTTAAAGCGAGACACAGGCAAAATTTTCATTTCTTCGTTTTGAATTTTTCATTCATTAATCTGTAAATGTCCTCAAAATGAATACACTAGGCAGTCACTGGAACAAAACTTTTCTCCTTGGTGGTTTCCTAAGTTGACCCACGTGGGCCAGGTTAGAGCGTAAAGATTTCACATTTGTCGTCACAGTGAACTCTAGAAACGTTAAAGTCGTCAAATGAACGAATTAGGTTTGTTTCAATCATACAATATCCACACTATCTGTTATTGTAACTTCAAGTGTTTGTTCAAGTCATATGACTAGTATTAAAACTACTCGGTGATTCTGTCGGCGGCGATATTTCGTCCAACATATATAGATATATTTACGCTTCAAACCAAAAATAAATATAATTGATACAGAAAATCATGCTGGGACTTTGTTTTGATTTGAGTAAATTAGATATTTTTTATTTTGGTCATTAATTTTAAGTACCCCATAAAGTATTATTTTACTTTGTTTACTGCTTTTAAGGCTATTTGATTTTAGACGGGTTTGATTTTCAGAAAAGACCCTCTGTTAAGAGTCTTACGGAATTTTTTAGTACAAGCAGGTAGTCAATTGTTTTTACACAATTCGGATACGCTGAAACGCTGAATCCATTTTTTGCTCTACCCCGGCAGTAGTCGAAATCAAAATGGCCACCATTGACCTTTACCATTTACTTCATAATTTAGTATTTCTGTGTTTATAGCGTATTATATGTTCATTCATCTACATGGAATTAAGTTTCAATTACTTTTAGGCATTACTAAAAACAATCAAACATGATTTACACATTGACTACTATGGCGGTCTTCTTTAATCTCAAAATGGTCATCTAATTTAACAAATATAAGTAAAGTCCTTCTGTAAGAATAATTATAAAAATATAATAATGATATAAGCAACATGTCATGAAGAATTATAAGTTTTCTGCACAGTTAAATTTTTATTATATGAACCAGACGACTTTTTACGGCCGCCAGACGGCACAAATAACATAGACATTATCATAAAATAGAGTGAAAAACAAACAAACACACACAAAAAAAAACAACAAAATACAAGTCCCTTTAAATTATAAACTTTTAACCCAGGCAAGCAGTCGTGCGAGGCGGCGTTCAACTGGCCTTTATCTCCTTCTCTGTGACAAAGAGCATTAAATAAATGTATGGTTTAATCAAGTAATCCCTCAAACATTTCAACAATATAAGTTAGAGAGGTAACTGGATTAGAAGTCATCGACTCTAACCCCTCGACTACGGAGGAGGACTAAAACGGTAATGCCAGTACTATCACATGTAAATGCAAGTAAACCAAAAAGAATGCATTGTATATAACAATTTCGTATATCAAGACACCAAACTTAAGATGAAATTACATTTTGTTTATTTTGTAGCGCTTTAAGAAATACCAACTTTGCACTTTAAAGGTCATATGGCTATTGTCCAGATATATTGGTAAAGGAACACCTCAGGTGTACCATGATGAAAGGCCTTTGAGGTCCAACTGTAAAAGGGTTAAACACTATGCATGTAGTATCTCTTAAAATAGAAGTGTTCACGATGATACGCCTTTGTGAGGGTTCTTATCGCAAGTTGACCCACGGTGATAGCCTCAGAGAATATAGTAAACTGTGATAGACGTTTAGAGGGTTCTTTTCAACCCACGGGAATATCCTCAGGTAATGCAGTTAAACACACACAAACCACGGTGAAAGGCCTTTAAGAGTTTTTTCACAAGTTGACCCACTTTCATAGCCACATGGAATGCAGTTAGGCACACACAACCCATTGGTTGAGAGATTTTATCATTAGATGACCCACTGTAATAGCTTCCGGGAAGGTAGTAAAACACAAACAACCCACGGTGATAGGCCTTGGGTAGGATTCTTATCTAAGTTGACCCACAGTGATAACCACATGAAACTCACAACCAACGATGATAGGAATTTTAAAGGTACTCATCACAAGTTTAACAACTGCAATAGCGTCAGGAAATGCAATGAAACACACACACAACCCACGGTGATAGGCCCTCTAGATGATTCTTATCGCACGTTAGCACATGATGATAGCCACTGGGAATGCAGCAGAGCTAACAAAATCCAAGGTGATAGGCCTTGTAGAGGTTTCTTACTGCGAATTAACCCACGATGAATGCAGTAAAACACACACACACACGCACGCACGCACGCGCGCGCGCACGCACACACACACACACATCCCATGGTTATAGGCATTATCACAATTTGACCCAAATGTCATAGCGTCAGGAAATGTAGTTAAACATACACCCAAGGTGAAAGGCCTTTAAGGTAGACCATGGGTAATGCATTACCTCCACTTTGAAGAGTATTCAAATACTAGTAGGCTAGAATCACATTTTGTTTAGAAACAAACATTTTGCTTGTGTAATGTGTTACCTGAATGTTATTATTTGTTTCTTAACAATGAGCAATAGAAAAACATTTTTTATAATGATGATATTACAGATTATTTACAGTTTCCTCATTTCTGAAAATAAGTCCTTCTAATGGCAAAGTCTTAGTTCAGAAATATATCCATAACTCATAAACCACACGGTAAATTTTATTTAAATTTTGCATACAGGTGACCTTGAAGACATATAACTGTCCTATGTTGTCAATTTTACAGTTCCTCATGGTGCCCATTACCCATGGTCTACCTTAAGAAGGTTCTTATCGCAAGTTGCCACATAGTGATAGCCACTGGGAATGCAGTAAAACAAACACAACCTACAGTGATAGGTTTTTTGAGGGCACACGTATTTTTTTACTTGGGGACCATATGCCGCTTTTCATGGAATGGCGCTTACGTGTCACATTGAAGGTTCCGTGATTACTTCAAAATTGTACCAGTTCATGTTAAATGTTGAATTCTGCTTAAGCCGGTGCTATGGGGCGTGGACGGTAACCTTTTTTGGCACTCTCGAGTACCGTCCATGAACAGGCTCAATGAAACCGAGCCTGCAACATTTTCAATTTTGTCGTGTTAAGCTTTCTTTAGAGATTCTGTATTTCTTTATTGTTTTCTTATCGCAAGTTGACCCAAGGTGATAGCCTCATAATATGCAGTTAAGCGGACGCAATCAACGGAAATAGGCCGTAATAAGAGTGCTCTTTTCGCGAATTAACCCACAGGATAATCTCAGGTAATACTTTAAAATACTGTGAAACACACAACCCGCGGAAATAGGCATTTAAGGTGTTTGACGAAAATTTCGTAACAGTTTTCTTAGCAACCTCTCATCACAGCCTCTTGATATTTAGCATGCAGCATTGACATGTGGTCTTTTCAAGACCCATTTTTCAAATTTATTATTATGTCAAGTTTATTAATAGCACTACGGTGTTTCAATTGGCTACCAGTCGTCTACTTAATGAAGCTTTCATTGTAGGTTTATTTACCGTGACAAGCAAAGGACCTACTTTTAACATAGGGTAATATACGCCTGCTTTTTGACGTCATATCTGTGATATGCAGGCTCCATAACCCCTAATCCCCTATAAAAAAAAAACACTTTATTTTATTCCGCCAATTGTTTTCTCGTTTAGGGCACTCGCTTTCATTTACTTTAGGACCATACGCCGCTTTTCTTGGAATGGCACGAAAGTGTCAAATTGAAGGTTTCATGATGACCGCCGTATGAACACATCTGCGGATGTTTCTAAGTTATTAATTCACCATTACCCTGTGTAAATGATGAATTCTGCTTAAGCCGGTGCTAGGGTGCGTGGACGGTAACTTGCACTTTCCATTACCGTCTATGAACAGGCTCAATCAAACCGAGCCTGCAACATTTTCCATTTGTCTAGTTGGACTTTCTTTAAGGATTTTCTCTCCTTTTTGAGATGTAAATAGTTACTTACAATAGAGAAAATAATGAAATAGATAAATACGGAATCCCTAAAGAAAGCCCAACACGGCAAAATTGAAAATGTTGCAGGCTATGTTTGATTGAGTCTGTTCATGGACGGTACTGGATAATGAAGTCATGCATTCCCCAACGTCACAAATAATGCTATTTTTTATATTTTGATTTACTGATGTTTTCCAAAAAAAGGTAGGGTCGGCGGCGGGGAAAAAAAGGTATTTATATTTTAATGCCAAGAGCATATCTTCATTTCCGGACTGTGATAAATGTGGTAGGTACATATACACAACTACTAAATAGAGATACGAAATGAAATTCATCATCGATTGTCTTTTCCATAGATTGTCTAAATACACTTTAACTTACATATTTCTCACATGTGTGAAACAAAATAGCGTCAAGAAAAGATTCAAGTAAACTATGGAGGGCGTTCGTTGCCAAAATTCCAGACATGTAAAGTGTTCCTTTTTAAAATGACTTTTGAAAATACGAACTTATATGCCTTCCATTTTTATTGTATGCCTCTTAATTAAATCTTTTAATTAAAGGTTACCTTATTAACAAGTTTACTTATATATCGTAACAACTGACCTAACATCTAAAACGACAACAAATTTACAAGTTCGTATCTTCCATTGCATGCAATACATATGCACGTTTGCACACTTATAGATCTTTAATATACAAATGAAATGTAAAACTCGAATACGGAAAATAGAGTTTAAGAAAACGTGACTACAAAAGTACGTAAACACAGTATCGTGTTCTTATCAGTTACAAATTATTTATCATTTTAGTGATTAGCATGTCCGTGCTCTGCCTAGTGCCCTGTCCTGTATTTTGTTTGGGGGTCCGCCTGGGCTTCTTGCCACTTGTTGAGTCATGTCGGGTTGCGTTCATTGAGCGCCGCCTTTCCTTGTTGATCTTGTTTGTCATATATTCCTGAGAAACATCGGCGATTTTGAAATTTTTAGGGGAAACAATGACCAACTTCAAGGGAGTAATTTTATTAATAATGTAAAAACCATCCAATATTCTTATTGGTATCATTGAAAAATGTATTGGCACAAATTTCATTTTCAACAAAAAACTATGCAAGTACTTGCAAAAATATGATTTTAAAGCGGCCATCGAGATTTTTCCGAAATCAAGAAAATGCTTATCCGTAGCACATATGTACAATCTTTAATAAGGTATTTTCAGTATGAATAAAAACTTTTTTGCACTTGTTCATTATCCCTTATGTACAGACTCAATCAAACCGAGTCTGCAATTCTTATGTAATATTGTAATGATTAATGCTTCCGAGGGATCACTTTGTGCCGTGTGGCAGCTGTAAAAAGTTGCCCCGTACTTCACTTCAGTGTTGTTATATTTTCTGGTCCTTCGGGATCATTGATGCCAGCGCTATTAAGTGTTGAGAATTGAGTACCGTTCAAGCCGGTGCTAGGGGGCGTGAGGGATGTTGCACTTGTTCATTATTCCTCATGTGCAGACTCAATCAAACCGAATCTGCATTTCTTATGGAATTTTGTTGTGATTAATGCTTCCGAGGAATCACTTTGTTTCCAGATTTTTAATATGCTTGTTCAAAGCTTATCGTCTTTAATTTCATTCAATATTCAATTTCCTTTTTGAATAAAGTATCTAATGGAAGCGACGTTATTTTTTTCCGAATATATGAGTGTGGATTTAAGAGAAAAACTAGAAATGTGTCCATAGGACACGGATGCCCCCACACACCACTGTTCTGTCAATCTTATGACTCTAGGTCAAATATTTTTTGGACTACATGTGCCACAAGTTGAAAACTAAAAATCAACAAAGGGCCATAATTCTGTTAAATTTGGTCGCAGCAAAAATTCCTTCCTTTTCTGCCATCTACACATTAAGGTTGTTCATCCCTGGAAGTTTAAGCAAAATCTGCCATCCGGTTTAAGAGGAGTTGCGTTCACAAAATTTCTACAGAGTATATAGTGAAAAAATCAACAAAGGGCCATAATTCTATTAAATTTGGTTGCAGCAAAAATTCCTTCCTTTACTTCCATCTACACATTAAGGTTGTTCATCCCTGGAAGTTTAAGCAAAATCTGCCATCCGGTTTAAGAGGAGTTGCGTTCACAAAATTTCTACAGAGTATATAGTGAAAAAATCAACAAAGGGCCATAATTCTGTTAAATTTGGTCGCAGCAAAAATTCCTTCCTTTACTGCCATCTACACATTAAGGATGTTCATCCCTGGAAGTTTAAGCAAAATCTGCCATCCGGTTTAAGAGGAGTTGCGTTCACAATATTTCTACATAGCACATATAGTGAAAAAATCAACAAAGGGCCATAATTCTGTTAAATTTGGTCGCAGCAAAAATTCCTTCCATTACTACCATCTACACATTAAGGTTGTTCATCCCTGGAAGTTTAAGCAAAATCTGCCATCAGGTTTAAGAGGAGTTGCGTTCACAAGATTTCGGGACGGACGGACGTACGGACGGACACTCGGACGGACAAGTGCAACGCTATATGCTCCCACTCTGTGGGGGCATAAAAAAACAACGATAAGTTAGAAACAAAATTTTTAATGCTTCTACGTAATTAATTTTCATTTTTAAGGCATCACTAGATGCATACACATAAAGGATTCTTTTACTTGAGTCTAAAATTATCAACGCCGCCTTTCCTTGATGATGTTGTTTATCATATTCTAAAATTATCAAAATTGACCAAGAAATAAAAAAGTAAGTAGGGGGCGCCATGTTTCTCTTACTGAATTTCAGAGTGTGTGTTTTTTTGTTGTTTTTTGTTTGTTTTATTTTTACTTGGGATCATATGCCGTTTTTCATGGTATGGCAGTTACGTGTCACATTGAAGGTTCCATGATAATCGCCATATAAACACATCTGCGGATGTTTCAAAATTCAAAATTGTACCAGTTCATGTTGAATTTTGCTTTAGCCGGTGCTAGGGGGCGTGGACGATAACTTGCTTCCATGAGCAGGCTCAATCAAACCGGGCCTGCGACATTCTCAATTTTGTCGTTTTGAGCGTTCTTTAGGGATTCTTATTTTCTCTATTTTACAGAAAGTAACATGATAAACTTTTTAACGAAAAGTTAATTCATTTTGATTTAATTCATGTTTATTTTTAGGCATTATATAATTATATATCATAAATCGTATGAAGCACACTTTTATTTCAATCCAAAATTATCAAAATATATTACGAAATAAAAAAAAATTGAGGGAACGCCGTGTTTTTCTTACAAATTCTAGAGTGTTACTTTCAGAGTAAAAAAACAACAAAAAATTCAATTCATCTATTTAATTCATTTTTATATCCGAGCACTCATAGAAGGCTTAAGGAGTAATCTTTCATTTGATACCAATAATATTGGACTTTTTATAGAAATAAAAAAAGTTAGAATGGACGATTGAGAAATAGGAGAGAGGCGACGGGTATTATACCTGTCCGTACATTTCCGTGATAGAAGATCGTAAATAGTCAGAGAGGGGCGGAGCGTCATGCATGACTTGAAATCAATGACTTGAAACTTTGTGAATCTACTTTTGTCATTTTAAACATGCATTTGTGTAAACGTACTGTTGTAGTTCTACGACTGGAAACACGTTTTATTAAATTATATTTTTTGCATTCGAGTTTTACATTTCATTTGTGTTTTTCAGGTACAGATATATATCTTCAAGTGTGTAAACATGCTTATGTATTATATGCAATGGTAGATACGAACTTGTAAATGTGTTGTTGTTCTCCATGTTAGGTCAGTTGTTAAGATTTACATGTAAACTTGTTATTTAAAAGCGGGTGCATTCAATTAAAAGATTGGATTAAGAGGCATATCATTTGCTGTGCACGAATGCAATCAAAAATGCTAGACATACATGTTCGCATTTTCAAAAGTAGTTTTCAAAAGGAACACATAACATGTCTGGAATTTTGGCAACGATCGCCCTCCATAGTAAACATGTTCATTTATTGCCCAAGTTGAAAATATTTTTATCGGATAATTAGCGGGTCAATTATTTACATAAACTATTAAAAGTAAGTGCATTTTTTGTTTTGTTTGTTTGAAACCCCTATATTCAATTGGCTTTTAAATCCTAATTTTATTTGTTAAATATGAAAATAGTGATCTTGTCAATCTAAATTAATATCATTGCATCAAATTGCTCTCGCTCTATCCTTGCATGTAATTGCTTACGTATTTTTTGTAGTTTTTTTTTCTTTGACATTTTTACGCATTTGGACCTTAAAATAATTTTTTAAACATTTACATACATAGATAAAATATGATCCAAGCTAATTATACTTCGGTGAGAACGGCTGGACGTTTCTTCGATAAGTCAAATAGGTTAGACATATACATCCCGATGGAAAATTAATATCTAATTTTATTATTGGCATATTTCAAGACAACACAGAATTTTTATCTTTTTTCTTTGGGGGGGGGGGGGGGCGATTTTATTTTCATTTTCCCAAAATAAGGAGTCGGGTGGGTCAGTAAACCGCAATATCAAAAAATAATGGCCCTAAGACATTGGTAAATAAACAAGAATAAAGATCAACAAGGCAAAGGCAACGTTCAACAGAAGGCATCAAACATAAATCTGGAGTCACATAAGGGTGGGACATGTAATGTGAAATAAAATTAACTAAAACGGACCAATATGGGAATTAAAGGAATAAGGACAGTACGGTGAGTGTTTATTATAGATGTTAAAAAGAATAACCGGTTAGATTGATGTATACAAAATACATTTGATAACTGTACATGTTTTATCTAATTCAAGAGAATACCAGTTGTTAAAATCTAGAAACAAAATGATCCATCGGAAGGATTAATCACAACAAAATTACTCAGTTTGATTGAGTCTGTACATGAGGGATAATGAATACGTGCAACATCCCTCATGCCCCCTAGCACCGGCTTGTGCGGTACTCAATTCTCAACACTTAATAGTGCTGGTATCAGAAAGGAGTCCTGACGGAAAACAAACAGAATAGGGCAGACGGGCAAATTACGGACGGAACGTTATGGTGTCGTAGTTTATGATACGAAAGATTCTCGCTTAATATTATTTAATAAAATATCATTGATAAGTTAAGCTCTAAATTCTAAAAAATAACACATAGAACAGACGTGTAATGAAAACATTTGTTTAAATTTAATGTAGCAGTCACATGAATTTATATAGCATTGTTTTTCTGGCGTAAAAAATAAAAATGAAATAAAAACAGGCAAACGAGTAGCAAATGCAATAAAGGCATAAACTGTATGAACTTTATTCTGCAAATAACATTTCAAAATTGATAATGTTTATCTACGTTGAATTCTTCAGTCTGTTTATATTTTTCTGGTCATTTGCGTGCATTTTTTTCCAACACTTTTACGTGCTGAAAATTCAACGCCTGTCAAGCCGGTGAAAGCAGGCGTGATGATTATTGCACTTTTTATTTCCCCTCATGCACCCATCATGCACACAATTTCTCTCATGCACATTTTAACTCCGCAATTTCCATGTAATTTTGGTGGGGTCAATGCTTCCGAGTGATTTATTAATACCCATTTTTCAAGATTTCTATACAAGATTCTATCTAACACATACTATCCAGAAAAAAGAGTCATGTGATTTCCCAATATGGATTGGGAATTATTCATTTTGTAAGACCACTATAGCTTTCCACTATAGGAACCAACTATTCTCAGTATCTTCCTTTCACTTAATGGCGACACGTGAACGTTGCTTTTAAAACCGCACTAGAGCGAGGTGGTATCTGGTGGACTTTACAAAATCTGCGAACATACTAGATATTTAACCTCCAGGATGTAATCTTTTGTTAGATAATTTTGATAATCATAAACCAAATTTCATCCGGAAGTTTTAAGGCTTATTGAGTAGTCTTGTGTCTTTTCTTGACATTCTTAGATTCTCAATGTGATTGATTTGGAATCGAAATTTCGTTATTTATTCAAATGCTTGTCATTTGATTTTCTGGTCACATGTCGGTAAGTTTTCGCAGGTTAATGTACGGCTGGATTCAGTGTCATTATTTTCTCATGTTCACATTTCTTTATCGTTTTGTTGGTCGACGTAATGCTCGCCTGCAATCTCCGGATAATGGCCCAGCGTTGTTATAGGAATATTATCTGAAGCAAGTTCTTCCATATGAACTTATTGACGTGGAATGAGAGTATGAGATCGCCCTTCTAGCCTTTTGGATTGAATATTTATTTGGAACTTTCTTCAAGGAAGATCGGCGAAACGCAAACAATGGTTTGCTTCCAATAGTTTGACTTTGTATGAAGAACTCGACTTCTTCATTTCTTAAGGTGATCTGAAAAGTCCAAGTTTATTTAGTAGGTGTGTAACAGCTGTAAATTGGCAGTTTTCATTTCTCACTGGATCGCAAATATTAAATCGGTGGCTCAAATTTCTGTCTCACATTTTCATGGAGATAATTGCTTGTAATTGGAATCAATTATTTCTGTCTATGAAGTTTCAGATCGATTAAACCCGCTTTTGCTTTAGGCAAGTCGCTGATATATTATCATCGAAACAGGGATATTGAATTCAATTTTGTACGTGTTATTCTTTATAACGCGTTTAATTATTTGCTATGTACAGTCGATTCCATACTTTGACAGAACAAATAAAAAAAACACCCCCCCCAAAAAAAAAAAACAAAACAAAACAAAAAAAAAAAAAAAAAAAAAAAAAAAAAAAAAAAAAAATCCCCAACAAAACACATGTATTACATGTTTTGATGCCTTGTCTTTTGGTGAATTGTCTTTCGCTGTTTTTTGTTTTCTTTTGTATTCATTTTACGCCTTTTCCAAACAGTATTTCAGTCATATAGGCGGGTAGTTTCCTAACCATCGTTCCTGGAGAGTTACACCAGTACAAGACTATCTTCCTCCTCGCTTAACTACCAAAGCATCTCACGGTGATCGAACCCACGCCAGAGAGGTAACTGGATTAGAAGTCATCGACTCTTAACTCCTCGACCACGGAGGCGGTTTTTGAGGATTGTCAGTCGTTTACTAGTCAAACTAACTAGAAAGGTATCAGGCACACTGAAATCCATTGTTAAAGAAATACCTGCTTTCTGTTTTCTGAGAAACTGTCACACATTTTTCTTTTTTAAATGATAGGTGTAATGCATTGTCGGCGTTTTTATCATCATTCGTCACAATACACATTGAAAATATTTGCTGTAGTTTCATATAACGCTAGAATAAATTGAATAATGTAAACTAGTTAAACCGTAATGTTAATTTGATAAAATATATTTCATTAGATGTATCTTTATGTCCTATTAAAAGTCCATATTACAACGAAAATGCTAAAATTTTATTTCTAATAAAAAATCAACTTTTTTTTGTATTTTGTTTTAGTTCATGTACCATATACATAAACTATCTTTTGCAGACTTTTTAGCTCACCTGAGCATGCTCAGGGTGAGCTTTTAGGATCGATGATTGTCCGTCGTCCGTCGTCCGTCGTCCGTCCGTCGTCCGTTCACATTTTGTTGTTAACACTCTAGCGGTCGCATTTTTGCCTCAATCATCATCAAAGTTGGTCAGGATGCTTATCTAGTTGATAGCTCGGATGAGTTCGAACATGGGTCATCTCGGATGAGAAACTAGGTCACAAGAGCTAAAAATAGAAAAACCTTGTTAACACTCTAGAGGTCACATTTTTGCCTCAATCATCATCAAACTTGGTCAGGATGTTTGTCTAGGTGATAGCCCGGATGAGTTCGAACATGGGTCATCTCGGATGAAAAAGTAGGTCACCGGAGCTAAAAATAGAAAAACCTTGTTAACACTCCAGCGGTCACATTTTTGCCTCAATCATCATCAAACTTGGTCAGGATGCTTATCTAGTTGATAGCTAGGATGAGTTCGAACATGGGTCATCTCGGATGAAAAACTAGGTCACAAGAGCTAAAAATAGAAAAACCTTGTTAACACTCCAGCGGTCACAATTTTGCCTCAATCATCATCAAACTTGGTCAGGATGTTTGTCTAGGTGATAGCTTGGATGAGTTCGAACATGGGTCATCTCGGATGAAAAAGTAGGTCACCGGAGCTAAAAATAGAAAAACCTTGTTAACACTCTAGCAGTCACATTTTGGCATCAATCATCATCAAACTTTGTCAGGAAGCTTGTCTAGGTGATAGCTCTGATGAGTTCGAACATGGGTCATCTCTGATGAAAAAGTAGGTCACTGGAGCTAAAAATAGAAAAACCTTGTTAACACTCTAGCGGTCACATTTTTGCATCAAACATCATCAAACTTGGTCAAGATGCTTGTCTAGGTGATAGCTTGGATGAGTTCGAACATGGGTCATCTCGGATGAAAAAGTAGGTCACCGGAGCTATAAATAGAAAAACTTTGTTAACACACTAGCGGTCACATTTTTGCCTCAATCATCATCAAACTTGGTCAGGATGCTTGTCTAGGTGATAGCTTGCATGAGTTCGAACATGGGTCATCTCAGATGAAAAACTAGGTCACCAGAGCTAAAAATAGAAAAACCTTGTTAACACTCCGGCGGTCACATTTTTGCCTCAATCATCATCAAACTTGGTCAGGATGCTTATGTATTTGATAGCTCGGATGAGTTGGAACATGGGTCATCTCGGATGAAAAACTAGGTCACAAGAGCTAAAAATAGAAAAACATTGTTAACACACTAGCGGTCACAATTTTGCCTCAATCATCATCAAACTTGGTCAGGATGTTTGTCTAGTTGATAGCTTGGATGAGTTCGAACATTGGTCATCTCGGATGAAAAACTAGGTCACAGGAGCTAAAAATAGAAAAATCTTGTTAACATTCTAGTGGTCACATTTTCGACTCAATTATCATCAAACTTGGTCAGGATGCTTGTCTAGGTAATTGCTAGGATGAGTTCGAAATCGCATGTGAAACTAGGTCACCGGAGCTAAAAATAGAAAAATCTTGTTAACACTCTAGTTGCTACTGTTTTGATCCAAGTATCCTGGAAATTGGTCTGAAAGTTTGTTTTGATGATTTCTAGGTCAAGTTTGAATATGGGTCACCTGGGTAAAAAACTAGGTCACACTGCTCAAATATGGATAATCCTTGTTAACACTGTAGTGGTCACATTTTTGACTCACATGTCATGAGACTTGGTCAGAATGCTTGTCTAGGTAATTGTTTGGATGAGTTTGATGGGTCAGGTGAGCGATCTAGGGCCATCATGGCCCTCTTGTTTCTGTTGGCAATTGGTAAAATAATAGTGGATTTTAATTAAATGTTTTGTAAAGAAGTCAACATTCTACTTTTTTACATTTTGCTACTTTAATAGCACGTTACTGCATGTTCAGCGCTTCTTTTTCAGTTGTTAAAAACCTAAAATTATATTTTTGAAGTATTTCTGTCGCCTGTTTTGACAGTATCTTGATTTACTATGGCAGTTAATATTTCTAAATTCCTTGCGGGATGAGTTGTAATGGAAACAAATCCCACCAATTAAATCTCAAATCAAACATTTCGGCTTAATGTACATAGATTTTTTGGCATTTACTTTTTCATACGGATCACAATTTAGCTCAAATAGAAACACTGTCCTGAGGAGTAAAAAAATACCATTTTTAATACAGCTCGTGCTGTTTTTAAACACTCCTTCCTTTTGTTAACCAGGTTTTCAATTTTGAAAATCCTGGTTATTAGATTGGGGTATGGCGGGCGGATGGGCGGATGGGCGGATGGGCGGGCGGGCGTCAAACGAAATTGTGTCCGCTCTGTAACTCTTCAACCCTTTGAAGAATTTTGATGAAACTTCAGACAAATGTTTACCACATCAAGATGACGTGCAGAACGCATGTTCCGCATGGCTGGCTCCAAGGTCAAGGTCACAGTGACATTAACATTGAAAATCCTGTCCGCTCTGTAACTCTTCAACCCTTTGAAGAATTTTGATGAAACTTCAGACAAATGTTTACCACATCAAGATGACGTGCAGAACGCATGTTCCGCATGGCTGGCTCCAAGGTCAAGGTCACAGTGACATTAACATTGAAAATCCTGTTTACATGATTTTAACTTGATTTGGCAGTCAAAGGTCATATCATCTTTGGAGGTAATTTAAAAAAGATATGATATATTATTTCATGTCTACTTTGTAACTTGTTTTTCATTATACAGAATTATCAATATAATTATAGTGAACAAATTCTTCTGTGCTGAACTCGTCCTACATTTCTCAACGGATTTTGTTCAAACTTTCACAGAAGCTTTGTCATCAAGCACCCTGGCACATATTGTCGGGGTTTTGTGATTGGATAGTTTTTGACCTAATTATGGCCCTTTGTTTTTTTCCTTATACATAATATTATAGTGAACACTTCTTCAGTGGCAATTCCTCCTACATTATTCATGTTTTACATTGCACATAGTTACATTGTTTGTTGCTTGTATTTGTATTTCAAATACAACATATTTATCTACAATGGTGATAATTGAAAACCTGGTTTCATGGCATTGCCATGTTTCTTGTTATGTCTTTCATTGATTAACTTCTACTTTCTTATGCTCTCGGCCTTTTGCCTTAGATAAAAGTGTAGTATAGTAAAGTATTTATTTTTACATTCGATGTAAGAATAAAGAAAGAACCCAGATTGATTTGTCTCTCTACATCACAAAACTATACGCACATCCCAAATGTTGATGAAAGTCAGAGTTGAAAAATGTGACAAGAATAGGAACACCATTGGAATCAATATCTATATTATCAATCATGATCTATGAAAAGTAAATGTTAGGTTATCTCAATAAAATTATACTGTTTAATGATATTGTATCTGGTACTAAATAATGTGCAGTGAGTTCACTTGAAAATAAATAGTTACATAATTATGTAAGTTGTCTACTTAACGGAAACATTCACGCAATGTACAAATTGAGTGTCACCTAAGAATGTTATTTGTTAAAATTGCAAAGTTTTTCCCCATGGTAATTCTTTTTTCGTCTGTTAAAGGGAAATAAAAAAGAAATGACATATCTTTGACTCGATATATGTATCGAATTTTCGACTATTTTTAATTTATTGGGAAAAATATACTACGTTTCAAAGTTATCCATTCTTGAGCTGGCGATTTATCGAAAGACTATTGCAAACGGTTTTTTGAGATCGTACAGTTGACACCAAGGAAACCTACCTGAAAACTACATGACAGCATACGTTATTATCCCCCGCCGAAAGGCGGCGGGGAATATAGAAATAGTCTCCGTCCGTCTGTCCTTCCTGCCATCCGTCCTTCAGTCCGACATTTTTGTCCGGAGCATATCTCAAAAGTTTTTGAGGTATCAACTTGAAACTTCACAGGTGGATAGATAATATTGAGGAGGCATAAAAATGATAACTCTACCCTGCATTATTTTTCAGTAATTGCCCTTTGTTATTTTTCAAAATTAATTTTTGTCCAGCGCATAACTACAAGAGCCTTTGAGATATCAACATGAAACTTCATAAGTGCATAGATCTCATTCAGGAGGTGTGCAGTGCACAATAATGATAACTCTACCTTTCATAATTTTTGAGTCATTGCCCTTTGTTATTTTTCATACTTAATTTTTCAACTTAGTGGAGCATAACTCAGAAAGTGTTTGAAGTATCAACATGAAATGTCATAGGTGGGTAGATCTCATTGAGGGCTGTATATTTTTTTAGTTATTGCCCTTTGTTCTTTTTCATACTATTTTGTCCGGAGCTTATCTCAAAAGTATTTTAGTTATCAACTTGAAACTCACAGGTAGATGGATCTCATTAAGGAGAAGTGCAGTGCACAAGAATGATAACTCTACGCTGCATAATTTTTGAGTCATTGCCCTTTGTTATTTTTCAAAACTAATTTTTGTCCAGAGCATAACTCTAAAGCCTTTGAGATATCTACATGAAACTTCTTAGGTGCATAGATCTCATTTAGGAGATGTGCAGTGCATAAAAATGATACCTCTACCTTTCATAAATTTCTAGTAATTGCCCTTTGTTATTTTTCATACTTAATTTTTCAACTTAGTGGAGCATAACTCAAAAGTGTTTGAGATGTCAACATGAAATGTCATAGGTGGATAGATCTTATTGAGGTGGAATGCTGTGCGCAAGAATGATAACTCGTTGCTATATAATTTTTGAGTTCTTGCCCTTTGTTCTTTTTCATACTATTTTGTCCGGAGCTTATCTCAACAAGAGCTGTCGGTAGGACAGCAACGCTCGACTATTCTTAGTGCTTGATAGTAAAAAAAATGCTTGATACAGTTACCTCCTCCTGTTTACAGGTTGGGGTCATGATGGTGAACAAGTGTGTAAAGTTTCAAAGCCATATGTCTATGGATTTTGAAAATATTTGAACTATTACAAAAACTTTAACGTAAATTCTAAGTCGAAAAAGGGGCATAATTCTGTCAAAATGCTTGATAGAGTTACCTTCTCCTGTCTACAGGTTGGGGTCATGATGGTGAACAAGTGTGCAAAGTTTCAAAGCCATATGTTTATGGACTTTGAAAATATTTGAACTATTACAAAAACTTTAACGTAAATTCTGAGTCGAAAAAGCGGCATAATTCTGTCAAAATGCTTGATAGAGTTACCTTCTCCTGTCTACAGGTTGGGGTCATGATGGTGAACAAGTGTGCAAAGTTTCAAAGCCATATGTCAATCGACTTTGAAAATATTTGAACTATTACAAAAACTTTAACGTAAATTCTAACTCGAAAAAGGGGCATAATTCTGTCAAAATGCTTGATAGAGTTACCTCCTCCTGTCTACAGGTTAGGGTCATGATGGTGAACAAGTTTGCAAAGTTTCAAAGCCATATGTCAATGGACTTTGAAAATATTTGAACTATTACAAAAACTTTAACATAAGTGGTTACGCCGACGCCGACGCTCGGGTGACTGCAATAGCTCTACTTATTCTTATCGAATAGTCGAGCTAAAAAGTATTTGAGTTATCAACTTGAAAATTCAAGGTAGATGGATCTCATTGAGGAGGAGTGCAGTACACAAGAACGATAACTCTACGCTGCATTATTTTTTGTGTTATTGCCCTTTGTTATTTTGCAAAATCAATTTTTGTCCAGAGCATAACTCTAAAAGCCTTTGAAATATCAACATGAAACTTCTTAGGTGCATAGATTTCATTTAGGAGATGTGCAGTGCATAAGAATGATGATACCTCTACCTTTCACAATTTTTTAGTTATTGCCCTTTGTTACTTTTCATACTTTATTTTTTACCTTAGTGAAGCATAACTCAAAAGTGTTTGAGATGTCAACATGAAATGTCATAGGTGGATAGATCTTATTGAGGAGGAATGCTGTGCACAAGAATGATAACGTTTCCTTATATAATTTTGAGTTATTGCCCTTTGTCCTTTTTCATACTATTTTGTCCGGATCTTACCTCAAAAAGTATTTGAGGTATCAGCTTGAAACTTCATAGGTGGATAGATTTTACTGAGGAGGGATGCAGCACAAAAGAATGATAACTCTACCCTGCATTATTTTTCAGTTATTACTATTTGTTATTTTCAGCCATCAGTATTCACATAGGTTTCAAATCGGTAATCACTTCAGCCATTAGTTTTCATTACCAAAAGACCTCTTAAAATTGAATTATTCTGCTCTACTACATAAACATTCTTCCAATAAGCAAACCCATTCGGCGGGGGATGGCCATGTTGACATGCCTCTTGTTGCAAATAGTTCAAATAGGCTTTCCTTTATATATTCAACGGTACACTTTCGGTCATAATAGATTAACTTTTAGTCGAAGCTGGAACTGCAAAGTTTGTATGTACCTCCAGATTAGGTAAGTCTATAGTGTCATTTTGTCACTTCAGCTTTCGAACCATCGAAAATTTAACTGCAACATCATTCACATTGTCGTTAAATATAATGTGTCACGTTCCGATGTCCTTTCAATAAGATGTTGGTGGTTTTGAAGGAATGTAAATTTACGACATTTCCTTTGTTACTTATGATATCAACCGCGCCAAATGCGGTTTCTATTAACGAGACGTTTATTCAGTTTGAGCATTTGTCTTAATTAATGTTTTCGTATCTTTCTGTTTAAAGTGTTCCAGCTGATCTATGATAGAAAATATATATTTCTAGGCTTTTGGACCTCAGTTGACTTCCTTAAAATTTGTTTCATTTATTGTTAACACTTCTGGAAGATTACGGGCATTGCAATCAAGCTACGTCTTAAATCAATATCTTTTAGCCGGAAAGGTTGAATTGCTTTGTACTATTTTAGTTGATTTTTAAACCATTTTATTAATTTCGATATAATACTCTTTATTAATTTTTAGTATTTGTAGGATTACCACTTGGAAACTCATTAATAAATAAGTATAAAATAGCATGTTTTTTTGCAGATGAATTTATTGAATTTTGTTTGTTTGTAATTTCATGGCGCAAATTGCACTTCAAAAAGTCTAAAAATGAAAGTAAATACATGCCAGACAATATGATTTAGTCCTAATACTTTGATAAAAAGTATTAATCAGGCCTGATCGTTTTAAATGGTTCAACAATCTAGACATGTCAGAATGTTCAGTCCCAAAATATTATGATAACTCGTTTTTAATCCTTCAGCAGGAGTTTTGCTGTATGTCATACATTGGTTTGAAGGCCCGTAATAGGCGAAGGCAACACAGCGATACGATGTGGCATTATAACACATTTCTCTGCAAATTTCTTCTGAGGCAATAGGTTGTTCAAAAAGTTCAGTTTCCCTTGCGAGTACGTTCGGTATATACAGTTCAACATCATCTATATAACAATCTACAACGGAAATCATATCATTACAAAACAAGTTTAATTTTAAACCAGTAGACAAGTTTATTACATACATTGCAAATATATACATATGGCAGTGTGAAAATGGCAAACCATCAAGATTATTTGCTAATTGTTAATTATCGTTTATTGATATATCATCGTTAAGTTCTTTAAATTAAAACTCACGAAGTATAATATATCAGAGTCTGTCCGTAGGGAACATAAAATTTGAAAGAAATATAGATCATTGCTGACTTACTTTGACCTGGAGTACTACATGATCCGGCAGACAATCCACACGTGTTGTTTGCCTTACATCGTATGTCTTCAAAGGAAAATGGCACAGAAAGATTTAATCATATAAATTAAAGTGTTTTTGTAGTAAAATGTATATAACGTTTGATATAATGTAACAAACGTTGACATATAGTGATTTTTGTTGCGTTTTGTTATAATGGGAGAGGATAATTATAAGATTTGTACAGTTCGCATTAACATAATTAAACTACTATAACTTTTAACTTTTTGTAAGTTAATACTGTACTCTGTCATTTACGAAAATACATTTTCAAGGTAATTATAGGCATCGGCGTAGACATCCACTAAAATTATTGACCATCAATAGACTCATACAAATAAGCATATCGGAACAACTAATCACTATTTAATGATAAGGGACTGAAAGACAAACAGACTAACAGAGAGAGAGAGAGACAAATATTGAAAAGACCAAATAAAGATGAAGTGTTCCTTTAAGATATTTATTATAAAAAGGTTTACTTCAAACAGACATGATGGATACTAAACATGTATCCAAGTTGATAATTACTTTTACTGAATTAGGACATATATTTATGGAATGTGTAGAGTTTGGCGCTTTTCCGATGTGAAGAAATTTAATTTAAGTTATAATAAATCTTGCTCCTCTTAAAACGTTACACAATGGGCCCACAGTGATATTTTATACGAGATTCTCAGGACATTTAAGAATTATAAATAGAGTAAATGAATAATTTAGCCAATATGCATTCCTCGGTACACGCTTAGCATATATTTCACGGATATGTTTTAGAATGCTTACTTCCATCTACAACTAAAAGAAAAGACATATAATAGGAAACATTAAAGACACATTAGAAATGATAGAGAACTCCTTTTTATGGAGGGAATGTATGAGTTTTATTACTTTTAATTAATTGTTTATTTGCAATTTAGTTGTTTATCATCTACAGAAAGGAGTGCTGAATGTAAAATTATTTGTCACAAAGTAGCAACGGGTAAAGCAAGAACAAAATTCGACTAAATATATATATACTGAATCACTATTATTGTTCTAATTGCCAAAGGAATGATTCAGGTAATTAACCAATCACAGAATGGTTCAGGTAATTGACCAATCACAGAATGGTTCAGGTAATTGACCAATCACAGAATGGTTGAGGTAATTGACGAATCACAGAATGGTTCAGGTAATTGACGAATCACAGAATGGTTCAGGTAATTGACCAATCACAGAATGGTTCAGGTAATTGACCAATCACAGAATGGTTCAGGTAATTGACGAATCACAAAATGGTTCAGGTAATTGACCAATCACAGAATGGTTCAGGTAATTGACCAATCACAAAATGGTTCAGGTAATTGACCAGTCACAAAATGGTTCAGGTAATTGACCAATCACAGAATGGTTCAGGTAATTGAACAATCACAGAATGGTTCAGGTAATTAACCAATCACAGAATGGTTCAGGTAATTGACCAATCACAGAATGGTTCAGGTAATTGACCAATCACAAAATGGTTCAGGTAATTGACGCAATCAACACAGAATTGTTCAGGTAATTGACGAATCAACAAAATGGTGGTTCAGGTAATTGACGAATCACAAAATGTTCGATATCGACGACAATCACAAAATGGTTCAGGTAATTGACCAATCACAGAATGGTTCAGGTAATTGACCAATCACAGAATGGTTTTCAGGTAATTGATCAATCACAGAATGGTTCATAAGGTAATTGGATCAATCACCAGAATGGTTCAGGTAAATTGACCAATCACAGAAATGGTTCAGGTAATTGACCAATCACAGAATGGTTCAGGTATTGACCAATCACAGAATTGTTCAGGTAATTGACCAATCACAGAAATGGTTCAGGTAGTTGACCAATCATCACAGCAATGGTTCAGGTAATTGACGCAATCACAGAATGGTTCAGGTATGACAAATCACAGAATGGTTTTCAGGTAATTGACCATCACAGAAATCACGGGGGAGGAAGTTGTTACACGAAGGATGGAGTCTTATGAACTTGTTCAGGATTCTTGTGATAACTGGTCACGGAGTTCGTCGGAAAACATCTGTATATAACTTAACAAAAACCTCGTCAAAAATGGTTATTTTCATTTTCCAAAATGAGTTTTAGGTGCTAAATTAAACTTTTTATGAATAAGCTTGTCTTACATCTTGTATTATGTGTCAAAAAACTAATTCACAGACCATTTTTACGTCCTCTTGGCTTCAAATCTGGTAGTTTTGAGTAAAATTTCCAAATTTATTTGCCAAAATTCCAAGAATTGAACGCTGTTTATTTCTGGTCTTCATCCTTGCTATACATAATTACCTAATCTAATAGGCAAAATTGCAAACATAAAGCCCGGCTAACATGTCGTGGGTATTTTTTTTTTTCTTTTATTTATGCCTTACCCGATTTTTCAATGTCCCGGAGTTCTTGTGATTAACTCTGAAGATGTCACAGAGTTTCTTATGATAACTTTTTTATTGGCAGTGTGTTTCTTGCGCTAAATAAAAATCACGGCACGTTTTTGCGTTTTTTTATTATTCATTGAGATTGTAAATCATTATGAAATGTAGTACGCTCATCCTTTGCGCAAAAAATAGGATATATAATGTTGTTTTGAGTGAATTTTAGCTCAAGAGATATTATTTTTATACCCGCGTTCTTTTTCATAGATTTTTTTTGTTTGACGCAGATTTCGTAGACTGAAAAAGGATTTATGTACTGGTTTCCCTAGCTGTTTTCTGGCCCCCTAGCAGTTTTCTGGCCTTTATCATTTTCATCCAGGCATACAGTCTTTTTTTTTCTCTCAGTTAAGCATCTTTGTTACTGCATCAATCTGAGAAACATTTGTTTTCTATGTAAAACATCAGTTATAATAGTAAAGCGATTAATACATGGTATGTTTCAAAGTTTGTCTGTTGTTTTAAGTTACATTAGAGAACTTGCGACACTTACAAGCAACAACCTTGTGGAATTCTAGTTTGAATGCCGTGACACAATAACTGAAATCCCATTCCAGGTTAAATCTGGAACCTGGAGGGACCGTTCAAATTTTTTTTCGAGAGATCGGTAGTTAGAGCCACCGCAGTTGAGGTTTTTATCATGTATCGTACTTTTTAGGACATAAGTGGAAAATCATCCTGGTTTATATACTTATTTATTATGGTATAAAATGATACAAATTACTTAGCCCTTAGGTAAGGGAAGCATGCCTATATATTGTCTGCTTAAGAAAGATGGTTGCTTAAACTGAGAACAAACGTGTACGTTTTTGATTACATTTTTGTTTTGTGGTTTAAGCCATTATACTGCTGAGTAATCAGTGGCCGCTGGTTACTGTAGATGATAGCCTATGATAGACTATCACCTATTTATCCTTTGAAGACACTTAAAGACAACGTTTTTATCCACATTTTTTGTGCAAAGGATGATCGTACTGCATTACATAATGATTTACAATTTAATTGAATGATAATAAACGCCAAAACGTGCCGTGATTTAGCGCAAGAAACACACTTGCAATAACGAAAGTTATCATAAGAACTCTGTGACATTTTCAGAGTTATCACAAGAACTCCGGGACATTTGAAAAATCGGGTATAAATCTGTTAGCCCAGTGCTTATGTTGCAATTTTGCATTATAATTAGGTAATTATGTATGGCAAGGATGAAGACCAGAAATAAACCGGTCAATACTTGTGAATTGGCAAATGATTTGGAAATTTTACTCAAAACTACCAGATTTGAAGCAGGAGGCGATGAAAAATAGCCTGTGAATTAGTTTTTGACACATAATACAAGATGTAAGACAAGCTTAATCATTAAAGTTTAATTTAGCACCTACACTCATTTTGGAAAGATGAAAATAACCATTTTTGACGAGTGTTTTTGTAGTATATACAGATGTTTTCCGACGAACTCCGTGACAGTTATCACAAGAACTCCTGAACAAGTTATCATAAGAACTCCATCCTTCGTGTAACACTTCCGCCCCCGTGAGAATGGTTCAGGTAATTGACCAATCACAGAATGGTTCAGGTAATTGACCAATCACAGAATGGTTCAGGTAATTGACCAATCACAGAATGGTTCAGGTAGTTGACCAATCACAGAATGGTTCAGGTAATTGACCAATCACAGAATGGTTCAGGTAATTGACCAATCACAAAATGGTTCAGGTAATTGACCAATCACAGAATGGTTCAGGTAATTGACCAATCACAGAATGATTCAGGTATTGACCAATCACAGAATGGTTCAGGTAATTGACCAATCACAAAATGGTTCAGGTAATTGACCAATCACAGAATGGTTCAGGTAATTGACCAATACTATAACAGGACACGAAAATAAATAAATATTTTGATATATAAAGTAAATATTTTATGTTTTAAATTTTTGAGTCAGTGCACAGCCTTTGTATAAAGTGTACATAACCTATTTTATGTGTTTATTTTTAAAAGTGGCCCTAATAAGTGGCCGTGAAACGGTGCTATTACGAAGTTTATTTATTTATTTATTTTGTAATTTTATTGCTATGTAATTTTAATTGAATAATTTCTTAAATAGGCTGTGCACTAGACTATTTTAACCATACAGTCTCATGGTTATTATCAAAATTGGGAGGTGCTGGCTACAGATTACCCATAATGTCAAAAAAGACTCCATATTGTATTATTATCCCTTTGCCCCCCCCCCGTGTTATTTATTATCTATCTTTTTTATTCCTGTATATATAAACTAGTATCCTTAATACTGAAAACGTGAACCCGTGCCCCCATATGGAGCAATACGTTTTATCACGGGTTCACTCAAGCATGAGATTTTCTTAAATATGTTACATAAAGACTATCTCATCACATTATGGGTAACCAAGTTATTATTAATTAGCCATATTTGGGACTTACATTTTTTTTTCTTATTCTTCTATGAATTGTTAAGTAATAGAAGATTTATTATTATGTGTGATATCTAGATGCATAATAATTTTATAGACCATGAGACAGTGAAATAGATAAGGCCGTTTTCCACCACATTTTAATTATCATATTTGTTTTAATTTTGAAATAAAGTTGGTAAAAACACGTATACATTGGAATGCAAACGGGCACCCGCAAAATTTCTATCCAGTCCGCGCGACAAACTTGTCGAAATAGGTCAACACAAAAACTTGCATAATTTTCCAAGAAAATCGGATTGACCTCCTTATTCAGATAGAAGAAATTTTAGACATGAGAACAAAAGGAGGCAATCCTCTCTAAACCAATCAAAATTAACTTTATAAAGCGGGTGTTCGGTAGAACTTACAAAATTTACAAAAATTTAAAAACAAACTCTGCTAATTACGCAAACATGTAATTAATTATATGCATCCCCAATGTATACGGTTTATAACATGTAAATAGAAACAAATACCAATATAAACAACAGTCAGCCCACATTGGAATTGGTCAGAATACGTTCCTGACATGCCTTCTCGCACATTAGATGCGAACTCTACAATTATAGGTAAATTTCTAAAAACTTTTTAGTTATATAAAATAAATATTAGTCCTGTTATAAAAGACGGTACTCTATATAAACGTCCTTGGCCGATTTTAAATCAAAATGCTTTTAATTAATAAATTTTAGATTTCTCAAACTTAGTATGGGACTGCCCCATCTTCCTCCCATGGCAAAGGTTGTACGTAGAGACAACCCTGTCATGGGGGATATGGTATGCACATAAACACATGTACGGATATAATAACAAGTACAATAAACATCAGATCCCCATTTTTTTTAATGATTATAAATGAAGTATATGCTCGCCCATATGGTCTCTTTCCGGTGGCGAGGGTAAACAAACACAAACACACACACTAAAACAAACTTGTTTTTAAAATTTTGACACTCCTTTGTGTATGTATCTGATCAAATTAGACTTTTAATTACTAGCCACATTGAATTGGGGAAATGCGTTCCTGACATTGCTTTAAAAAGACTTTCTTTCTCTCATTTTAATCATAGTATATTATAATAGTTGACCTGTTATAAGAGACGGTGCTTTTTATAAACGTCTCGGCCCTTTTAACCTTAAGTAATTTAAATACACGTCATTTTAACTAAGTATGGGAGCAATCCCATCTTATTCCTATCATGGGTTGCGTACTTTTATACGAACTTGTGGTAGGAATTATGGCACACACGTAAACACATGTACCGATAAAACTATAGACAAATTAAATTAGTTCCCATATAAATAAAGCAAGTTTTAAATGAAGTATGTGCTCGCCCATATGGTTCATTCCGGTGGCAAGGGTAAACAAACCAAACACACACACACGTTAGTTTTGACCTTAAAGGGACACATTTTAAATATAAGGGTACAAATCTGTTAAGATACTATTCAGAGAGACTGAATTAAATCAGTCAGGATGTAAGAGTTTACTAATAGACGGATATATAAAATCCTATAAAACAAGCCGTAGAGGGTTTAACGATTATTTACATTTATTATGTACATGTACTAATTCTTCAAAAAATAAATCATTTACATTTTATCTGATAACCTTATATATAACTTAAGAATACATTATTTCCTTTAGAAGGGAAATACCGAAACATAATATATAAAGACTAAACAAAGTTATTCTATTCGTAAAATACCTTTGCAGCCTGTTGTTTCCCAACTGCCAGTTTCAAGGCAACTTATATTTGTCTTGTTTGCCGCGTATCCATTATCACAGACAACAGCAGCTGTTGATCCAAATGTTGTTGTGGTAAAGTTCAAAGCCCCATTTGTCACATTTTCGGGAGACCCACAGTCTGTAGAAAATTATCATATTCATCCAAATCAATTAAGAAAGGATGTAAAAGCAAAGACAATTCCAACAGAAAATGGTTTGAACAATTGTCACTGCCAAATGAAATAGACATTGGTCACATTACTAAGTTCAATCATCACGAAATGTTTTTAGTTGTGAATGTGTCTACTTTTTGGTCATTGTGGCATTAACATATGAACATTAGAAGCAAAAAATACTTTCGTCTTCTTTTTTTAAATTTTTTTTATCGTCCTTTAAAGCTAGAAAAAATGTGTTAGATGATTTAGTTTACTTCTCGACACATACAAATAGTTGCAAAACAATTAAACCTTCTTTTGTACTATTGGGTCACTTCGCTTGGTTATTGAATGTGAAGTCAACGATAAAGGTCAAATACCATTAAGCTGTTGATGTGGCCAGGCACCAGGCCGTATAATTTTCTCTTCATGTTTTAAAACGCCAACAGTGTAAGAATGTTTTTCAAAACGCATTTATTATAATTTACAGGGTACAATTATAGATAATCAATGTTTGTGCTTGACTTATCGGATAAATACAATTTATAAATCATGAAATACACAAAAATATCTAAATCATAAAATACCTATTATTGTACATGTTGGTGTTTCCCAATTTCCAGTGTCCAGGCAGCTTATCGTTTTTTGGTTTGAGACAGAACCTTCATCACAGATAACTGAAGCAGTTGCTCCAAATTTTGTTGAGGTAAAGTTCAAATTTCCATTGATCACACTTGCTGGGGTCCCACAGTCTGTGGATCAAATGCATTAAAAACAATATTGAAACAAAATACAAGCGTCCATCGCTTTTTAAATTCAATGCTACTGTGGTGCAGAGTAAGAACACATAAAAACAGAAACAAATCGGAATATATTATTCACTGAGCGCAATTTAAAGTTGTGAATTATATAGGTTGAAAAGAAAAAGCCCAAAAGGGACTTCACTAAGGTTTTTGGGATGAAGAAACACGAAATTTTTATTTCATTCAAAGGTATATAATCATTATATATTATATCATTATATATATATATTATTATATAATCAATGTATATTCAGGTAATTGACCAATCACAAAATGGTTCAGGTAATCGACCAATCACAAAATGGTCAATTTATGTATATACATTGTATATATATAACATTTGTCCAACATTGTAGGTCATTTGCTCAGTCTGCTTTCCAAATTAATAATTACAACTGGTGAAAGGAAAAAAAGTTTTGACTTTTAGCGTTAATATGACGCCTGTAAAAACGACAATGAAAAATATATGTTTGTCCTTTCCTAATTACAAACTAGATAAAATCTAAAACTCTGAAGGCGAATACAAGTAACTTACCATGGAACGGCAGATTTGCGTCCTGACTAGTCAAAAATAAAGTCTGAATACATAAATGTTTATTAAGCGGCAGTTTCCTATCCCTAGCTTGTAATCATTCAAACCTTAAAAGTGTGTCGTTTTCTTTTCCAAAATTAATCTGTCATCACCTGACGGTTTAAGGTTTTGGGGCATACGAATCAATGTTATTAACTTTTATAATTATGATGAAGAGAAAGCAGTTTAAAAGTTACTGTGAAAGCCGAAAGTCAGTAACTGTTTCTTTGTCATCATTCTATAAAGCTGGCGATTTGTCAGGCCCTATTGTTTCTATTTTATTGAACTGGATCAGAGAATAAATTAGTGACTAAACACCCTATTCTGCCAAGAAAACTTAATTATGTACTCATACTCATACTTATGCTACTTTATATAGTAACAAAATGTACGGCTATTCAGAAAAATCAGAATAGGATAACGTTTTTAGGTGCAGTTCACATTTTCCATCACTAGCCAAAGTGAACTTAAAAAGTATGTACTGATGTTATCTCTAAACACATTGTATACATATATAAAGTTTTAGGGTAACACAAAAGTTTTATTGATAAACAATTAAGTACATGTATATATTATTTAACTTGATAGTGTTGACAGTTCTGTGGACTTTTTCGTGTTTTTGGAAGTTAGGTAATTACTCGTTCATCATGTATCTAACAGAAAAGATATTTAGTAAGTCTGTTTAATACTGTTATTTCTTGTGTTGCTTGTAAGTTAGACAGTAACTGCGATTATAATATGGTTAATTATGGCAGAAATATGCCACCATAAATGAAACTACTACTATTACTACTAATAATAATGTTGATCAGATAATGTGTGTAAAGCATTGCGTTGAAAAATACCTTTGATTTTGCACCTTGATTCCTCCCATTTTCCTGTATTCAAGCAAACTATTTTCTTTTGATTTGGCTTATACCCTGGAAAACATTCCAAAGTTGCTTTTGCTCCAACCGTCGATTCCGTATTATTATCAAGGATTACTTTTCCTTTACGAACGTTCTCAACTGGTCCGCAATCTGACAATGTTTTAAGAAAAAAGGTAAGAATCATTTTCAATGAGACATACTGGCAAACCAAACGATGACATCAATATCTCGCTTATTAGAGTGTTTTCGCTCCCCGTCCCCGCCATTTAACTTGTTTATTTTCGACTTTTTGATTTGCGGGGTCGTGGGGCGAAAACACGAATGGCACAAAACAGCCACCATACTTTACTGGATGAAAACTTATACGTATATTTTGACCAATACTTTGTCTGCCAATGAAATCGTTCTATTTTTTTTAAATGTTGCCGAAATATTTACCATACAGTGCTTTAAGTCAAATAAATGTATAAAATCTATACAATAGTATAATATATATTATACAATAAACAGATAGTATATTATAAACAGATATCTAGACTAAGTGTTTATTTTTATCATGTGGGACGGGAAAGATATCTTCTTAAATTTTTGTTGTTGCATTTTTGTAAATATAATCTAGTCTTTATGTTTCTAGTTAATTGTCCAATAGCTATATTGTTTTGTATTGTATAAACATTTCAATTGGTATAAAAAACACTTTCAATATTATGTGTATGTTATCTTTTGAAAAGTACCTTTTATTTCGCAACTTGATTTTCCCCATTTTCCAGATTTCAGGCACTTTATTTTGTCCTGGTTTGCCTTATAGCCAGGGTCACATACAACTGTGGCTGTTGCCCCCATTGTCGACTTGGTTGCATCGTCTAAGTTTAATTTCCCATTTTTGATATTTTCAACAGAACCGCAATCTAAAATTAATTTTAAAAAAAACAAAAAAAAAAAAAAAAAAACCCCCCCACAAACCCCCCCAAAAAACCCCCCCCCAGAAACATCCATATTTCATTCTATGTTGACTTTCAGCTATATGGATAACTTAATTAAAATTAACATGTTAAACTAAATAATAGAAACACCTGCCTGTGTTAAAAAATAAAAAAAATAAACTCTTTTATATAGTTTTACAGTAACAAGGATAGATATTATAAGTAAGAATTAAGAAAAGTAGATAATAATGTAATACACATTTGTGTGTGAATATTACAAAACTTATCTTTGTATATTATTAGTAGTTATACAGATCTCTCACTGGTAATATGACTTAAGTGTTGTTGTTGTTGGGTTTTACGTCAAACGCACCATCACAGTATAGGTCATATGGCGACTTTCCAGTTTTACTGGTGGACGAAGACCTCCAGGTGATCGTCAGTGCATTATTTCATTAACAAAAGGGCACTTGAGCAGAAGTCACGTAAGCTAGATAACCAGTTGTAAGCTTATTGTTCCTGTAAGCTGTATATCATTTGACCACAACCAGGTTGTTGATCGTTTTCTTCTTACCCACATACGACGTCATTTCGTTACCTGTCACATAGTGAGACTGTATGTTATGTGTTATAAATAGCTAACCCCTAACCTTTTAATTCGCAACTGGATTTTTCCCATTTCCCGTTTTCTTTGCAAGAGATTTTCTTTTGGGTTGCCTCATACCCAGGATCACACATGATAGACGCCGTGGCTCCTATTGCCGTCGAAGATTTTTTGTTCAGCTTCACCTTGCCATTCCGAAAAGTTTTAATAGGACCACAATCTGATATTATTTAAATACAACGTTTAAAGAGTATATGCATAACATGTGCAAGTTGTACAATATGTATGTAACAATGTTGAAAACTAAGAGAAACAGTTTTTTTTCTGAAGAAAACATCGCTAATCGTTGCTTACAGTGGATAAATGCAGTTAGCGTTATTGTTGTTGTTGTTGTTTTTTTTTTAATTCTTTTTTCAAAGTCGCCAGATGATTTCAACAGTATTTGAGTAATTGGTTTGTCGAATTTTACAATCTTTAGAACTGGAGAATGGTATTTAAATAATATTTTTCTTGATAAATACCATTAATAACCGAGTTGATCCAGTTGATTTGCGGTTTTATGACTGCAATAGATTGAAGCTGTGAAGAGCAAGAATCAGTTGATGTGACTGCAAGTCCTTGCAGAATTATTTGTTTTTTCTTGGAGCCAAACACTGGACTTCCTGGCTAAAATTTTCATAAAATATATATTTACAATTAATTTTATAGCAGCTGGGTGCACTATCTTTCCAAGAAAGCCTGGTCACAGGTGGTTGAAAATGTTACAAATTCAGTTAACATTCTAACAAGGCACGCATTTTCACATCAATCAGAATTAAAAGTTAATCTTTGTTTTAAAAAATTGTGAATAATAAACAAGTGTTGCAATTTAATACTATAAGAACCATTTCATATGCTATGGTAAATAAATACGCACAGCAAGAATACAACACTTCACGTGGAGACAATCTTCCTGACTGAGAAAAGGTATTGACCTGCTTTTTTCCCCTGCGTTTGACAAAAAAGGAAGAAAGAAAAGAGCCGTGTTCAAAACGTACAAGTAGCCTCATACCTTAATATTATTCTTCACAACTTATTAGCAAAATCTTTCAAGAAAAAAATCATCTTTAAAAAAGTAAGTATGAAAATAAGATTTCTGCTACTAAAAAGGGAAAAACAATTTGGTATCTAATAGCAAGTTAAAGATGATTGCATTTTAATTTAAAAGTCAGACTACGGAAGCTTATCAGGGCCTCCACTTATCTAAAAGTTTCAAGTCATGTCAACTTGTTTCTTCTCGGGATTGTTTTAGATAAGTGGAGGCCCTGATAAGCTTCCGTAGTGACTACTGTAATATAACACAATTTCAAATTTCAACCTACTAGACATCTAGCTTTTTTATTCATGTTGCCTTGAACACATTTATGTGTCTCACCAAAATTACCATCAATTTCTTCCTTCTCACATTGAGAGCCTCTGACAAAATCGACTTCATTTGCAAGAAGTTTATCTGTAACATTAAACCAATAGGATACAGTTATAACCAAAGTGATCGGGAATAGAATCATAAAACAAAGCATTTATCAAATACTTACTCAAAACTTCATTGTTGATAATTAACTATCTATTTCACAACGCTTATCAACCTCCAACATTTTGAGGGGTTACACTCTTTTTATCAAGGAGTTTGTTGTTTATTTTCTGAATCGCATATTAATATATTTTTTTCTTTCAATATGTTTCACTGTTGATAAGAAATGTATATCTTGAATGACAAAGTCATCATTTATTTACTAACTTTACTTCTAGGCGTTATCTAAATACATTAACGAACTAAGATATCGAAATGTTGTTGAATAAAAGTGTGTTTTGTTTAACAATTTTATGGAACAGACTTTATACGTATATCTTATCCTCTTGCATTCATTATTTAAATAGTTTACCAGAATTGTCCCGATTGTACAGACTAAACTTGTACTCTGAAGAGGGTGACATGGAGTCAGCAAGTTGTGCGAACTTTGTTTTTGTTGCTTCTTTATCATCGGTCATCTTCAGAAGAATAAATAACTTTCCAAAGGAGTCCTTTAATAGATAAAAAAAAACATAATAAAAATATTCAATATTAGTCTTACACCTGTAGCAGATATTCTAGGATATGCATTCTGTTTCTATAATGTATCATATAATGCAGTTAGACTTTGGTTTTAACAGATCAATTGCAAAACAAGTTCTTGCAACTTTTATTAATCACTTTCGAGTTCGCTTCCTGGAACCAGCCAAACCTTGTATCATGAATAAACATGGTCGTGACCCGAGTGGGGCTCAACCCATGATCTCTGGGTTGAAAGGCAGACGCCTAACCACTAGACCACCGCTCCCCGTAGTGTAAATGTGCCGTTAACTCATAGAGTCCATTGTTTTCAATTGAAGTGAAATGATTTTAGCGTCATGTCTTATTACAGAAGTCGATGTACCACATATGAGCAATTTACACAAATTCCTCTTCCATTGAAAAAATAAACACACTTACCCGGTCTTCGGCTATGACCTTTCTAGAACCATCCTTGTGTACAATGCTGTATTTTGTAAGCTTGCTAAAAGTAATAAAACACATGACTTGACGGACATGTATTTAAAGTATAAAACAATTCATTTCATTAGTTGTTATGGCTTTTTATCACATATTACGTGGAAACTAAGATTGGTTTTATTCTTATATTGGCAGGCCTATGGAAACGTTAATTGGGCACCTGAAAGTTGATACCTATACCTGTGTTATTGTATGTAGCATTGTCCATTTTATCTCGGTATCTCGTAAAAATATATGACTACTTGATGCATTAGTGTTTCAGTTTTATACCAGAAGTTTTTTCCCCGCAATACTATTCTTTATGGCTTGTCGATATAACGGAACTGGTCAAGAGTGGGAAAACATCGCCTCCTCGCGACATGTTTAGGCTTTGGCAACATATGTTTTTTTCGGAATTCCGCTATAATGTAAGTAACAATGACATTCTTGATGACATGTCGATATAGTAGAAAAAAATAACTGGTATAAATGCATCAAGTAGTCTTATATTTTCAAAAGATACCGTGATAAAGTGGACAAAGACACATACAATAACACAGGTATGTGTCAACTTTCAGGTACCCAATTAACTTTTTCTCGTCAAAACCAGTTCCGATATATCGGCATGTCTTAAAGAGAAACTAGAAATGTGTCATCATGCCACGGATGCCCCCGCATGCAGCCAAAATTTCAGATGGTGCTTTAATTATTTTTTTCATTTTAAGTTCAAAGCCCTTAAAACTTTTCAATGTTAACACAAACTATTTCCATACAATGTTCAAAGCACTGAAATTATTCAGTCTTAACCTTTTAGAAATAGCATATTGCATATTTGTAGCCAAAATAATGGCTAAAAGAATGAGTGGTGAAACTGAAAGTTCAAAATTTTTCCAACATTCAGGAAAGATAAGTTTGTCTAAAATCATTGAACCATGACCAAATTCCAACTTAAACTGCTTATTCCTAAGATGTATCTATATTATTTTCAAAGTGAAAGAGACATAACTCTGCCAAAAAATCATCAAACCATGACCAAATTCGAACTTGACCTGCCCATTCCTTTGACATATCCATATGTCAAATTAAAGTTGAATATGTGACACTGTTGGGTAGATAAGGAACAGAAACTGTAAATTTCATATTATTTTCAAAGTGAAAGGGGCATTACTCTACCAAAAATCATTGAACCATGACCAAATTTGAACTTGACCTGGGCATTCCAAAAACATATCCATATGTCACGTTTGAGTTGAATGTGTTGTACCTTGAGGGAGATAATGAACGGAAACTGAAAATTTCATATTATTTTCAAAGTTAAAGGGGCATAACTCTCCCAAAAATCATCGAACCATGACCAAATTCGAACTTGACCTGTATTTTTTCATGACATATCAATATGTCAAGTTTGAGTTGATTGTGTTGTACCATTGGGGAGATAATGAACGGAAACTGAAAATTTCATATTATTTTCAAAGTAAAAGGGGCATAACTCTGCCAAAAATTATCAAACCATAACCAAATTCGAACTTGACCTGTATTTTCTCATGACATATCCATATGTCAAGTTTGAATTGAATGTGTCCAACCGTTCTTAAGATAATGAACGGAAACTGAAATTTCATATTATTTTCAAAGTAAAAGGGGCATAACTCTGCCAAAAATCATCGAACCATGACCAAATTCGAACTTGACCTGTATTTTCTCATGACATATCCATATGTCAAGTTTGAATTGAATGTGTCCAACCGTTACTAAGATAATGAACGGAAACTGAAATTTCATATTATTTTCAAAGTAAAAGGGGCATAACTCTGCCAAAAATCATCGAACCATGACCAAATTCGAACTTGACCTGTATTTTCTCATGACATATCCATATGTCAAATTTGAGTTGAATATGTCTAACCGTTCTTAAGATAATGAACGGAAACTGATGATGACGGAATGACAGAATGACGGAAGGACGGAAGGATGGAAGGACGGAAGGACGGAATGACGGAACAGGGTAACACTATATGCCCCGGCCATTACATGGCGGGGGCATAAAAACTTCTGGTATAAAACAGAAACATCAATGCATCAAGAAGTGTTATATTTTCACGAGATATGGTGATAAAGTGGACAAATGCATACAATAACACAGGTAAGTATCAACTTTCAGGTGCCCAATTAACGTTTCCATACAGGCCGCATAATCATCCCATCCCATATTCGTGATCAATCGTTGTAGAGTAGGAATCAAGTGCCGTGTTAAAGACGTAAAAGTCGCCTCAGACCTTTTAATACTTTAGAGTTGTTATAGATTTCTGATCCTTCAATAAAATAATCATTGATTCCAGCAAATTTAGTGCAAACGATTGAGTACCGCATCAGCCGGTGCTAGGTTGCGTGAGGGATGTTGCACTTTTCCCTCAAGAAAAGGCTTACTCAAACAATTCTGCAATTCCATGTAAATTTGCTGCATTATTTCCTTCCAATGAATTTTCCCTTTCCCATACAGTTAGATGCATTGGTACAATATAAATATGACAAAGATAAATGATCATCAAGTAATAAATATATGATAATTCAATATGGGAGAGGACACGTATAAGCTTTCAAAGCTTTCTGCCCAATCCCAAAATGTATTGTGTAAATATTGTTTATCATCAATAATGTAAATATATCGAAGAAATATGTTAAAACAAATATAATAAAATTTCTTACATTTTTTTATCAATGCAGTCAGCAAGGGTAAGAACCCAATCGTCAGAAAGTTGTACACCTGCGCACACCTCGTCATTGCCGAGTTTTATATACAGTACCCAGTTTTCTACTGCCTTCAAATTGCCAGCTTTTTGGGGCCGTATCTCTTGTGCCCCGACGCTGTTTATTTGCCCTGCAAATATCATATTATATAAGAATGCGTATAACTTAATGACAATATTCGTAAAACTGCAAAATGTATTGTTAGTGCATTTCAGACCGGACAACGTCTGTTATATTTTCACATTCTTTGTGATTTTAACGAACATGTTTATACATTGCAAATATATTTGTCACCATACACTTAACAAGTGTAGCTAACAATTGCGATATGCCGTAACATTTGATCACATGTGCGTAATTTAGTCTATTATTTAAGGTGACTTTAGGCCCATTCGGCCGGTTGTTGACTTATTTTATTTTGTCAAAATATGTTTATATTATTTGTTGTAGCACATGTCACTATAATTAAAAATTTATCTTTATCTAACATATAAAATACACAATCAAAACTTTTTATTCCTGTTTTATCAATCAAAGTAATTGCTAGCTATGTTACCCGCTACTGAAAATAAAAATAATATATTTATTAAGTCAATTACATTCTTAACTATAAGACGAATATGTATTCGTATTGTAATTATTATTGTAATTATTATAAACATATGAATATACTTACATATAATACACATAACAATTATGTTAAGAACACCCATTTTGTCCATACGTGTGTATAAACTAATGAATAATTGCAACAGTGTCTCCAGACCGCTTTATATATCCTAATGTCGAGCCCGCAGGATAAAATGCCATACATAACAAATATTGTTTATCAATTAATTGCTTTTTAATTGAATTACTCATTTTTTTTATTTATTCGTTCTTCATATCAAATGCCAGTGGTGATATTCTACATGTACATAGTTTCAATTTTCAAACACATAATGTGTTATTTAAGTATTCAATGTTGCAAAAATGTCTATTTTGGTTTAAACAATATTATTCCAAATAGATTTACACACACGTTATACAATAATACTGTCTATTTATAATGTACTTTAATGATATTGTCTATTTTACAAAGACCGTCATGGACATAACCTTACACTAACCACTTAGGTCTTCAAAAAATTCCATGATAGATTTAGGTGCCGATTGCAAATGAGAGAATATCGTTTAACGTCAGCTTTCTTCGTTCTGTTTGTGCATTTTTGAACAAAATGAGTAAATTATACATTTTGTTACTTAACACTTAAAGCAAGCATTGCATAATTAACTGTCCCTTTATAAATATTTGATACTACATATAATAAGAAAACGATTTTGGCATCACCGTAAACAATGAGAACTATACATTTAAAGAATGGTCTTTAATTAAAGTTCCAGTTTTTAAACTGGTACTGAAACAAGAAAGATGAATGTTGTTTATCCTCGGCTCTTACAAGTTTAAAATATACCAGGGGTCAGCTAAAAGATTAATGGAACCCATATAGTCGTCAGGGATAATCGGTGGCTGCAATTCTGATGCACAAACCCTTTAAGGCAACCCCTCACCCAAAAGTGAAATATTATTAAACAAATTGAATTACATCATGGCCGACTTGTAAACGCGTCGGACTCTTAATCTAAGGGTCTCTCGCCGGTTGGGTAAGAATTTTTTACGTTTTATGAGAACTCAACATGTACATGTTAAGCAATTTTTCCTTGAGCTAGAAACTTTACATGCATTGCTAAATACCTGTTGGTTCCAGTAACGGATCCGAATGTGTGTATATAAGCTAATATGTTCAGAAATAATAGAACTAAATTATTTTTTTGTATATTAACTGAAATTTTGTGTAAAAAACAAATGTATGATGTATACAATGTATTACTGATAAGTGGTATTGATCATATGTTTTAATATAGGGAGACGGCTCTTCTTCAGAACTTATTAAAGCTTTTGTCTCATATATAATACATTGAAATTATAAATATTTCTCTAATATGTACAATCATCAATTTACAAACAAGACTTCAATGTCTTTATGATAGCAAATCCAAATTTAACGTATTTTCAATATGGATTTATAAAGAACGATTAAAACACACCGTCGACTAGTTTTTGCCTATTCATAAACATATGTTTTGCCAAGCTCTCGCTATCCTTGTTTTTTTGCAATATCCCGGAGGCATTCGTTCACGTTTAGAGCCGTTGTCACAGTGGTCAATAAAATCAATTAACATTTCCTATCATTTTTCGACCTAATCTATTTCTCTATCTTTTGCAAGTTTATGTGCAGTAAAACATAATATGTCAAGAAGTGACATGTTTTGTTAAAGGCCGGTGCGATTTAGCCAATTCTTGTTTTTTTTAATGATTCCTAGAATCAAAGAATTAGAAGAGCAGTCACGTGGTACAAAAATGGCGGCTTCCATTTTTACTTTAAGTAGGTTTCAGAAATAAAATTATATAACGTACATTGTTGAAAACGCCAATGCAGGCATTTCTATTTAGTCATTAAATGATATATGATTAAACAAAACATCATCTTTATCCATCATTATTAAAAATGTAGCGACTTAGTTGTTAACTTTTGCTTCCGTCACCATGTTGATACCTCCTTAATGAAGAGCTTTATTATTTCTTGCTTGATTCTGAAACGGAATCGTGTTATTAAGAATTACTTCGGACACGTAACTGTCTAAGTCTAGGATCAACAAATCGCCCCGCCTTTTAACTGAAAGACTTGAAAATCTAGTTCTAATTATTATTTATTTCAAAAATAAAAGTGATGATCTAGGAGAAATTACCTGGTTCAATACATTTGCATTAAGCTTGATGGTAAAAGTAACTAAATATTTTATATCATCGGGACTTTAATTTTCTAGCAACAATAGCTCTACGATTTTATTTTGAATGCATGAATTGTTGTTAAGAAGTACTGTTGATGGTAAATTGTGGTCAGAGAGAAGTGCATTAACTTCTACATGTAGCTAATGAATTGTAGTTCCGGAATGTTTGTGTTACAGAATTCAGTTCGGGATAATGCTAATATTATTCACATATCATTGTATAAAATAGATAGAAATGAAGAATCCTCTAAGAAAGTCTAAAACGACAAAATTAAAAAAGCAGGCAATATATCCAAAGAGTGTTTCAATATTATTCAAGTAGGGACATTGGAACCACCCAACTAGAAAATGCCAACTGGTTAAAAATAAAACTACCACAACAATAATGTCGTGCTGAACGATCCTTAAGGATCAGAAATATAACATGACTGATTGAATGTTCGGGGCGACTTTTAAAAGCCTTCACACGGCACAAACAGCGCTGATGTGCCGTTAAAAAAAAGAGAAATAAAAATCCCCAAAGAAAGTCCAAAACGACAAAATTGTAAATGTTGCAGGCTCGGTTGAGCCTGTTTATGGAGATATTTAAGTGTTAATATTGTTTATTTTTTGTTAACTTTTATGAATACTTCTCACATTAAATTGCAGCCTGTATTATTTCAACACGTGAACGTAAATTGCAATCATTATTTAATGGCAAATCGGGAAAAGCTCTAGTTTTAGATACTCAATTATATGATATAAAATAAATAAATTGAAAATAGTATTTTTAATTAAAGTAGGTGCATTAACATTACTTAACTTTTGCGACATATACATTTTGATAGCGGCGTTCTTGGATGAATTGCTAAGGGCGTCGACTTCAAACCACTTCACCGCTATGGGTTCAAATACCGTCAGTGACATTTGATTACTTCATGTAATGAAGCTTACGGGACTTCGGTGTTTCTAATCAGGTACCAGCTCAGAAATAATGTAAAGAGGGACACCCGATGTCTTCTTCTAACATCGCCAAAATGTCCTTTACAGCGTTGATACGACGTGAAACTTAACCACATAAGAAAATAGTTTATATAAAAGCAGAATTGGAACATCTCGGCTATTATCAATAATAACTTCGGGCTTAAAACGGATTGAAATAAGTTCTACCACGTAGATTTAAGTGTAAACAAAAACAAAGGCCGTACTTTTTGATAAATTAAATGGATTTATTTGACATATTAAGAAAAACAAAAGTCTATTTCGGTACAACTATGATTGAACATATAGCAATGCCGTATCCGTTCTGTGTATTCTTATTATTGTGTGCGTGGTCCTATTCCGAAGACTGGCGGATAGACCCGAAACATTGCGCTTGATAAAAGCATAGTCAAAAGTGCAATAATTTGTTACATATAAAAGTATTATGTAATTCTCTAAGGGTATTTCAAAAATATTATAATATGTGCTATCTTTTATTTATTTAACTGTTTTCACTAATATGGAACCCATGTTGTCAACTCTTCTATAAGTTAATATTCAATTATTTTTGAGACAAGATAATATCTACCCAATAACCAGATAATATCTACCCAAACATCTCATATCGCATGTGATTTTAATTTAAACAATTTGTTGAGTAAAAACAACAAAAACAAACAACTATACATTTATAAATTCAATTTATATTTTCAAGACCGTATTAGCGATACATATTTCAAAATTACATAATAAATGAATATGATGAACTTACAGATAAAATAATATGACGTATGAAGTTTTGACCAAAATGAACTGTGATAATTATCATAGCGTATGTAGGTAAGATAGCTTGCAGATATGATAAACAATTAAGATAGAATAAAAGTACTAATGTACGTTATTCAATATCGAAAAGTATATTGATATACATTATACAATTATTTCATATGTAATTTGTGAACAGGTTTTCATATTGTTTTTCTCTGTTATACTGTCAAAACAATTTATGGAAACAATAATTTTGCTATTATAAGTCCTACTATTATGATATAATGGGTTGTTCAGTTCTTTAATTATTACATTTTGCATTTTTATTGCAATATAGAAGAATAAAAGTGGCGATAGACACGTAAATCTGAGTAGCGTAGTGGTTAGAGAGTTCAGATTATAAAGATCTTAGCTTATAAACATGGTTTTGCGAGTGCAACTGTGCACATTATTTGAGAATGATTTTTACTTTCAGAAAATATTTTATTGTGTGTTACGTAACTATTCATCTTCTCTTTTTTAATGGTTTATATAATTGTAAGTTAAACTTATGCCGGTTAAGCAAAATTGAATGTATTTTAGTGTTTAACTGTCATAGAACAGATTGAATAAACTGTATTTATTTATCAATTTTATTCTGTTTGAAACTCTGAATTCTATTCACCACATTTTTAACAATTTTGGCTCATTTCTATAGACTATATATATATATTTTCTCCCATTGCTTTTTAATCACCCCAATCACGACTGTGTTGTCTTATACTTAATCTGTTGAATGCGAATGTGTGTATAATTAGATGTTCTTGAACAGCAATGTATGAATGAAATTTACGTGAAACTGAAATCCTGTTGTTTGTAAAAAATACTAAAAACAAAAACCAGGGTCTCCACACCCAAAGGGCGAACACTCTACCACTACACTATTATGCTAAACGCTTAAAAATGAGTTATTTAGTAGGTGGTTATAAATAGTATGTTTTTATAAAAGAATTACCGATCACGCGTCAGATCACGCGCGGTAAAAAGTCAAATCTATTGACCGGTCAACAGTTCGCGAACGTGGACGTATTCAGAATTTCAGTAAACAGTCAAATTACCAAAATTAATTAAATTTGTAAAAGATATCAGGTGATAAAATACCTTATTGAAAGACAATTTGACTTGGAGGCATTGTCTCATATTAATTTATAAATAATCTTTTTCTTACAAAACAATATTTTTTTTTTATTTCTAAAACCTTTGTATTTACATAGTGAAAATATAAGAGACGATTTAACCAAATCGGCTTAACGCCTATTTTTTTATTGTTTTAATCAGTGTCAGAATTTGACTTTTTGTCTGTTCTTCTATGTATGTTTGTGATGGAGGTTGCCTTTAATGGTTGAGGTATCAAAATTGCAGCAACTGTTTAACACTGTGTGATCGTAAAAGGCGGCTAAATGGATGCAAATTAAGAGAGCTATGCATCTCTTAGCTCTATCAAGACTAGTGAGGTTGTTTTGACCCCTGGTGTTTATACAAAATGATTTTTAATATTTCGGCGCTGAATTGTGTTGGTACGTCGTAAAAAATCAAACAGAAAAAAAGTTAATTTACAGCGAATCCACGGGACCGGAAACAATTTCCGACATTATTACTCCATTTTTATGTTGATCTATCGCTCACTCCGTTTTTACAGACAGGAAAACCTCCCCTAACAGGACAAAATAGCATAACGTAAACAAAGTAGCAGTTTGCTTCCAACACAAAATATATATCTTAAATAATTATACCACTTGCCAAAGAGTAAAATAAGCAAAGAAATTCGTCGGAATGACCAATGAGTGTTTTTGTTCTAATACTGTAATGAAATAGTAATAATAATAGACAGAGGATATTGAATGAGTGTAGATTAATATTGAATTTATTTTGAATGAGTTGAATAAAATCATGTCATGCGAGCCTCTGATTAGTAGAGCATAACATTGTTTCATTCAACAAGTTCAATAAATTTAGTATTGACTCTACACAAATATAATATTCTTTAAAGTGTTATTACACTTGATTTAATACACCCCTGCGCCGTAGTTTAAATTATTATAATAAAAAATAAATATAAATGTTAGCATTTCGCTGGCCGCAGGCGAAATGTGCCTTTTATTAAACCATTACCCGATATACACGCCTTTTAACGCCTTTTTCACCCCCTTTTTGTTGTCTCAAATGACGAAAAAATGCCTCATTTAGGCCCAAACACTTGGTTTTGTTTTAGAAATGATGTTTAAAAAAGTGACCACTTTTTCGGCGCGGCCCGAACCAAAAGATACATCAGGGGGTTGCCAGAACGGGGATGTGCCCCCTTCTGATTGGGTGGTTTGCAGTCCCGCTGATCGCTAAGAACATTTTGGACTTGTGAGAAGCTAAAAATGACCCCAGATAGATCATAAGGTAACGTGTAACCAACGCTGAAAAGCATTTGACTCTATCTCAATCAATTGAGAAGTTGCAGCACTCTGAAATCAATTTTGATGGAAAAAATCAACGCAAAGTAGTGATTTTTGGTAAAGTTTGATTAGTATTGAAGCAGTTTTTATAGTTTTATAGCAATTTGAACTTGTAACGGGAGACTTTTCAATGAAAACAGCCATTTTCACCAAATGCTCATGAAGTAATGGGTTAAAGTAATAATTAGGTGTTCTTAAACTATATCTGGAAGTCCGAGGAAACTGACACAAGCCAAATTCGGACTAACGCCGTCTCTGACAAAGCCCCCGTCCAGAAATGACAGAGCGGAGAGAAGCCATCACGTGAAAATGACAGGGCGGCACAAAAGCTCTCTCGTTGAATTGCATTGACAGTGCATTGTTAGATAAATCAAATGTAGTTAAAATATTATCTTAGTCTATTAAATATTCATATTCATGAGCTTTTAAAAAAAAACCAATCATCGGTGAGATTTAGCAATTTTGAAAGCGATGCGGTTTCTAATTTTTACCGCTGGAAAACCAATACCGACGATATAGCCGGTAGGTAAACTGGCCAAACAATCTTTTTCATTTAATGTCCGTTATTTCCAGTTCATTTGTTTCAAATTACTTCAAACATTTCTTTTTCTAACAAAAATCAAAAATTTGTTTTACTTCCACGAACAACGATATATTAATACCTCGTCTAATGCCTATCTGTAAAAAACGGTTTGATTGCATGGCTTAAAGTAGTTTTCTTGGAAAATCCGAATCACCGTAATACGGTGGTAATCAGATCTACAGTAACATGCCATAAGTATTGGTTAAAATGGCGGCCATATTGGATTTTCACCGTAAATGGTGATTTTAAAAATTGAAAAACAGCAACAACTAAATCAACTTTCTCCATAATTTTTTGACAATCCTTACCTTAATACTTTGTTAGATGTCCTTTTAATCTAATAACTTGTAAAATTCTTCTTGGAATGCTCTTATACAAACTCTGAATGTGCTCAGGTGAAATGCTGGTCCAAATGTCTTCAATATGATTGAAAAGATCACCCTCAGAAGTAATCGATGTAAGTCTATTTGTCAATTTTCTTTTTATAAACAACCAAATATTTTCAATGATATTCAAATCTGGTGACTGGGCAGGCCATGACATAGTTTTTATATGACTTTGAGCTATGAAATCACTGGTTGCCCGTGAAGTATGAACCGGAGCATTGTCCTGCTGAAATAAATAATTATCTCCTGGGAAATGTCTGACTAAAACTGGCCACAAGTTAGCATCAAGTATGCTGATGTATTTCTGTGAATCAATATTACCTTCAACACGTGTAACAGTTCCAACACCCTCCCAACATATACACCCCCATATCATAACAGAGAACTTTCTATTTTTAGTTGATGGAATGAGGTCCGGTCTGTATCCTTCACTCTGTTTTCTCCAGACATACACTCTATTATCACCGCCTACAACAACCTGGCTCTCATCAGAGAATAAAACATTTTTCCACTGTCTCTCAACAGTCCACCACCTCTTCTGTAAACACCATGACAACCTCTTTTTCCTATTTTTAACTGTTACCACCACTCTCTTCCTTAAAACCCTCCTTTTAAAGTTGTGTTTGTGTAAATGACGCTGGACTGTCCTCTTGGATACTTGATTCACAGCATTTTCATTAAATTTGCATGTGATTACACATAATGAGTTTCTCCTGTTCTTTTTCACAAGTCTTTCTAAAACGCGATAACCCCTCCCAGTCAGTAATGCAGGTCTGCCACTTCTTGATTTATTTTCCACAGAACCAGATGATTTAAATTTTTTCAAAATATTAAATACCGTACTATAAGGTATATCCAATGTCTCACATATTTTACTAGGTCTAAATCCTTTTAAATGCAAATCAACAATAATATTCTTCTTATCTGGTGACAATTCTTGACCTTTCCTACCCATTACATTGTTTACACAAAGAATGCTACAACACAGTGATTGATGACATCATAAATGACATCACACCTAAAAGCATGGCTGTGCTATTAATATCTGTGGTATTTACGTCAACATTGATTGGCAGCATGTGATCAAAGGGAAACTAATCCTACAAACATGCTCAATTAAATCCAATATGGCCGCCAATTTAACCAATACAAGTTTATGGCATGTTACTGTATATACAAGAAACAAGTACATCTGAACTTTAGTCAGATTGGGTTAGAATTATATCCCTTTTTTCAAAATGAATCCCGCATCTAAAGTTTTTTTAACGTTTGTGTGGGTGCTATGTTTTTCCAATATATTGGAGTTTCTTGAAAGGCATATTTACAGAATTTTTATAATGACAACATAATAAATATAATACTGTTCTATTATTCGGATAAAGGTTTACTAAGAAAGAGGTTGAGAACCAAGATTTTAAGGGTGTTTTATCTATTGCATTAGATAGGTTAATAATTATCAAAATAAATAAATAAATAAATAAATAAATAAATAAATAAATAAATAAATAAATAAATAAATAAATAAATAAATAAATAAATAAATAAATAAATAAATAAATAAATAAATAAATAAATAAATAAATAAATAAATAAATAAATAAATAAATAAATAAATAAATAAATAAATAAATAAATAAATAAATAAATAAATAAAAAATAAATGAATAAATAAATAAATAAATAAATAAATAAATAAATAAATAAATAAATAAATAAAATAAATAAATAAATAAATAAATAAATAAATAAATAAATAAATAAATAAATAAAAATAAATAAATAAATAGATAAATAAATAAATAACTAAATAAATAAATATTTAAAATAAAATAAATTAAAATAAATGAAAAAATGGTAAGTATGCATATTTGTTATGTTTAATCAGAGATAAAAATCGTCGATTTTTTCTATGTTGAATTTCGCTCACGGCTAGATGTATGTAATTGAATATAAATACAGTAACATATATAGAGGATATTTGTTTGTTTGTGTGTAAGATGAAATTTTATTTCATCGAGTGGGCTTTAAAAACAGTATTCTCACGAGTGGCGAAGCCACGAGTGAGAATACTGTTTTTAAAGTTCACGAGATGAAATAAAATTACATCTTACACAACAAACAGACAAATTTTCTTTTTATTTTATGCTTAAAAACAAGTTAAAACGAAATTTCCATAATTTTAACGTTAATATTAAAACTGTTTCCCCCATTGAGAGCCCCATTTATTTGGAATTTCTCATTAAAAAAAAGAAGTCTTGAGCTGAAAAATAAGTCCGCCAATCAACATTAAATGACGGTGATATTTATTAATTTTATTAAAAAAAATATGAATGATCGCTTGTTTTGATAATAAAACAAACAATTCTTGTAGGAGAAAAAGTCCAACCATCCATCCATATTTCTGTTACTTAGTGCGAATTTATATTAGACCTGGTTTGTAAATTGTAAGCGGCAGCCATTTTTTAAAGTTGTGTATTTCATGGGAGGAAAATAATTGTGTAAGATTCAGATGGATATAATTTGGATTTGTTAGTCATACACATTTTTAAAAGAAAGAAAACTTATTTGAGGATTGTAACAGACAAAAAATAAGTGTTGACAGATGTGAAAACATTCAGAAAAGGAGCTAGGAAAATGGAAAACTTGGAAACCTGCTCAAGAACGCTGGGTTGATTTAACTTATTCTTCGAGTTATGGCTGTCAATGCTTTCAATTTTTCATAAAGCATACGGCAGTTATTGCTCGTAGGATACTTTAATATGCCTAAATGTCATCAAGAGCAGTTTTGCATGGGGAAGGAATGTATTTTTTAGACTGTCAAAATGAAACAAAAAAACGAAATTTGGTGATTGGAATTTCATGAATTTGAATGAATAGAAGTAAGTTTTCTTCTTTTTAGTTTTTATTACTTTTGACATTTAAGTTATTAATCAATTTCAGTTTTGCTTTTTCTTTAAACAGCCTGACATTGTCAGAATTGTCAGCAAAAATAAAATTGAGGTACCACATGGGGAAAATCTTAAAAAAGTAGTTTCGTCATTGAAAAGAGTGAAATTATATTTTGATAATTTTCACTGTGAAATTACCAAATATAATTTTCACGGATAAATCAGTAATCCACTGAAAAGCATAAAATAAATAATGATAATGATAAAAAATGACGGATTTCTATACATGTAAAAGTTGTTTGAAGGTATGGTTTGAACGTTTATGATGGATACCAATTCATTGACTAATAATGTTTCAGGCAATAAAATTTGAAATTGGAAATTGGAAAAAGATATAAATCATATACATGTAGATCGTTTTTTTTCAACAAAGATACATACATGCTTTTAAGGAGAATCGTACAGACGTGTGATTATAACGCGGCAAAGTATTATTTACACGTTTAGGGGTAGTGCGCACGGTCTTTCCTCAATCAGGTTTGCCCCTTGTGGTATAGTTCATTGGGAATACCATTATTTTCAAACACATGGGGTCATCTTAAATAAATGTATTGCAGGGATTACAGAAAAAGAATAAATAAAAATCCAAAGCGTCTTCTGAACGTGTATGCAAATATTAAAATAATGTTTTGTAGTTAAATAAAGTCGCAGAAAAATATCAAAATCATGTACATACCGTAATACTGGTCATAACTATGAAATAATTACGCAACGAAAATACCATGAAATCACACACACACGATCTTATACATGTATTTAATAAAATATACTTGAACTATAACATTATTTTCTCAACAAATGAACTTTTTAAGAAAACCTTTCATTTTTTTAGTTTTGTAACTTGATGCACAACGTATGAGTACTGTTGTTACCATGGATTGTATCAAGCAACCAGAATATCCGACCCTACACCCATGCTTTCTCGATTATGCATTATGACATATGAATTATTTTAATGCTCGAAAAAGTAAAACTATTGCTGCTAAATACCACAACCGCCGCTAAATGTCGCAAAATCTTCTGCCGTTAAATTTCACAATTGTAACATTAAATGTCGCCAAGTGAAAATGTACTTATTAGGCTTAAAACTCCTAAACAGAAATAAGGAGGTCCTAATTAGGCTTGTGGGGGGGGGGGGTAATAAAAAAAATTCTATAAAGTTTAAGTCAAATATTACAAGAATCTACCATGGCATGCACGCAAAACCGCACTAGTACATCCTTTTCAGCCTCGATAAACTATTATACAATTATTGACTGGTGAGCCATTGAATATGATGTGATATTCACCGGCAGATGACATATTGACCGGGGCTCAATCTATTTTCAGACAGGAAAAATCCAATTCAGCCTGTGAATATGATTTTATAATATATTTTTTACGGTTTTTCTCTTTTTAACTATACGAGTAAAAACACTTTTATTTACACAAAATTAGTTCTGTTTCAATATTTGCGATGCTATCTTAGTCTAATAAAAATAATGTATTATTGTGAATACATGCATTATTCGAATGTTTTTGTTTTTCACTTAACAAAGTACACAAAGTTTAACTCCAAGGGAGATAACAGTATATGAACATTGAATCTCTGTTTTAGGCTATTTACATCCCTTAGACCATTGATACTTGGGAGATAACAGAATATGAGCATTGAATCTCTATTTAGGCTTTTTTACTCCCTTAGACCATTTATACATGACGCAAGTGTAGAATAAAAATAGCTGCATTATTTATGTACATATAGATTTAACTATAATTTGCATGTAAGTATAAATTATTCTGCTTTAACATGCGTACTACATAACCAGCAAATCGAAAAGATACAAATGTGAAATATATTTGACTTAATTTTTTATATTGAGGCAAAAAGAACAAACGTTATTTCATTATAATAATTATATCTTTACATTTATGTATTTCTATCTGCTTGTTATTAACATGTTTCAAATAATACATCTTTATTATTATGAATGCATAAAATTGTCCCAAAAAAGGCACAAACCCTTCAGTAGTTATGGAGATAACAGCTTACAAGCAAAACTTTACCATGAATTTCTAAGTTGAAAAGGGGAAGAAAAATCAGCCTAAATGCAAGATAGAATTATGGATCTTTGTCAGTGACCTACAATTCTGACCCTAAATGCATATGTTAAATAAATATCTTTAATAGTTATTGAGATATGTAAAACTTGCATGTAAACATTAACCAAGAGACTAAGTAGAAAAGGGGATATGAATCAGCCTTAATGCAAGATAGAGTTATGGAACTTGGTCAGTGACATACAATTATGACCCTCAAATTATGACCCTAAGTACATGTGTAAAGTTTCAAGTAAATATCTTTGAAGACCTTTAACCTTTAACCAAAATTTCTAAGTTTCAAAGGGGCAAATAATTCTGCAAATATTGCAGACAGAGTTATGCAATTTTGCAAAAAGATGTACATTGTTACTATAAAAAAGTGTTGTAAATTTCAATTGAATATCTCAAGCAATAATTGAGATATTTGACTTAACAAAAAACTTTAACCAAAATTTCTAAGTTAAAAAGGGGCATAATTCTGTCAAAATTGTAGGCAGAGTTATCCAACTTGTCAATCTGATGTACTTTATTACTATAAATAAGTATTGTAAGTTTCAATTGAATATCTCAAACAAAAATTGAGATATTTGACTTTACAAAAAACTTTAACCAAAATTTCTAAGTTAAAAAGGGGCATAATTCTGTCAATATTGTAGGTAGAGTTATCCAACTTGTCAATCTGATGTACCTTGTTACTATAAATAAGTATTGTAAGTTTCAATTGAATATCTCAAGCAATAATTGAGATATTTGACTTTACAAAAAACTTTAACCAACGCAGACGCCGACGCGGACGCGGACGCCGACGCCGACGCCGGGGCGACTACAATAGCTCTCATATTCTTCAAATAGTCGAGCTAAAAATGACCATTATAGACTCCAGTTGGTAAACACAAACTTACAAATGAATCTTTAGTCAAAATAATATGTCTCCAACTTAAATATTTACTTTTAATGTAAAAGGTTTATCATCGACAAGCAAAAGTGACCGAGTTCTGTGTTGGCTTAACCAGCAAAAGATATCAAAAGCGTTATTGCAAGAAGTTCATTATAACTCAAACACAGATGATACAGAAAATTGGTCGGCAAAGTGGAATGAAAAATCTTACTTAAGCGGAAATAGTACAAACAGCTTAGGCGTCGGTATCTTTATTAATACGTCTTGTAATTGTAAAATTTTAGAATTTCAAGAAATTATTGTTGGCATAATTCAACGAATCAAAGTAGAAATCGAGGGAAAAGTGATAAATATATTCAACGTTTATGCTCCAAATAACGACGATATCAATTTTTTCAATATATTAGAAACCAATCTTGATAGATTTAATGACGAAATGCTACCAGTTGGCGGTGATTTTCATACTGTGATAAATCACTCTTTAGACAAACTAAACGGTAAAAGTGATACAAATAAACGAACTTCTAAAAGGTTAATGAACTAATTAATACATTTGATCTTTGTGATTTTTTAGACTACTTAATCCAGAACGAAAACTTTTTACTTGGCACTCTCATAATAACCCACCAATATTCTGCAGACTCGACTATTTTCTTTTTACCACTTGTGCTCTAAATGCAGCAACAGACTTCCAAATAAATCCTGGTCATAAATCCGGTCATTCTATTATGATTAGGCATCTAAAGTTTTTTCAATGTAAAATACAAGATACTATAAACATAACAATTCGTTGCTTTTAGATACTGATTGTCAAAATCAAATCAAATCACCAATACAAGAATATAGTCATTTAATGACCAAGCAAACCAAAGGTATTATGGAATATAATCAAGAATTAGACATGAAACTATCAAATACGCTAGCATTAAAAAGAAAACATGATCTTAGAAATGAGCATGAAATTAACTCTTAAATTAGGGATCTGGAAAAAAGAAATTGAGTTAAATACAAGTTATAATATTTTGAAAGAAATCTTAAACCTGAAAAAGGAAAAACTTTATGATCTTATTGACAAAAGTATTAAAGGGCACACGCTTTTTATTACTTGGGGACCATATGCCGCTTTTCATGGAATGGCACGGAAGTGTCACATTGAAGGTTCCATGATAACCGCCGTATGAGCACATCTGCGGATGTTTCTAAATTCAAAAGTTTACTATTTCATGTTTAAATGTTGAATTCTGCTTAAGCCGGTGCTAGGGGGCGTGGACGGTAACTTGCACTTTCCAGTACCGTCCATGAACAGGCTCAATCAAACCGAGCCTGCAACATTTTCAATTTTGCCGTGTTGGGCTTTCTTTAGGGATTCTGTATTTATCTATTTTAAAGGTATCGTGCTAAGAAGCAGTGCTGAATGCTTAGAAGGGTCAGAGAAAAAGAACATTTGCAAACCTTGAAGAAAAAGCTGAACAAAAAATAATTAGCCTACTAAAAGATAATAGAAATTACATTGAAACAAATCAAAACTACACATTGACTAAGATTTAAGGATTCCATGAACGTTAATATAAAAAAGCCTCACACATAGATGATTGTGAGGATTTCATCTTTTTCACCAATGAAAAAAATACTTTAGAACAAAATAGTGGATATGAAGAAAGGGGTCATCTTACAGAATACGAATATGGAGTTGCTCTTAACAGAACAGAACATATTTTTATTTGCTTTTTATACTTAGTCCATCTACAAAGTAATTATCAATTAGTCAATAAAACAATGTTATGAAGCATTTATAATTATTTTTAAATAACAATTTGATGTAAAAATATAAATATAATTATTATTAAAAACATGTTTATCATATGAAATCACTATATATCTATATTCTCTGCATTTCTCGCAAGTACTATATACTCTATATTGTCTGCATTTTACTATAATGATCTATACTGTTAATAAGAAAAAAATAATACAAGTCTGCAAAATTCATTTTCATTATATACCTATTTTGTCTGCGTTTCTTGCAGTTTCTATATACTCTGTATTGTCTGTATTTTACTATATGTTCTATACGGTTTATAAAATAAATACAAGTCTGTAAAATTCATTTTAACTATATATCTATATTGTCTGCGTTTCTCGCAAGTACTATATACTCTATATTGTCTCATTAAAGCACATGACAGTTCCAAGAAGAAACGAAATGAGATTTCTTTACCGTGTAAATGTGAGTACTCGCGTCATGAAACACAGTACATTATCAACCGTTAATGACAATTTTGTTGATTGTGTTTCTTAAGTAATGTTGACTAAACACACGTCAACCATAGTGTCTTCATATGTATCAGGCTAGAAAAGATGCTTTAATAAATCGTATTAATTTTCTCCGATTTATTGTATATTGAGTGATTTAAAAGAGTTCCTTAAAATCTAAAATCTTTACGGTTAATAGTTGCAAAATAGTGTATCACAACACAATAAAATGTCCATTTCTATAGCGCTGTACCAGATTGAATTCACACATTTTTCGTTACTCAGTGAATACCTGTTTACCGACGGAAATAATTTATAAAACAGAAACTTTTGTCACAACTAGGGTGAATGTTCTCGTACGAACATTCTTTTAGACTCGTGCCATGTCATATAACCTATTTAGATTATGATTGTGCTTTGATTGTATGTTATTACATTTCTTGTGAAAGACACGCTTTTTCATTCTTCTATTTTCTAGCAAATCTGGTAATGTAATCAGTATTGAAGGATGGCAATGCTCAATTAACTGACAAAAACTCCATCTTGACTTGATTGGTCAAAAATGATTTTCTACCAAAGTAATAAATTTGAACTAGTTTGATTATCATACCATCTCAAGAATAAGATTACAACAAACAAAAAGAAATGAAGTTCGCTGTTAATTTTAAAAATATTGACATAATACCGCATTTGTTGAAAGAGCCATATATATTTTTGATGTTTAATTATACATAGAAAGACGTAATTAAGATAATTAACAACAAACCTAAAACATGATAGTTGGCTATCGTCTTGTAAGGTCAATTTTTATTATATTTTCATCAATTTGAACGAAGAATACTTAGTGGACATACAACTTAAAAATATTTATTTACACCTGGCACTGTACCCCTAAATCTTATACTTTGTTTTGTAAATTCTAACTCAATGTCACAGTATGGACATATTACTAGAAACTTCAAAACCTTCATCTCTAAATATTAGTTCAAACAAGATTATAAACTGTTTACCGAAAAAATAACTTATTCCTTCTTATTATTAGTTTTTTCCATTCAGTATTCTATAATCTTTTCAGATCTTCTTAATCATTGTCGTAAATATAAACAATTTTATTTTATAACTGATTAAAAAAGAAATAGTCATATCATTAAAACTTTAGAACTTGCTTCTCAACATTAATTCAAACACGATTTTAAACTGTTCGCCGAAAAAAATATATTATACCTTCTTATTTATTTGTATTTTATTTTATTTTATTTTGTATACTGGTTCTAAGGCTATTTTTTGTATTCCTCATCTCTTTTCAGATCTTTCCAGCGATCGTCGTTTATATAAAATGTTCTTTTTTACAAATGATTAAAAAGGAAACATTAAGGCCATTAAAACAATAGTCTTCGAAAGATGTTCCGAGATCTGCCATGTGCCATCAATTTAAATGAAGTATAGACATGTTCTTTTATACAGGTATTTTGAAACTATTCATTTTCAAAATTGAAACAATATTTTGAAAACTCTTAGCAGCAGACAAAGGAATTTATATTCTTTAAAGCATATTTAATTTGTGAAATGTTTTTATCTTTGGTACATATCATCTAAGAACTCCGTAACGATTATTAGAAGACACAACGCGTTATCAGAATAAATCCATCTTTCAATTATATAATCCCTTTATAATCTTGTAATTTACAAAGAAATATTCATGAGAATCACATCTGTTGTTCCAAAGTTTTTGTTACCAACAAACACCATTTAAAAAAGTTTTGAAAAAATATTTTTGTTTGACAATAATTTTTATTGCTAGCATCAGCGTTGATGGTTAATAATCTATCTAATCATTTTTGGACATTTAGGGCGTACAAAGATCTTGTTTTGTACTGTTTCATCCTGACATATACAGAATAAAAATCTTCTTGTGTATGATTACATGTATTGCCAATTTACCATTTCATCCCTCAATTAACCTTAGAGAGCGCTCTTTGGAACCTTAATCAAGTATTTGTTGAACGACTGTTAAGAGTATTTACGTCGTCACTTCTGAATGGTAGGTAAATGGTGTATATTTACAGACACCAGATATGTCCCCCGAGAGAAATAATCATTGATACAACATCATCGTATTTGCCCAACCCTGAAAAAGAAATAGATTGGTTCAAAATGGAAAGGAGAAAATGTCCAGCAACGAAATTAATGTCATACTTATTTATATTTTCTTTGACATTAAATGTGGGTGATATTTGGATTATTTTTGCTTAAAATATCTTGTCATGCACTTAACCTATAGGATAATAATGTATCATTTTTATTGTGTTTCATGTATGCTCTTGACCTACTACCTTGCCCCGAAACATAGAAAATTTAATGAGATGATAAATGGTAATTCTTCAATAAATATCATTATACAAGAAAAGTACGCTTGTATGGTTATAATCAAAATAATACAAGACGTTAGCAAAAGGAAACAGGATGAAACTCAACCATAAAATCATGTTCAGTATCAGATAAATCAATCAATCAGGCATTATGAAATGTAAGAAAGAAAGATGACTTAGGGAGATACAAGGCATTGTCATCGAGATTAAGCAATATCGGTGTAATATGCAATATGTCCATGACAAAGACTGGTTATTTCCCTATTCAGGAAACTGTTGAAAACGGACATATTATCCTTTACCAACTTTTTATCAATTTGAGTATACAGTGTACACTACAGGTGGTTCCTTTTTAGCTGCAAGGACACATTATATGCTTTATTGAAATATACCTGTATCAACATTTTACTAGCCTGGGTTCCAGATTTTTCTTCTGTGCATATCTATTGAAACTGTGGCGTGTTCGTACGAAAAAGCGCGTATAATATGAATAAGCAAATAAATATGAACGCCTGACTTTAAGGTTAATATTTTATATTTTAATATTTAGCGTATAAAAAGGAAAAAAATTATTTCAGGAATTTTTCAATAACGAAAAAAAATGTGGCTAAACTGAACGTCAAATTATACACAAAATTTGAAATTATCTTTCCTTTTTTTTCAAAATATTCTCGGCGTAAAACGATAAATGTTATATCAGCATGATGGAAAAAAATAATTTCAGTTGAATACTGTGGAATTTATGATATTTCGTCCGCCTATGGCGTTTTCATAGCCGTAATAGTTGCCAAGGATACTCAACGGCGCCATGTTCCAAACAACTAATGAAATAAAAAACAACGGAATCTAAACTGAAATTTGGTCAACTTTTAACATGTCAATTTTCAATCAGTTGACATTTACCTATAAACGAGATACTACAATAAATGTCTAAAATAAATTTTACAATTTGTACAATTTAGAGTTGTTAAACATCCGCGGCAGATGTGTTCATATGGCGGTTATCATGGAACCTTTAATGTGACACGTAAGTGCCCTTTCATAAAAAAACTTACTTTTTCCATTTATCTGGTAGTAAAACTTACAATTTACAACATTCATGGATATATATACTTATTTAAATACAATAAATACGACTATTCTAATGCCAAATAAATATTAATCTCGAATGGCATCTTTAAGCTTTTTTGTCGAATTGTCACTTTCGTCAAAGTATCATTCAGTATTGTAGTTTTGCTTAATGACTTTGTCAATAAAGAAATAGAGTTTACTTCCAAACAAAGTAAAGTCAAATACGTGTAGAAACGTCGTCAATGAAACATTGACTGTTTGAGATAATACATTTTATTGTTGTTTTAACCCAAAATGATGGTTAAGACTTTTTGACATAACACAACAGTTTTGATTAGTAAAATTAGAAGAATATAAATCAGTGTGTCAAAATAATTGAAGTTTGCATTATTTAGATTTGAATAGCATGCAGTGTATTTTATGAACCAACGGGAAATATTTCAACAGAACCCCGTCAAATATGAAAAGAGATGTTTCTACGTCCTAATCCCAAGCAATGAATCAAATTGTAACAAACAACATTCAGCGTTATGCATGTTTAAAACTTTTGTTGATAGGATTAGATTTACATTAGAATTACATTACAAAACTGCAGCTTCAGTATTTCTTCTAGATTACTACATCAATTTTTCTGTACTTTAATCGATTGATGTTACTTCCTACTTTTACAATGCATACAATCTGAAATGCTCTTCTACTTTTATCTCCAACTTTGAACATTATAATTTCAATCAGTCTCGTATTAAATCTTTATTAGTTATGTTCTTCATATAATCATTGCTCTACCTGAGTAGCAATATGAGTATTAGTATATATGCACATATGTTTAGTATTTAAAATATTTGTACCTTTGTCAAACTCTGACTTATTGTCAAATATTATTCAATGTAGATAAAGCAAAAATGCGATAAGTGCTCCTCTATAAAATTAATACATTTGAAAAAAATTTTAAATACATCAGGCATGAACCTAAATTATTTTATACGTCGAATTTTTACTTCCGCAGATAATATATAAAGTGTTACGAAAGCGGAACACAAATGAATGAGTGAAACTTTAAATTGTAACTTAGTTATGAAATCATTTTACACCTGCATGTTTAGATGTAAGTAAACGTCTTAAGCAAACAGGACATGTGAAAGCTTGTAATCCTACAATCTAACACGACTCGCATTTTCCCCTATGGAACATAAAAGACACGAATCAAAGTATTTGTTATAATGCAATAAATTCGCTGTGTAGACAAACGACGTACTCATTATACATTGGACGTAACCACTAAAATGCGACGTGCTGAAAATAAACACGGAAACAATTTGCTTAATATCAGGTACGGCAGCATTTATTTGTTGATGTCGTGTTAGAATTTAAATATTATATCCAAATCGGTGATTTTCAACGCTTCATAAAATCAATGTTTGTCGATCGGATGCGCAGCATTATACAATGCTTCGCGTTCGAACTCCAAACAGTGATTTTATTGAGCGATTAAATGCTGTTTTGGGATATATTATTTCTTAAATTATGTTATCAAAATTGAATGTTATTCTCCAAATGTGTCTATAAATATATTAAAACTTTAATTGTTTTTGCATAAAAATGTCTTCTTTTTTGCTGTCAAGAAACAGCTTTTTAGTTTTTGTCAAGAACAATTGTTTTTTGGAAAGGTATTCATTGCCATGTCTTTATTACTTACAGAATAAGACAATGTCTGTAGAAAACATTCCAGCGTTCTCACCATGACATCCCCATCATGTCGATTTGATAGTCGTTCGTTACTGGAACATAGTTAATTCTATTTATCTTAAATTGCTCGGGTCCATCTATGACAAATTAGGATCCTTCAGTATTCACTTCATACAGAAGTGTATGTTATTGTTATGGATGCATTCCAAGAGCGACAAAGGCAAAACAAACTTTGAATAACAGTTATATGCGATTTAAAGTAAAACATTAAGAAAAATTTATGACACACATTGAAAATTATGGACATTGTTAGTAAATACATTGTATAAGATAATTTATTATTAAGCATATCAGTCACACATAAATATCATTTATTTGAATATTCATAAAGAACGAATCTTAGATGCATAGTTGATCTACTACACTTTGTTTAATAAAATAGTCTTACAATATTCGTTGAACAATTATTTTTTCAATACATGACTTTTGTTGTCTGATATGGGCTTTTTTTCAAATAAGTTTCACTCAGATACAGTGATTGTTGACTGGAGTCTAACTAAAATCATAAATTAAGATATCATTTACTCAGCTTTTGAAAAATTTTGAATATTGATCCTCGAGCTTGTCTTGAAATTCACTCCACTTGAAATTTGGTTTTTTTAAAAATTTGAATTTCGATCTTCGGGCTGGCTCGAAATTCAATTCCAAGTCAAAATTCGGCTTTTGAGAATTCTTAATTTCGATCTTCGACCTAGCTCAAAATTCAACTCCAGCTCGGAATTGGGGTTTTAAAAATTTTGGATTTTGATCTTTTGAGATGCTCGATATTCAGGTTTTGGAAATTTTAAATATCGAACTTCAAGTTGGCTCGAAATTCAACTCCAGCTCGAAATTCGGGTTCTGAAAATTTTGGATTTCAATCTTCGAGCTGTCTCGAAATTAAACCCAAGCTCGAAATTAGGGTTTTAAAAAATTTGAATTTCCATCTTCAAGCTGACTCGAAATTCAACTCAAGCTCAAAATTCGACTTTTTTTAAATATTGACTTTCGATCTTCGAGTTGGTACGAAATTCAACTCCAGCTCGAAATTCAACTTTTCCAAATTTTGAATTTTGATCTTCGAGTTGGTTTGAAATTCAACACAAGCCCGTGGTTTAACTTTTTCAATTTTTAAATTTCGATCTTCGAGTTGGCTCGAAATTCAACTTCAGCTTAAAATTTTGGTTTTTTGAAAAGTTTGTACATGTACTTGATCTTCGAGTTGGCTAAAAATTCAGCCCAAGCTCGAAATAGAAACGCAGACAATATAGATATATAGTGAAAAATGAATTTTGCAGACTTGTATTTATTTTTATTTACAGTATAGAACATATAGTAAACTGCAGACATTATAGAGTATGTAGTTCTTGCGAGAAATGCAAAGAATATAGATATATAGTGAAAATGAATTTTGCAGACTTGTATTTCTTTTATAAATAGTATACAACATAAGCAAAATGCAGACAATATAGAGTATATAGTACTTGCGAGAAACGCAGACAATATAGATATATAGTTAAAATGAATTTTACAGACTTGTATTTATTTTATAAACAGTATAGAACATATAGTAAAATACAGACAATACAGAGTATATAGAAACTGCAAGAAACGCAGACAAAATAGGTATATAATGAAAATGAATTTTGCAGACTTGTATTATTTTTTTCTTATTAACAGTATAGATCATTATAGTAAAATGCAGACAATATAGAGTATATAGTACTTGCGAGAAATGCAGAGAATATAGATATTTAGTGATTTCATATGATAAACATGTTTTTAAAATAATTAATTATATTTATATTTTTACATCAAATTGTTATTTTAAAAAATAATTATAAATGCTTCATAACATTGTTTTATTGACTAATTGATAATTACTTTTGTAGATGGACTAAGTATAAAAAGCAAATAAAAATATGTTCTGTTCTGTTAAGAGCAACTCCATATTCGTATTCTGTAAGATGACCCCTTTCTTCATATCCACTATTTTTTCTAAAGTATTTTTTTTCATTGGTGAAAAAGATGAAATCCTCACAATCATCTATGTGTGAGGCTTTTTTATATTAACGTTCATGGAATCCTTAAATCTTAGTCAATGTGTAGTTTTGATTTGTTTCAATGTAATTTCTATTATCTTTTAGTAGGCCTAATTATTTTTTTGTTCAGCTTTTTTCTTCAAGGTTTGCAAATGTTCTTTTTCTCTGACCCTTCTAAGCATTCAGCACTGCTTCTTAGCACGATACCTTTAAAATAGATAAATACAGAATCCCTAAAGAAAGCCCAACACGGCCGGCAAAATTGAAAATGTTGCAGGCTCGGTTTGATTGAGCCTGTTCATGGACGGTACTGGAAAGTGCAAGTTACCGTCCACGCCCCCTAGCACCGGGCTTAAGCAGAATTCAACATTTAAACATGAAATAGTAAACTTTTGAATTTAGAAACATCCGCAGATGTGCTCATACGGCGGTTATCATGGAACCTTCAATGTGACACTTCCGTGCCATTCCATGAAAAGCGGCATATGGTCCCCAAGTAATAAAAAGCGTGTGCCCTTTAATACTTTTGTCAATAAGATCATAAAGTTTTCCTTTTTCAGGTTTAAGATTTTCTTTCAAAATATTATAACTTGTATTTAACTCAATTTCTTTTTTCCAGATCCCTAATTTAAGAGTTAATTTCATGCTCATTTCTAAGATCATGTTTTCTTTTTAATGCTAGCGTATTTGATAGTTTCATGTCTAATTCTTGATTATATTCCATAATACCTTTGGTTTGCTTGGTCATTAAATGACTATTTCTTGTATTGGTGATTTTTGATTTGATTTTGACAATCAGTATCTAAAAGCAACGAATTGTTATGTTTATAGTATCTTGTATTTTACATTGAAAAACTTTAGATGCCTAAATCATAATAGAATGACCGGATTTATGACCAGGATTTTATATTGGAAGTCTGTTGCTGCATTTTAGAGCACAAAGTGGTAAAAAGAAAATAGTCGAGTCTGCAGAATATTGGTGGGTTATTATGAGAGTGCCAAGTAAAAAGTTTTCGTTCTTGGATTAAAGTAGTCTAAAAAATCACAAAAGATCAAATGTATTAATTAGTTCATTAACCTTTTTAGAAGTTCGTTTATTTTGTATCACTTTTTACCGTTTAGTTTGTCTAAAGAGTGATTTATCACAGTATGAAAATCACCGCCAACTGGTAGCCATTTCGTCATTAAATCTATCAAGAATTGGGTTTCTAATATATTGAAAAAATTGATATCGTCGTTATTTGGAGCATAAACGTTGAATTATATTTATCACTTTTCCCTCGATTTCTACTTTTGATTCGTTGAATTATGCAACAATAATTTCTTGAAATTCTAAATTTTACAATTACAAGACGTATTAATAAAGATACCGACGCCTAAGCTGTTTGTACTATTTCCGCTTTAAGTAAGATTTTTCATTCCACTTTGCCGACCAATTTTCTGTATCATCTGTGTTTGAGTTATAATGAACTTCTTGCAATAACGCTTTTGATATCTTTTGCTGGTTTAAGCCAACACAGAACTCGGTCACTTTTGCTTGTCGATGATAAACCTTTTACATTAAAAGTAAATATTTAAGTTGGAGACATATTATTTTGACTAAAGATTCATTTGTAAGTTTGTGTTTACCAACTGGAGTCTATAATGGTCATTTTTGAATGATTTTATCATCAAACATTTTTATATATCATGCTAAGATGTATAAACAGCAGATAGAAATACATAAGTAAAGAGATAATTATTATAATGAAATAACGTTTGTTCTTTTTGCCTCAATATAAAAAATTAAGTCAAATATATTTCACATTTGTATCTTTTCGATTTGCTGGTTATGTAGTACGCATGTTAAAGCAGAATAATTTATACTTACATGCAAATTATAGTTAAATCTATATGTACATAAATAATGCAGCTATTTTTATTCTACACTTGCGTCATGTATAAATGGTCTAAGGGAGTAAAAAAGCCTAAATAGAGATTCAATGCTCATATTCTGTTATCTCCCAAGTATCAATGGTCTAAGGGATGTAAATAGCCTAAAACAGAGATTCAATGTTCATATACTGTTATCTCCCTTGGAGTTAAACTTTGTGTACTTTGTTAAGTGAAAAACAAAAGCATTCGAATAATGCATGTATTCACAATAATACATTATTTTTATTAGACTAAGATAGCATCGCAAATATTGAAACAGAACTAATTTTGTGTTAATAAAAGTGTTTTTACTCGTATAGTTAAAAAGAGAAAAACCGTAAAAAAATATATTATAAAATCATATTCACAGGCTGAATTGGATTTTTCCTGTCTGAAAATAGATTGAGCCCCGGTCAATATGTCATCTGCCGGTGAATATCACATCATATTCAATGGCTCACCAGTCAATAATTGTATAATAGTTTATCGAGGCTGAAAAGGATGTACTAGTGCGGTTTTGCGTGCATGCCATGGTAGATTCTTGTAATATTTGACTTAAACTTTATAGATTTTTTTTTTTTACCCCCCCCCCCCCATTATTTACATGAAATGCTAAATTCGGTAATATCTTTATAAATAATGCTTTTTTGAACCTACAATATTGATAAATCGTAATTTGAGCTTCATATGTATGATTGAAAACCATAAAAATTGTGTTTCAGGATCTTTAATGCATTTAAAACGTTTTTTGAAACGTTCTTGTTTTGGAAAATTAAAATAATTCTGTTACATACAGACAATTAAAAGTAGGAAAAAAACTTTGAACTCCAAAAATTATAAATGATCATTTGAAAATCTTATAGCGGACTTAAAAGGACGTAAACTTACAACCCGCTTGGTTTGCGTTACTATTGTTGTATTTAACCCAATTCAAGACATATCTATAATCTTTTGTCACCTATTCCATTACAATAAAGCAATGACTTATTTCTAAAGTGTGCCGTGGACAAATCTTAATTTCTTTCTCTTAAGAGAATGGGAATAATGTGGTGTTTGTATGTGGTCGCTCGGTCACTTTCCTTACATCATGGCCTAGATGCATACATATAGTCGCATGGTCGAAATTCTAAAATAAATGTGTTTCGGTACGGAACCGTCTGGTCTTAAGAAACAGTTTAACTCGTAATAAGGAGTTAAACAAGCCTAATTAGGACTTCCTTATTTCTGTTTAGGAGTTTTAAGCCTAATAAGTACATTTTCACTTGGCGACATTTAATGTTACAATTGTGAAATTTAACGGCAGAAGATTTTGCGACATTTAGCGGCGGTTGTGGTATTTAGCAGCAATAGTTTTACTTTTTCGAGCATTAAAATAATTCATATGTCATAATGCATAATCGAGAAACCAGGGGTGTAGGGTCGGATATTCTGGTTGCTTGATACAATCCATGGTAACAACAGTACTCATACGTTCTGCATCAAGTTACAAAACTAAAAAATGAAAGTTTTTCTTAAAAAGTTCATTTGTTGAGAAAATAATGTTATAGTTTAAGTATATTTTATTAAATACATGTATAAGATCGTGTGTGAGATTTCATGGTATTTTCGTTGCGTAATTATTTCATAGTTATGACCAAGATTACGGTATTTACATGATTTTGATATTTTTCTGCGACTTTATTTAACAACAAAACATTATTTAAAATTTGCATACACGTTTAGATTTCCTAGTAGTTAGACGTGTTGATTTGTGCTCTGTATATATGATGGATTTACATGATATAACGCGGGAAATATATGGATTATTTTATATGTGAGTGTAGATAAATTAATCATCGTTTTTGATATCAAATTAAAAAGCAAATATGTTGAGCAATTAATACGTTAATGAGGAAAAATCAACATTCTTTTGTTTTGCTGGATTTAAAACTTGTGATATTTCCCGGAGGCGTTGGTATGAAATTGTCCGCCATTGTCCGGAATGGATTATACTGAGCTACTCCCGATAGCTATGACTGACAATACTAGTGTGAAAATCCCGTTTATGTCACGGTTGGCTGACACGCAGTCAGCGAGCGAGTATATGACATTGACGAATGACTCGTATAAAACAGATGGGTTTCATCTACAGCCAGCTCAGAATGACAACGAACTTGACTTATACAACAGTCTGGTATCCTTATACAGGGACTACCCAACTGACATGTTTGTAGCACAATTATTGAAGATGAATACTTCTTGTGAAGTTAAGCTTGAGCAAACGAGACAGATGCTATTTTCCATACTCAGAGAATGTGACGACTTTCCATATGGCCTTCAAACTGAACTGAAAAAGAGAGTGTCGACACGGAGAGGTGAACCCCTCTGTATGAAGCTCGCCAGTGATATTCACGTTATCCTATCAGTTTTGGAGGGTGAAGATATGGGATTGATTAAGAGCTTATTAAGTACATCGCGGACTGGTCGTTCGTTATCGTATTACCCCAGGACGGCCCGTACAAGGTTCTATCCAACCAAAGGAAAATAGTCAGTGTCAGTGCTGTAAAGAGTTACCTTCTCTTAGAGACTCAATCTCCTCTATGCAAGCAGATCTATTACTAACTAAACAGCGTGGTTTGGCGCATGAAAATACTCGAGAAAACCAATTAAAATCCATCTATGACTCATTTAATATACTGAAACAAGAATTTAAACTTCTGATTGATAACTTATCGAAGAAAACAGCAGACACGTTATCATTCTTAGACATTAACCTGAAAAGAGAACTGAGTAATATTAAATCTGTACTCAACGAAACTGTTTCTAGGTTAGATGTTATTGATAATACCCTTAAGAAGTCTGATGAAAATGTAGAGCAAGAGTGTGCTGAAGTCCCTTCAGTCTCAAACTTATTTAGTCAAACGGACGAATTTCCACCACTACAAGACGGCCATTGTCCAGATCCAGCTTCTGTGGAAGGCGGGCGAATCCTAGGAACCGATAAAGGAAAATTTCAAATTCTAGAATTGCTGAACCCCCGAAACATTTTTACTGTTGTGCAACAGAATACATCTAAGAAGAAAGCCGACGAATTATCTCCCGTTGCCCTGTACAGTGAGGTTGTATCTCGTCCCGCTTGTCGTTCTAATATTGAATTAACGACTAGTACTGCTAGTTCTAGAGACGAAACATACGAAACTAGACATAAAGATGACATAAACTCGCATATCAAGAGACGATATAGACCAAACAATAGAAAAACCTATGGTGTTCAAAACGGAACATATCCAAGTTATACTGAAAATGTTGATCTAAATGACAAAGATTATCCACGTGGCTCAAATATCTCAGTGCGAGTAAGTAATAACCGGTTTGGACAAGCGAGAAATGACTTCCACAATGACACATTTGATGAAAGCCAGTTTGATTGTCACGTTAGAAAGCGAACGAAAAGTTATTACATAGGAGGCTTTAAAAATTCAATTACTGTGAACTTAATTCATCAGTTCATATCCCATAAAGGTCTGAGAGCCGGAACAATTAAAATATTCCCGTGTAAAAGAAACTCGAATGACGTCATTATTCGCGCTAACATCTTCGCAGATGATAATGTACATAGAATTGTTGAGCACGGATTTTGGCCCCGAGGAGTAATCTGCAAGCCATGGCTATCACGTAACGCGCTTAACAATAAACGGAGAACTTGGAATCAAGGTAATGCTTCTGATGTTAATTGCGAGAATCCACAAGGTACATCGATTCTACAACCTTCAGATAGTAATTGGAACACTTATTCTCATGACTCTGACAATATATACAATCACTTACGTGGTGATGCTATCTGAATGCATAATTCGGATAATTAAGTTGCCGAGAACACATATAGACCTTTCTTTATGGAACTAAACATAGGCTCTTGGAATATTACGGGTCTTATGTCAAGCTGCTCGTATCTCTGCGATTTTCTGCAAAAATATCAAATAGACATAATAGGAATTTCAGAGCATTGGCTTTCAAGTCGAAATGTACATTTTATTAATAGTATTAACAGTAATTATAAATCATATGTTGTCTGTGATAAATCCGCTAGTGCGATTAACAGTTCTGTAACACGAGGCGGTGTTGCTTTAATGTGGAATGTTAAAATAGATAGCCTTGTTTCACAACTATGTATTGATGATGATAGAATAATAGGTATACAGGTGCAAGTAGCGCCTTCACAATTTATGTATATTTTACAGGTTTACCTGCCCTCGAGGAATCATTCTATATCTATGTTTAAGGATTATATTGATAAGGTATTTGATTGTTGGTCAATGTATAATGAGTTAGGAATAACCCTCGTTATGGGGGACTTTAATGCCAATTACTTCAAGCACGATTCAAGATATAAGTATATGTCACAATTCCTTATAAATACCAATTTGTGGCCGGTTAATGTAGGGGACATGTGCACTGGAGCCACAAAATCATTTGTATCATATGATGATTGCTACGAAACGCTAATAGACTATATATTACTTCCAATCGAAAAGTTGCAGTATGTTCGTTATTGTGAAATAGTCGACGACCATTGCTTGAATTTCTCAAGACACCGACCAATAGTTTGTACACTAGCTCTTCCATACTTTAATGTCCCTGCGACAATTAACACAAGCAATGACATTGATTCTCCAATTTCATGGAAAAAAGTTCAAGATTCTCATGTAAATGAATATCAGTTTTTCTTAGAGAACAGCACACTGAAAACTTGGAATTATAATAACCTTACAGGCCACGTAGACATTGACACTATGTATACAGACATGGTAGAAACTATGGTTACCGGGGGCCAACACTGCTTTCCAAGGGCAAAATTTAAACACTTTCTGAAACCTTACTGGAATAGTGAGCTAACCAATTTACACAAATGTGTGAAAGAAGCGCGAATGCATTGGTGCAAGGATGGTAGGCCTAGGGATAGTATTTCCGATAGTCGTAAACGATATAAAGACGCTAAACGTCAATTTAGAAAAATACACAGATCTCAAGTCCGGAACCACCTACAAAAACTTGATGACGACATAGATAACGTAGCAGAAATGGACAGAGATCAATTCTGGAATTTAGTTAATAACAAGCGCAAGAGTTCTAATACATCTCCAGGTAGTGAAATGGTTTTCAATGATGTTACTTACAGAGACGAGCAGAATATCTGTCATCAATGGCGTTTATACTTCGAAAACTTGTATTCACCATCAAATAATATTAGTTATGATGACAATTGGAAAAATGAGGTTACGCATACATTGAATAATGCTATACAGTCAAAATATTTAAATCGCAATGTACATGTCACAGAAAATGAGATAAAATGTGCTATTCAATCATGTAAACGCGGAAAAGCCAGCGGAATAGACAAAGTATTCTACGAGCACTTTATTCTAGGTGGAGCCGTTGTTATTCATGCACTGTCAATTTTATTCACCTTAATGCTAAGAGAAAGTGTCATATTCCGCTAGGAATGAAGAAAGGTATTATTGTGACAATTCATAAAGGTAATAATAAACGCAAAGATGACCCGAATAATTTTAGGGCTATTTAC